>NW_004524587.1:18135824-18168363 GCF_000260255.1 Octodon degus
AGAGGGACAGAGAGAGAGAGAGAGAGAGAGAGAGAGAGAGAGAGAGAGAGGAAATTATTGCTTATCAGTTTTCTTTCTAATGAAATAATCATTCCCAGAATTCAACTCTTTCCCCAAATACATTTCCTAAAAATATATTTTCCAGAATAAAGTACCATGGCTATAACAAAATTTATCACTAGCGAATCTGAAGGAATTGACATAATTGACTTGAGCTAAATACATTGCCTGGAATTTACAAGAATCATTTCTAGGCTTACATTGTTTTCAATTCCTCATGTTGCATTTCTTTCTTAAAGAATAGTTTCCTTCAGATAGTATCTGTAGTGTATAGGAAGGTAACAATAAATTTTAGCCATAGTATACCTATTGCCAATTTCTGCAGGGTAAAAATTTCAGGTAGACCTTACTGCTGTGAATATAAAATATTGTGACAAAACAAGGATATTTTAGGTTTAGATTCAAATCCTGACTTAATATAATTGTGGTTGATGTCATGCTTTTACTTCTCATATTTTCCTTTCTCCTTCAGTAAAACATATTAAAATCTACCTTGTGAGCCTTTTGATATAACCCAGTTACATAATAGTACATTCCTGGAACATAGAAGGCACTCATTCTGTTGTAGCACTGGTAATAACATTAACATTAGCATCAATGTAACAAAGAATCAGTAGAAAAATCGATCTTGGACCTTATGTGGTATCTGTTTTCTTCTGGTCATATTAAATATTTATTAATCTATTTTCTTTCCAAAATAAAAATCTCCCAAAATGGATGGTTGTCATATTTTTATGCAAATATGCATTGGAAAAGATGTTTTTACTTCATTTTCAAATGGGGCCAAAGTATAATAAATTGGAGGAAAGATTACATGATGGAAGCTAGTCAAACATTAAAAATGATGTTTATGCATCATTTTAATAATATAAGAAATAATTTACCATATTAGACTTGACAGTCTTGAAAGTCTATACATAATACTATGATTAGTAGTAGTATTTCCTACTGTAAAGTACTATGGCTAGTAGGAAACACATTCAGAGAAAAAAAGCTTGAGGGGAAGAGCACTAAATCACTTTATATCAAAGATATTATAAAAGAATGATTTAGCTTTTTATTTTATATTAATTTAGTTTTTATTAGTGAGAGTATATGAATGTTATAACTAAACACAACTACACTGACTTTAGAAATATCATTACATATATATCCCTTATTAATATTTTACCTTATATACTTATATATCTGACCTGTGTTACATTAATTGCGGAGGAATTATTTGCGAGCTGTCCCAGGGAACAATAAGTGGTGGACACTGTTTGTGCTATCATTATTTCCACTTGATAAAATTGAGTCTTGAAGGCAATTATAAATTACCAAGATTATGCAATAATTCAAGGGATCTTGGATTGGAAATCGTAGGTGCTTTCCTTAGGTTGTAAAATTTGGACCACTTCAATTTTCCCTTCCCTTATGAATCAGATGCAGAGATAGCCTACTCATTGGAATGTTATATAATTCATTTATGTATAGAGCTGGATGAATTTAATGCTTCCATTCCATAGAGAACACTTTTGCTTCCATAAGAGAATAAAGTGGGATGCTTATATTGTGTTTAAGAGAGTCTAACAGAAATTAATGTGCAAGTAGGTTAAAATGCAGGGGTTTGGTGCAAAGAATTAGCAGAAAGCAAGGTAAGAGTCATGAGGAGCAGTGAATGGCATTTTAGCATCCTATTTATAGTGTTGCACTGGCACAGGACTCACTGGCTAATTTGATGGGGACAACTGTATTTCTCACTTCCCTGTTCATAGCTCACAATGTGGGCTATGAGTCCTGCTGCATTCCAGCCTACAGGACAACATGTGGTAACAAAGAGTGGAGTCTGCTTTCCTTAGAATGAGAAATGCATCATTTGTTTAAATTTCAGTCATTAAAGATGTAAGTTAAGCTAAGGTCCCCAAATAAAGCACAAAATCATCAGTGCTGCTCAAGTGACAATAAAATATGTTGGTGGCTTCAGCAAGAGTTCTTTAGTTCTTCAGTGGAGATTTGCTGAGATGAGATTTTGTGTTAAATTTTCCATGTAAAATTAATTCTGATCTACACACCCATGATGTTTTAGTGTATACAAATATGAATACTTGGCTGTGCAAAATGTGTCTTTAAATTTAGTTTTCTCCTACATGTGTTGACAAGAGAAACATTCATGGACAGATGGACAACCTCGGAGGAAACACAATTCAGAGAAGCACATGCCATTTTGGTAGTGATTTTGGATATTTGTCTCATGCTGAAGAAATACAAATGTAAAGCTGTTTTTCTTTATGATGTTACATAATAGACAGAACACAGAGATTGTAACTTGCACTGTACAGATGCTGCTGGACCTGAAATATGAGAAGCATGGAGTTGGATAAGATGTTGACGCACTATTCTGTGTCAGATAAAGGTATAATGGCCAAAAGTATTGGAATTCTTTGGTACTTGGTCACTGCAAAACTCACTGGGTTTTAGATGGCTAATTGGATACCCATTATCGAGCCTTCTTTCTGCAGTAACAACGCCTCCATCCTGGAGACATGTTCCTTCAGTCTTTCTGAGCACAGTGGAGCTGACTCCAGTTTTAGTGCTACAAGCTGAGTGTATACAATCCTTAGCAATCAGGCCTCCAGGATAGTGAGCTGTCCCAACTGGGCAGAGCTGAATCAGGGAGTCTTAAGGGATGCAAAACCATTTTCTTCTTAATTTTTGAATCAGATACAATGTCTTGTTTAAATTAAAGATCAACTGGGCTGGCAAGATAACTCAACAGACTGAGCACCTGCTTAGGCAAGCACAGGGACCAGGGTGCAGCTCCCCAGCACCACATGCTCCCCAGACCCCACCGCTGGGAGTGCTGAGCTGGCTACCCAGACCTGGAGTGGTAGCACATACCTGTAATCCCAGTGCTGAGGAGGCTGAAAACAGGAGGATCACTATGAGTCTGAGATGTACAGTGAGCTCTTATATGAAATACATGATAACAATTTAAAAATTAATTGATTAATTAAAGATCAGAGCCTGTGTGTCTGCAGATGCTGACAAAGGGAGGAAGATAATATGTGGAAAACTTTTCTTCAAACAACAACTGAACAGAAGTAAACAGAGAACATAATAATAATAATAAATAAAATTTAGATCTCAAATCCATGGAATAAAATCATTGATTGAGCTAAGTCTGAAGTCACATTTACATTTGGACTTTTTATTTATGTAATCTAATATAGTTACTTTGCTGCTCATTCTAAGATGAAAAATACACATTTGTGCCAATTAACACAAATGCACATGAGACTAAGTGTATTATGGGAAAATATTTGTACCTGGTATAGGCAAATATAATGTTAGTTATACATAAAAATAAAAATGAAGTCGAGAATAGTGCTGCATGCCTGCAATCCTAGCACTGAGGAAAACTGAAGCAAGAAAATAACTCTTCCCTCAAATGGCAACTTAGACCTACACTCAAAATAAAATAAAGAGAATTAGGAAACACTTAGGGTTTTCATCATGGAAAATATGTTCTATTCACAAGAAGAGTGATCTGTTCTAAAATATATAAAAGGAATCTGAATCTCTCTCCACAAGTTATAGAGAACATCAAGATTTGCATCTTCCAAGTGAAAAGTCAACTGATGAGTCAGCAATAGTGATCACTGCATTTAGAGGTCACTGTTTTTATAGTTCATAGAGATAAAGTGATCACAGACAGAAGCTTCTATCATAATTCATTGGAGTTATGTGTTTCAATTAGTCAGAGACTTCTGGTATGAGTATAAAAATACCTGTCTATGTGTGGATAGATTTATACCAATGATGCCCTTAGCCTAAACTTGAGTAAGTTTGAGAATTACTCCTGGACCAAGAAGAACTTCCTGAGTTCCTGTGCATTGTTCATTGCACCCCCATGGAAAGGCTACAGAGTCCATTCACCATCATGAAAGGATGTTTGCTTAGCATGGTGAACACAGCCTCCTCCAAGGGAGGATGTCATCTCAGTTATCATGGATTCCCTTCCTTTCTTTGTAAGTTGATAGAAAGCATCGCTTTTCTGGTCTGTGAAAGAGTTCGGTGAATTTTTCCTAATTGAAGAATTGCTTGTTTTTAATCCTTTGTTTTTGTTATTTCATTTGTAAGTGTGCAAAAAGGAAAGTCTGTTTATTTACAACTGAAACAATAGTTTAGCTGTCTTGGAAGTAAGTATGCATTCAAGGTATACTCAACTAAATAACTGAACATTAGATAAGATCAAGATAAATGCAGCAATGATCAGGCTGGATATGCATTGCCTTATTATGAAATCCTAATAGATTGCAGGACTCGGGTAATTATCTTTTTAACTATTTTTTCCTCTCTAAAGAAAAAAGTTGGGGGCTGGAGAGATGGCTCAGTGGTCTAAGGCACCTACTTAGAACAAGCTTGGCAAAGCATCAGGGACCCGGTTCAATCCCCCAGCACCACATGCCAGCCAGCCCCGCCCCCTGGTGGGCTGAGTTGGCCACACACACACACTACTGTCTCTCTCTCTCTCTCTCTCTCTCAAATAAATAAAAAATTAAAAAAAATTAAAAAAAAAAGAAAAAAGTTATGAAAAACACATAATGTCTCTTTGTGTGGAATGTGATAATGATAACTGCAACATTTTATTTAAAGTAATTATTGGCATGTAAGAACGTACTACTGCTTTTTTGTTTTATGTTTTGTAGACCATTGTTACTTTCTTTTGCTCTTGTGATTTTCCCTAGCAATATGATTTGGTTTTGTACTTTTATATATTGTGCATCTCTCATAGATGTTTCCTTGGCAGTTATTATTAGACTTACATAAAATATAGTTATGACAACCTCCACTAGGCTGATCACAACTGAATATAAAGAGTATTGGAATAATATCAGTTTATTCTACCATCCCTATTTTTTGTTTTTGATTTCACAATTTATATGTTTTTATATCATGTAGCCTATGAGAAATTATTACATCTGTTATTTTAAAATAACTAAATATATGAGTGACATAGAAACTAGAGTTCTAGAGTACTTAAGAGTTCTGAAAAAAAAAAAAAAAGAGTTCTGAATTTCACCATGTACTTCTTTTGTCTGTGAGTTTTACATTCTCCTATGGGTTCACGTTAGTAATTACTGTACTTTTCTCTTAGTGGGAAGGAGCCCCTCAGCACTTCTTGGGAAAGAGATCTGATGATGTCTTGGTTACTTTCTCATTTCTTAGAAAAACACATGAGAATCAAAAGTTAGAGGAAGAGAGGCTTATTCTAGCTCAGCTTTGTCAAGGTTTCAGTCCATAGGTGGCTGGCTCTGAGGAAGGGCAGCATGGGAGAGCCATCACAGAGAGAAACAGAGGAAACAGTGAGATTTCTTTATTTTTTCCCTTTTTATTCTATTGAGGCTATTGTTCAGGGTCACCTATGGTCAGGTTAGATCATTCTTCTTCTGCAAATTCATTATGCACTTGTAAAACTTTCCATGCCAATCAGTGGATTTATCTTGGATCATGTACCTATGATTCAATCACTTGCAAATGCCCCAGCTCTGAGAGCATGAAGCTTTGAGGGCACAGGTAGATATAAGCCACAACAGATGGGGATGAGCTCCCTTAGTTTTTGGTTGTCTGAGAATGCTTTATCTGTTGTTCGTTTCTGGACAGCTTTGCTAGGTATGATAGTCTTCATTTTCACTTTATTCTTTAGAACTTCGAATACATAAGAGCACTTTCTCCTGGCATGTAAAGAAACGTTCCATAGGGATACTTGTTATAGTTGTAGTGAATTTCTAACAGGTGGTCAACTTACTATACCCAGCAGAAGTAAACCAGCCTGGTGCTGGGGATGGGAGGCCCATGTGAGGGTTGTTGCCAGCAGAATAAAGGCAGGAAAGGAGAAGCTGCTAAAACACTGTCAGGGGTGCTGTTTGGAGAAGCTGTTGGAGCTATTGGAAGCTGCTTATTCTCATGGGATGTTCTGCTGGAGGACCTTCTCAGGCTGGCTTTCCCTATGAACTTTGGGGAAGCTCTGGTGCTCATCTTGAGCATCACTTCCTGGCTCCAGAGGGGAAGATGATGCACTGATTAGCCTCATGAAGCTTGATGCACTGGCTTTCCCGATAGGAACTCAGATGTCATCATCACTGGAGGAGCTCGGGACCTCACTGTTGCTGAGGACAGCTGTGGTACTTTGGGAGGAGCTCTGATGTTTACCTTGAGCACTGCTTCCTGGCTCCTGTTCAGATCCCTCAGCCTTGTAGCACAGATCCTTCATTCTTCATCCCACTGGCCTAGACTTTCTAGCTTCCACCAATGACCTTTGGGCCTTTCCAGCACAGATTCATGAAGCAGACCTGTATGAGACTTTTTTGTAGACTCTAGGCCTCCCAGTTGGACTAGTAGGAGGCATTGTTATGAGCTATGGGCCTTCAGCTGAATTCTTTAGTATTTAATGTGCAGATAGATTTCTTGCACTTGTATGTGATTCTTGGGCAATTCACTATAAAATATTATAAAACATGTCCACTATATTGTTCACCTTGCAAAATCCCCAAACCATGATACTAGTCTCATTCAAACTCCCTTTCATTTGATGTGATTCTTTCTTTTGCTGATTTCACAATCCTTTTCTTACCTTTCATTTTTATGGGTTTGATTAAAATATGTGTTGGTGTAATTGTGCTTGGATTAAATGGGATTGGAAAGCTTTCCTGAGATTTGAACATTTTTCTGCTATTGAAATAAGTTATCTGGCTTTTTCTCATTCTCTTCTCCTTCTTAATTTCCTATACACTTAGCATTTCCTGTTTTGCTCCAGTATTGTCCTATGAATCCCATAAGCTTTATTCATTCCATGTCATCATGTTGTCTTCTATTTTTCTGACTGTTTTCAAATAACCTGTCTTCTGGTTCCCACACCCTTCCTTCTCTGTGATGAGTTCTGCCACTGATGGCCTCTACTATGTTTTTTCCATCTTGTTCATTATAGGTATCACCTCCTTTAATAACATATCTGTTTTAATGACTGTTCAGACTTATGACAGAGGCTTGTTGTTTAGTCTTAGGACCTGCCACTTAGACTTATGACCCACCTATTTTTCTTTGGTGCAGTACTGTACATGTTGTAGATAGAGCCTCAATGTCTTTTTCTTTACACAATACATCTTATTTATACTGTACTGGAATTTTTGGTGATCATACTACTTACAGTATAGTACTACAGTTTTGTGTTCTGTTATACACTATGGAACTGTATGTAAGAGTTATGCAATTAAAAGTAAAGTCATCCTGTTGAAATTTTCTTTTATATTTCTTTCTTCTTGATATTGTAGTATACATATTATATATGATTCCTCATTTAGTGACTAATTCATTTAATGGCCTGGTTAGAAGAGTGGAAATAGGCCATTAAATGAGTAACATCTGCATGTGTTTCAGCTCTTGAGTTTTGAGTATGTACTCTGTATTTAATATTTTTTAGTCTCTGCTAAATTTCTACCTTTAGTTATGATTTTCTTACTTTCAAGTCATTGTCTTTTTGATATTTTCTTAAAGATCTTTATGCTTCATTAAAATAATTATTTAGAATTTTTTGCCAAGTGGTTCATAACTCTCTTATTTCTTTAGGGCTGTGTATTAGTTACCTTTCTCTCATTGCTGGGACAAATACCTGACACTTAAAATGAGGGAAGGAAAGGTTTATTTAGCTCACAGTTACTGGAGGTTTCAAGACACTGGAGGAGAGGCTGGGGCACTGCCATATCCAGGATGACCCTCTCCAAATCTCTGAGAAAACACAGACTAGCCAGTTTAACAGTTCAGGACTCTCTGGCCCGGCCCTTAGGCCCCGCCCCCGTCCTCTGGTCCTGCCCCTCGAGCCACTTGTTGCTCCTCCAGCCGTACTTGCCCTATGAGTTGCATGAGGCTTGGGGGGACAACTACACACAAACTATAACAGGCTGGTTACTGTTTCTGTGACCATGTCTTATTTCCTTGACTAGATTGTTCTAGTAGTTGCTTGTGGTGCCTATATATTTGCAGAAGTAAGGATTCAGAGAGAGCCCAGATTTCCCTTTGTGTGGGAAAGTTTTTTATTAGTAAACTCACTAGACTTTCTGGGTAAACAAACTGGTGTGGTTTCTGCTGGAATCTTCTGACAGGTTAGCCTGATTCTTGGGTACCAGGTTGGCTGGACTGATGATTATAATCATGAAAATCATCTGGAGTCCAGGACTCTAAGATTAACCTGCAGCCTTGATCCATGGCCCACGCTGAGGCTTTGGTTCCAAAGGAATTATGTAGCACTAGATTGGACTGTTAGCCTAAACTAATAGTGAGTAGAGCAGCCAGGTGTTAGGATAAGCTTGTTGTATAGTGCCACTACAATAGGCCTGGAATATGAAGAATTGAGTCTGCGTCCTAGGTCAATAAGAACTTGCTTGGAGCTTTGCTTTTTTGGGTACGATTCTAGGGCCTTCCTCTGTGGAGGACATACATTCCTAGGTCCCATGAATTTGACTTGGATTCTAGATCTAATACAACAATCTTTGATCCTGGTTCCACTGGTACTGGTCTAGAGCCCACCTGTAGTCTGCTACTAGGAAAAGCATGTAGCTTGATGAGATGGGACAATTTTGAACCTAAGATCATTAGCATCATCTGAAAAAGCTAGGATCATACACAGTGATCTAAGACCTCAGAATACAAGAGCTCACCTAGAGTCTGGTTGTCATCTCACTGCTTGGGAGTCTAAGAGAATATGGTCTGGATATGATGCCACAAGCCTGAATTCTGTGTCTGCTATAATATGAAGTCATGGAGCCTCGCTGAATTTTAGGGGTATTCAGACACTGAATAGGCATGGAGTTTGTGTCTGCAGGTATGGCCTGTTACTGGATGTCAGGGTTGATGAACTTATGGTAGTGGAAACTGGCTGGTTGCATCCATTAAATGATGATGTGTTCTTAGCATGGAGATTAAATCTGAAAGGGTTAGCCTGGTACTGGGGTGAAGGTAGCTGGTGCCTATGTGACACTGGATATGTCTGGAAGCTTAGTCTCCTGGTATTTTTCTGAAGAGTAGAACTACGAGGGCTTGCCCATCATTGAGTTTTGTGGGGATGGGTACAGATTTGAATTCCAAAGCAATGTGGAGTGCTAATTTCTCTTTCTTCCAAGGAAAAAATAGCTTTCTCTGTAATGTGATGTATATGGTAGAGGTAATGGTAGTATGTACAGTGTAAAATCATCCTGAACTGTTGTACTTCAAAGTTTTGCAAGGGGAACAAACAAAATAGGACACATATTTTATAAGATTATTCATAATGAACCACCCAAGAATCATGTGCAAAGAGTACAGGAAATAGGTACACATATTAAAGAACAAAGAATGCTGCTGACGGCCTAGATTACATAATAATACCTTGATGAGTCCCTGTTGAATACCCAGAGCATATAACAATGTCTCCCATGAATCCAACTGTGGACATAGAGCCTATGATAATGTTTCATGAAGGCCTGGTTCTCAGATCTACTTTGAAAAGGACCAAATGTTATTGATGAAAACTGGAAAGTTTATGTCAGCAGAATGAAGGATTTGTGCTTAGTAGGCTGAGGGATCTGAACTGGAGTTAGGAAGCAATGTTCCAGGTAAGAACCAGAGCTCCCTGGAAAATCATCACAGCCATCATCACTGACAGGGAGGTTCCAAGGTCCTCCAAGGATGAGGAAAGCAGAGTTCCCATCATTAACACCAATGCAACAAGCTTCTCCAGCAGCCTGAGAAATGCACCACATTGCCCTACATGGCCATGAAGCAATATTCAAAGTGAGGACCAGAGCTCCCCCGAAGTGAATTGTAGCCATTTTCAGCAACAACAAGGTCCAACGCTCCTTATCCAATGAGAACAGCCAAGTTCTTCAGGAAAGTCAGCATTACAATGTCCTCCAGCAAAACAGCCAGAGAACTAGCAGCTCCCTAACAGCTCCCCAGCTCAACAGCTTCTACCAGCTCCCCAAAGCCTCTAGCAGCCTCCAACAGCTTCTCCAGTTCTGCCTCTACACTGCTGGAAACAATCCTCGAGTGGGCCTTCCACACCCAATGCCTATCTAGTTAAGTTCAGCCTGGTGTTGCAAGTTGACCAACAGTTGCAATCTGTCACATAAATCTTGTTGATATGTTGTTGTTTTTTTCTTTTTAACTTTTGCCATATCCAGATACTTTATTCCTTTACATGGTGTCTTTAGCCCTTGTGGAGATATTTCTGTGTATCAGTGGTTATCCAAATTGGTGGCTTAGGGTGGGGTGAACATAAGAGATGAACACTTAAATATCCTATTCTACCATCAGCTGAAGTCTAGCCTGAAGTTCTATTCCTTTGTTATTTTCACTCTATAAACTTTCATATGAAAAGAAAAAAAAAGAAAAAGAAAAAGAAGCAAACAAACAAAAAGAACTGGATGCTGACCTTTTCCTGACATTGAATGACAGAAGATGGACATTAAATACATGCTTGTGCAGTGTGCTGTCCCAAGCATCCACAGCTAAACAGTGTGTGGTGCACAGTAGTAGCTCAAAAATATTATAGCAAAGGAGGTTCAAAAAGTCAGCTGTTGTAAATGAGGGTAATAGTACCATTTGATACACTCAAGTCTTACCTTTCCCCACAATTAGAAAGACTGTACTGCCGAGTTGGGTGCCAGACAGAATTATCATCACTCTTTGCACATTCAAGCGAAGACCTGGAATCTCTCAAATGTGTGTGACAACATCCATATGTCTGTTTCTGCAAAGTCTCCTTATTTGTTCCAAAGCCATAGACAACATTTCCAACAAGTAAATAAGTGAACTGGCATAAATAAGTAAATAAAAGGTAAGGAAGAAATAGAGCACTTTAAAATGTTTCATGGACCTAGGCTTTTCTTTAAAAAAATTCAAATACCGTTTATTACACACTCACATATTACATACACACATTTTTAGTTAGAGCCATGAAGACATATTCTGAGAGTGAATGGGAGGGATGAGGAGAAGGCTGCAGTGAGGTTAAGTACTGCTCATGTGTAATAAGCAAGCTGAGTTGTACAAAATGTACAGAAACTGTCAGAAAGTAGAGACATGCTCCATGTAGGTGATGTTGTACAATCTTCTTGTGTTGACCTCTGATCTTGCACAGGCAAGTTGAAGGAGGTAAGAGGCTGTACATTTAGCCTCTGTTCGTGCTGTCACCCTTTCCTTCTTGCTCTGCCAAAACCTCAGTTAACCCTGGATTCTCAGTTTCAAGTTTTCTGCAGGAGGAGTCACAGAGTTTCAAATCCAGTTGCTTGGCACCACTGAATCTAGGCATGGTATGTGTACTCAGTGTCTAAGGTGGGGACTGAGGCTCAACAGGCGAGCTCAGGCAAGGATGAAGGAAGAATGCACTTGTGGGAGAAAATAAAGGAAGGTAGTTGTGGGAGAAAATAAAAGAAACTAGTTATGCTTGTATAATTAGGGAAACAGAGTCAAGCAAAGATGACTACTCTAGGTAAGTTGTCAACACTTACCTTAGGATCTATTCTTAGCAACAGAGACAAATGGAAATAATTTCAGTGTTAGAGGTCACCAAAATAAAGACAGTCATCAGACCTAAAATGACCTTGAATTAAACTCCTCAGGAAGGTACAGCTAATAAAGAAATTTTGTATCCATTACATTGCTTCTTCATTCTTCTCCTGGAGAACACAGAAGTTGTAACTAATTCACAGGATGTCCATCTACTTCTTCTCAAACATCAAGTGTGTGGATAGGGAAGGATAGAAGGCTCCCGTTTAACATCAATGCCCTCTGCCCATTGGACCCAAAGCAAGGGGTACAGCTTTGACCAAGGTACTCTCAGGTTTAATTTAATCTGTTTTTCTAAGACTGCTCTGTGAAAAAGGAAATACACACACACACACACACACACACACACGCATGTATATTTCTGTTCTTTATTTAAATTTTATTTATTTATTTATTTATTTATTTTAGTGTATTTGGTACAGGGTCTCATTGTGTAGCTCAGATTTGTAGTGATCTTCCTGTTTTCAGCTTCCCCAGCACTTACAATACAGGCGTGCACCACCATGCCCAGTCTTGGTGGCTGGCTCAGCATGCCAGGGGGCCAGGCCAGTGTGGCATATAGCTCCAGGGACTGAACCCAGGTCCCTGTCCTCGAGTAAGCAGGTGCATACTCTCTTGAGCTATCTCACCTACCCTATATTTCTGTTCTTGTATCCATTTATTGTGACCTTTCTCTTTCTGCACAAGCTCTCTTTCTAAATTATTCAGTAACTTTTATAATTGATGGTTAGCTCAGGGTTTGTCAGACAATAGCTTTGTGAAGGTGTTAAGATAAAAATAAGATCTGAAGCAAGAGGTGCTGAAGCTTCTGCTTTGTGTGTCAGTGGCCACCTCACACCTGGGGCGCCTTCCATTTTGGGCACCGCAGTAAACGAGCTTTCACAAATTAAATGTGCTCAGATGGACACTGGCAAGAATGTGACTAAAATGCACTATTTATGTCTGTATAATTGAGGAAACAGAGCCCAGAAAAGATAATGAACAACAGACCGGGGCACAGGGGGGTAAGATTAAGCAAGCTGCAAAAGTAGCACCTCTTCATTTTTTTGAGTATTTGCAAAAATTGGATTTTTGTTTTGCTCAAATGGTTTCAGATTACTTTGTGGAGACCATACATGTCCTCAAACAAGGAAATAAAAGTCATATTACAGGACATAATGAAGTCCTAGGCTTCACAGTGTCAAAAGGAAACTAGGGAAAGCATCTGAATAAGATGTTCTCAAACAAGAGTTAGCAGCCTATGGCCCCCAGGACCAAATCAAGTCTTCTTTCTCTTTTATAGTGATTCAGCTCCCTGTATTCATTTACATATTATGTACAGCTGCTTTAGCTCTAGAGTAGAGTCACTGCAAGAGTGATTCTGTGACCCGCACAACCTAAAATATTTATCATGTATAATACTCTTTTAAGAAGTGCATTTTTATGATCTCTACTGTAGAAAAAATGCAAAGAACAAAATGAGATTCTGTGAGATGACATTTTCTGATTCATCTTGCTGATTTTGGGGAAGCAAGAAATCTTCCCTTGGAAACAATAAATAAAATGATTTAAACCCCAAAAATATTTTGTAGAAACACATTCTTTTTATAAGTACTATAAAGGGAATTTATAGTTTAATGGAAAATTTATAGATGACTTCATTAAAACAGTCATGAATGGGAGGCTTTAATATTCCAAGTGTAACAGTTCATAATAGCTACTGTAGAGTCATTTTAATGATCAATAACACATTACCTATTTCTTTTTGAAATACATGGAAGAATTTCAGAATTCATATCTATAATATATGCATACAAAGTACATTGATGGAGAAAGTGAGTTACTGAAAGAATACAATTTTTAAAAATTGATAAATTTGTATGTAATAAAAGTACTCCTACTTTTATAGAACCATTTTCAGTCTCAGAGTATATTTGAAAGGTGCAGGCCTTTTTTTTACTGTACCTGAAGTCAAGAAAGTCTTTTAATTACAAACATTATGTTCATTTCCATGTGCTCATAACTTCGAATATGGTGAATAGTAGACATTTTGCAAGATTTATTGGAGTGTTATTTCCTGTAGGCATGCATTTGGCAAGCTTTTATGTGATGAATGGGTTTCTAATTGGGGTTGTTTACATAGGCATCTGGGTCCTGGTTAGGCAGGAGAGAGGGACAGGTAGATCCTGTCAGGTTTAGATAATGCTATATTTGATTTAACATTTTCTAAAGTAGGGAAGCAAGATTCATGTTATGACATTTCTAGTAGCAGTTTGGTGTGGCACAGGTAGATTTTATGACTCCATTTAGCTCTTAATGTCTATAATTCCATATCCCAACAAAATTTATCTTCATAGCCCCCTGGACACGTGTTAAGAAGTAAAAGAGGAGAATATAAAGAGACAAAGAAACACCAGCGTAGCATGAAAATTTGGTGATGTTGTGTGCTATATTAGGATGGAAGGAAAGTACGAACTTACTGAAAACAGATGGAATGTTTTCTGATACATTGTTATGTAATCATCCTAGTGGGGCCTAGAAATAAAGTGAGAATTTTTTTTAATTGTAAATATATTGCTCTAGAAAGTATTTTTGCGGCTTCATAGTTTGAGTCATGCCCACCTAACACGTCTATTACAAATTATTTTATAAAACCACCATCAGGGTGGATAGTCAGGTTGCTTTAGATTAGTATTTCAATCTTAAAACAAAATAAAAAATAACAATAAGCAAAATGGCTCTCTGTGTGTCTAAGACTCCCACTGAGTGATAAGTCCTAATTCCACATGCTTTATGGGTGCATAGCTTACAGCACAGTAATGTAAACGTCTCACTGGAAGAACAGGAGACTGGCTGGTAAGACACAAATGAAAAATGGAATCAGGACAGGACTTGTAGAAGCTGGAGCTGTTTGTCCTGGTGAGTATCTACTTAGCAGGAGTTATGGAGAAGATGGAAGCTGTTTAACCATGACAGAAAAGCGAACATATTCCAAACGTGTCTTAGCATGGAGAAGAGAGGAATTCCTTTCATGGTTGTTCAACTTTTAACCCTGAGGGCATCTAGTTTTCCAGTGTCCAGTGGAACCTAAACCCAAAGTGAGTAGGAAGTTACTAATATAGAGTTGGTCCTTACTTCCCTGTCTGATTACCGTGACATGCTTAAAAATATATTGTTAACACAACAACTTCAACCTGTATTGGTTACAAACACAAATGATTCAGTATGCACATGCACTGAGGCTTAGTGGTTGTTCTCCATCTGGTGTGGGCTGGGGTTGCCCCTGTGGATCACTGAGCTGAAAATCTACAGGCCTCGTGATGGTCCCATTTGCAGATCTGAGTCCTGGGTTCTCACTGGTGGATAGAGAACAACCATTATTCTCTATGTGGCTTTTAAATCTCTGCATATTGTCTCCTTGTTAATTAGCCTAAATTTTATTTGAATAAAAAAGCAAGTCTAATTGTAATCCTTTCTCTTAAGGGCTACTCTTAGATTTGAAATAGTGCTATTTCTATTTTTATTAGTTAATAAGGCCAAATTGAATAGACCCAGTTGCTTGATAGGACAATCTACAAGTATCTGCTGACTGGGGTACAACTCACAGGATCTTTTGGGAATAGTCTATTGACTATTTTACCCTGACTGGTGGAAGTTTCTTGGCTTGTAGATAGATAATTGTCTTGAGGAAAACTGAAACATCTGTCTTTAGTTACATAAATTTGAAAAATGAAAGTATGAACTTATTGAAGGAGAATCCCTTCCTAGAGGACTTCTCAGAATTTCTGTTCAGATAGTGTACACTATTAGAAGGAAATAATGGATATTTTATGCAGCATTCCCAAGTGAATTTTATCCAGAATCTCTTTGCTTGTGGACTGCTATAGGAATCAAACACTGTGGAATATGTTTTGGAAATTACAGAGGTAACATGATACAGATCTACATAAATGGCACATAGGACATGTCCTTAGAGATCTGAGAGTAATAAGTGAAACAAAGCGAAAGCTGACAAAGTGTAATGGGATCTGGAGGGAAATACCAAGTATTTGGAATCAAGACACTTAATTACTATTTTCAGCCCTTTTGGTGCCAGTGATATTATCTCTCTGAGCCTTAGATATGTAGAGTGGAAATACTAACACTGTTGTTCCACAGAATGGTTTAAGGGCTCAATTATAGTGTAAAGTACTTTTCAAGTTTTTCATGATCAAAGTACTGTTTTTATTATTTTTCTGTCAACACTGTGGTCTGCATCTGCTTACCAAACAAGGGTGATGGAAAGATTTCAGGGTAAACATGACACAATGCAAATATGCAGGCACAAAATACTTAGTTTGATTTTTATTAATAACTAATAACACAGATTGTATCTCTTGTCCCTCTGGTGACAGCATTAGCTAAGGATTTTACTTCATACATTTGGAGCAGAGTAATTAGATCTCCTGTTGGCCATTTCTTTTATCATTCAGTTTTGAAATCTACTGTTCTCTTTATCTTTATTCCTGACACATCTTTCTGCAAGTGATAATATTCACCTCAACTCTAATAACGTTGAGACATGTTGTAAAAGTAAAAAATGCTTTAGAACTATGAATTAAGGACATGACAATTGTACCATGGCACAGCCCTATCACTTTTAGTATTCTCACCAGGTGCTATGGACATTTCTCTTGCTGTCTCTCATTGATACCTCTATTAGAGGATGTGCTATTTTATTCTTCCTTTAAGATTGAGTTGGTTATAATGTAGTAGGAAAATTCTCACATAAAGTAATATATTGAGCACAATTACACTGTTCTTTAATAGTTATAATTTATATCTTTATCTCTGGCAAGTGCCACAGCAAGAAAGATTTTTTTCTTTAACTCAGAGTGCCCAAGTGAATTTCAAATTCTGCTCTTGGTGATAACTTAAGTTATGGACACTTGGATACATCTTGTCACACGAAAATCTTCCAGAGATTTTTTTTATTTGTAGTGTATTTTAGTACGGGGACTACAAGATCTCACTACACAGATTGGATTCAGTGATCCTCCTGTTTTCAGCCTCCCAAGCACTGGGATTACAGGCACATGCTACCATGTCCAGTCTCAGTTGCCATCTCAGTTCACTCCGAGGGTGAGGCCAGCACAGCACACAGGACCAAAGATCGAACCCTGGTCCATGCACTTGACAAAACAGCACTGCTGAGCTATTCCAGATTCTTTATGGCTGCAAATTCATATTGAGACTTTCAATATTACAATGCCATTTAAGAAATTATTTTATTTTGAAGAGTAAAAACAAAAGCAAAAACAAATAGCAAAAACAGGGTAACATACAATAATATAAATGGTACAGATTTTCAAAGGAAGAATAGAAAATTAACAATAGTTGTGATACGATCTATTTTTATCATCAGATTTGTTGCTCAGATCAATAGGTACACTTATCCAAGATTGGGTAAATAATTGAATGTTAACACTTGCTTTCAATAAGCCTTAAGTTTTTTCTTGTCTTTTTACTATTTTTTTCAATTTATTTTAAAGAGACTATAATAATAATTGATAGGACATCAGAAATGGTACACTTTCCAAGACTAAGCTGAGAGGTATTCAGTCATGATTTTTGTATTACACATTGCTGTCCTCAACGCAGTTGCTTAGATTTCCAATATCACCATACAGAGTTAGTTAAAGTGCAAGTTGTACACATTAATTGCTATTTTCATTAAACTGATATAAATTATTAGTATAATCATCTCAGTCACCCTATACTTTTACTTCCATGATTTTACCTCTTCCATTTTCCTTATTTTTTTCTCCTTCCCCTCATATTTATTATTGAATCCTGATATTCAGTTTCCTTTCATTTTATTATATTTATTATACTATTATGTTTTACTTATTCTTTCAGTTCCTTACCCTAGTGAGATATATGATATCTATCTATCTATCTATCTATCTATCTATCTATCTATCTATCTATCTATATGAGTCTTATTTATTTTACTTGTGAGTATGGCTTCTAGTTGCATCCACTTACCTACAAATGCCTGAAGTTTGCCTTTCTTTATAGCTGAGTAATACTCCATTGTATAAAAATACAGCATCTTTTTCATTCATTCCTCAGGTGATGGGCATTTTGGTTGTTTTCAAGATTTTTCTATGACAAATTATGCTGTTATAAACATGGATGCACATATATCATTGTAGCATGATGTTTTCATTTCTTTGGGAAAAATACTCAGAAGAGAAACAGCTGGTTTGAATGGAATTTCTAGTCCTCATTTTTCAAGGAGTCTGCACACTGATTTCCATGGTGGTTATATGAGTCTACATTCCTACAAGCACTAGAGAAGGGTACCTTTTAACCCACAGCCTTTTCAGCATTTGTTATTAGTTAGTTTGTTATTAGTTGATTTCTTTATGATAGCCATTTTTTCTTGGGTGGGATGGTATCTCAAAGTTGGTTTAATTTGCATTTCATGAATGTCCCGTGCTGTGGAACATTTTTTTCATGTGTTTATTAGTCATTTGTATTTCTTATTCTGAGAAGTATGCAGTCATCACAGATGCCCATTTTTGGATTATGTCTTTAAATTTTGGGGATGTAATTTTTTTAGTTCTTTATAAATTCTAGATAGAAGATCTTTGTATATGTGATTATTGGTTAAGATTTTTTCCAAATTTGTGGGTTGTTTTTTTCACGCTTGTGTTAGTTGATACATTTTGTCAGCTTGGCTGAATCAGCTCCGATACATCTCAGCATGGGGGCCTAGCTCTGCAGGTGGTCAGGGCCCAGGAATTGAGAAAGGCAGGAAACCACCCTTCCTGGTTTCCTGCCATCAGCCCTGCTTCCATGAGAAGTCTCAGTCTTGGCAACTGCACCATTTTTGAAGAGCTCCGATCTTCTCCTGTGGAGCACCGGTCTTGGCAGTCAGTGTAGAAGGAAGAGTGAGGCTTGCTAGACACCGCAGCTGCTGCTCCTCTTCTGCTATTCATTGTTTTCTGCTGCATGACCTGCTGTCATTTACCTTGGAGCCAGCAGCTTATGGATTGAACCCCCAGTAACTGTGAGCTAAATAAATCTTCGCTTCCTTCATTTTGAGTGTTGGATATTTGTCCCAGCAATGAGTAAAAAGTAACTAAGACAACTCTGTTGGGGATTTATTTTGACATGCAGAAACTTCTCAATGAGATGAGATCCCAGTTGTTGATGCTTTGAAGTATTTCTTGTGCAGTTTAGTTGTTGTTCATGAACAATCTGCCTACCCATATGTCTTCACTTTCTTTCCTAGGGGATTTAATGTTTCTGTTTTAATATTTAGATATTTAATCAATTTTGACTTTAGTTTAGTGCATGGGGATAGACCAATGTCTAGTTTGGAGGAATCTTTATGCTGTCATTCTTGGAGTTGTGTTCAATTTGTTCCCTTTCTAGAACTCCAATTTGTTCCCTTTTAGTATTCTGCATAGGGTTGGTTTGGCTGTTATGAATTTCTTCGGTTGTTTTTTTTTTTTGTTTTTTGTTTTTTGTTTTGTTTTGGTGGAACCAGGGATTGAACTCAGACCCTTGTGCTTGCCAGGGAAGCACTTATTCCACTGAGTCATTTCCCTGGCCCCAAAGAAACCAACCAGTGACATCGCCTTTTTGGCTGAAACTTTTTTTTTTTTGCGGAACCAGAGATTGAACTCAGGCCCTTGCACTTGCCAGGGAAGTACATATTCCACTGAGCCATCTCCCCAGTCTTCAGTTGTTGTTTTGTAAGGGAAGTATTTCACTTCTCTACTAAACTTGAAAGAGAGTTTTTCGTGGTATGTCATTCTTGGTTGAACTTTTTTTTTTTTTTTTTTTTTTTTTGGTAAGACTTGAAGTACTTCACTCCATCCTCTTCTTGACTTGATGATTGGTGAAGAGAAATCTGCTGTTATTCTTTTTTTTTTTTTTTTTTTTTTTTGGCAGAACCAGGGATTGAACTCAGGGCCTTGCACTTGCCAGGCAAGCGCTTATTCTACTGAGCTATCTCCCTGGCCCCTGCTGTTATTCTGATGAGATTTGCTTTAAACCTGATCAGTTTCTTTTCTCTAGAAACTTCTAGTATTTTGTTCCTGTGTGCAATTTCTGGCATCTTGATTATTATATATCTAGTTGTAGATTTCATTGGCTTAATATTTTTTGGAGTTCTATATATCTCAGTTATCTGAATGTCAAAATTTTCCCCCATATTTGGGAAGTTTTCTCTGATTACGTCCTCCCATATTCTGTTTGTGTCATTTGTGTTGGCTCCTTCTGTCTCATTGATGCCTATTAGTCTTAAAGTTTTTCACCTTTGCATCATCTTGGAGATGTCGAATTATTGTTTCCTGGATCCTTGTGTTTAAGAGATCTTTTCTTACCCTTTTGCTAGTTTCAATGCTGTCTTTAAGGTCTGAACATCTATCTTAAATTTTATTCAAAATATTTTGCCAAATTTTAATGGAATCTTTAATTTCCTTGAATTTGCTTCATGAATTCTATTTGTTTTCTGTATTACCCATTCAAAGTTTCTATCATTTTTCTGTTCTTTATTTTTTTAATTAGTGGCTTCATTAAAAACACTTAGTAATTCCTTCATTATAATTATCATTTTTTTAATCTGGGAGATTATTTCTCATCTGATTTCCTCTCTACCCTTCTGCAATTGTTTCTTTACTTCAGTTATTATTTAAGAGATTTCAGGTTTGTGAATTCTAATATCTTCTATGTTGGTGTCTCCTGGGTTTGTTCTGAATGGGATCAAGGCCTGAGATTATGTTTTGCTCCTTCTTTTTTCATTTTCTATTTCAGAGAGAACTCTTTATTTTGATTCCTGAGTTACTTTTAGTTGAAATTTGATTGTAGCTAACTGTATCACTGGAAACACAATCTCTCTATAAAAAGTCTGTTCTTTATGTATCTCTTCCATGTCAGATATTCTTGTTTTGTTATATCCTAAGATTTTGCTATTTCTATTCAGAGTGTGATATTGGTTTCTGCTTGTTGTGGTCCTCCACCCAATATTCTCTCTGTCAGACTTGTTTGTCTAAGTCACCAACTGCTGCCTCTGTACACTAAGGATCTTCCGGTAGGGCTGAACCTCGGTCTGGACCTCACTGGACCTAGTAGTACACTTCAACTTACCAGGCCTAGCTATAGGCCCCAGCCCTTTTACCCAAGACAAAGCCCTTGAGTTCTGCTCTCGGTCTCACAAGCAACTCAGCACTGAGTTGCATCCAGCACATTGCTCACTGAGTTGCTCTGTGCCAGTTCCATTTGCCAGGTCACATGCAGAGCTACTCTGTATGGAGTTCTGCTTGCCCGGTCTCACACCAAGATGCTCTGCCTACAATAAGACAGAAATAGTCTAATAATGGCATTGCTATTCAGTGCCATTGGATATTTTGAAAAAAGATAACTTTGTTTTATTAAAGTTTTTGCTGTTACATGATCTGTGCTGTGAGGTAAATCTTGCCAAGGCAATCCAATGTGATGCAGGTGCACGTGAGTGCTCAGGTGTTAGATGAGAACACACCGAGGCATCCTCCTTAGCAACATGGCTTTAGACAACCTATTTATCTCCATCTCCTAAACTTCCTCATTGTCAGATTAATTGTAGAACAAATACACACGCTGTCGTTATTTGAGTGAATTAAGCAATGCAATGCAGGTCAAAACAGCTAGCAGAATTCTTGGTACAGAGTTAGTGCTGCTTTATAAATAGTTGTTAATTTGGAGATCATTACTTCTCTCTGTCTCTGTCTCTGTCTCTGTCTGTCTGTCTCTGTCTGTCTGTCTGTCTGTCTCTCTCTCTCTCTCTCTCTCTCTCTCTCTCTCTCTATCTCTATCTCTGGGTTTGCCGTTCTGATAAATGTCAAAGATAATCTTTAAAACTTACTTGCAAATAAAGAAATTAAAAAATATGACTTATGCAGCCAGGGAGATGGCTCAGTGGAATAAGCACTTCCCTGGCAAGTACAAGGGCCTGAGTTGAATCCCCAGTTCTGAAAAAAAAAAAAAAAAATATATATATATATATATATATATATATATATATATATAAATTTCATTATTTTGTCTTATATTGACCAGGCACCATGTGACATTTCAAAGCATGTACACAATTATACTGAATGGATCAGAGAAACTGGCTTATCTAGCACTGCACATATAATTTGCTTGGGTTGAGAAAATTCAAAATACTAAGAGCTATTTTGAAACATTTATTCCTTGTTGTCAACTACAGCTACGGGCAATGATGCTCTGCTGGTCCACAGGGCAGTAATTAGCAGGAGCCTACACACCAGGGTAGGTTCTGCAATTGTGGCATTATAGTGTGATGAGTATGTAACACCTTAATGTGTTTTACTAAATGTTATTAGATAAGTGCAATAAAAACTTTACTGTATAAATGCTAAAAGAAGTGCACATATGTATTTGTTTTGTGGAGTCATTTTCTGCTTCAAGTTTAAAAAAATAAAAGCAAAAACAAATTTGGCTCCACTGTTTTCACAATGTGTCTGGAATACTAAGATGACCCTCACCATCTCCACTTTCACTTTTAATACATTCTTCAGCAAGGACATAATACAGGCTGAATATGCACACACTACAGGCAAGGTATTAAGACACACAGAGCTGTGAATTTTGCATTTGAATGTCAAGTTTTATTTTTCAGCATTTGAGTATATTTGCATTTCCTGAAGTTATATCTCTCAATCCTCTTATATGTTGCTGTATTGTTTAAAAGATTGAACAAGCTATGATTGATGATCCATTGCTGTATCCCCAAAACTGTGAAAGGGTGAGGCAAAAATATTACAAATTTAAGCCCAAGCTTGGGAATTTCAATGCTTAGAGAAACCTAGATAAATAAATATATTTTTTTTTAAAAAAGTAGCAGTCTTACTAATATATATTCTTTCTTAGCTACCACTATTTCCATATTTTTTCAAAGCACATTTTCAAATGTTTATATTTAGTGATATAATCTAATTAAAACATATCCGGTATATGTTCTGATATGAGGAGCCATGTTAATTTATTATTATTAAACATTTTGGCTTATAGAAATAATTTTGAATTATTTACACATTATATTTGAGTCCTGATCAAATGGTTTATTAAAGTGTAAGCCACTTTGATATTAATTTTCTGTACAACAGCCCCCTTGCTTTGTACATACCTATCCCATTCTTCTAACCACTTTCTTTTCTTTTTTTAAAAGTTTTATATATTTGTTACATGGTCTTGCTACACAGCTCACACTCATAGTGATCCTCCTTTTTTCAGCCTCCACATTGCTGGGATAAGAGGCATGCATCACTACACCCAAGCTCCATGGCTGGCCCCGCATGCCCAGGGTCAGGGCCGGCACTGCCTGAGGTGCCAGAGATCAAACCAGTCCCTGTGCTTGCCTAAGCAGGCACTTAGTCTATGAGCTGTCTTTCCGGTCCTCTTCTTACCACTTTCTGAATCTGCTCTGCATATTCCCTTTAATTAGTTTCTTTAGGAATTTTAACAAAACATACAATGAATGCTTTTGCCAAGTGTCAAAAAAATAAATAAATAAGAAGCCTGTCACTTTGTGACTTCTGATTTTTTTACCACAGTGAAAATGACTATGAAAAGTAAACTTCTGAAAAGAATGGTTAGAATTTTATTAGCACATATTTGTAGTACATGAAGTTTAGGGGTAGATAAACATGTACAATGCCTCCAGATTCTTTTCTAATCCATTTCCTATTCCCACCTATTTCCCTTTCTCCATTTCTAAATCCCCTTTCATCATTTTCATTCTAATCTTCATTATTGTTATTTTAAAATCATGTTATGACATAAAATGTTCTATTCTCTGTGGGCATTTTGTACATACCAACAAGATTTAAGATAATTGTTTTGAATCTATTCAGAACATTGAGGTAGTCATGATAAAGCAAGTAAAGACACATATGAAAGTAGATCTCCAGGACTTTCAGAAAGTGGCAGTTATGAAGGAATGTGTGTTTTTGAAGGAAGAGGAATTATTTTGAAGGGAGTTATTGGTGATGCTCCGTTTATTATCATATCCTTGTTATTTAAATATTCACTTTATTCACTGATCATGCTTCAATTATCACTTTACTCCTCTAAGATTGCTTAAAGAATAATTCAATATGAGACACAAACCCCTTCACAATTTGGAAGTAAAGTTCTGGTTCAGCCTACAAAAAGCCTCACATTTCCTACAGGGAGCATCCTATCATCCTTATCCTGCCACATACTCTCATCACATCTTGATTAAATGCTACCTGTTGTTGCCTCCTTTTTAAATGATGTTTCGTGAAGTATAGCAAACAGTGTTTGTTGAGCATTTCCTGTGTGCCTTGCAAAACAAATAATTATTCCCATAATGCCTTAGCCTCAGAACATCTTTGAGTGAAACTTACTGTGTTCTTTTTGCATACATGGTATGTTTAAAGTAGTGGAATGTTCAGAATCTGTCCAATGTCACATAATTACTAAGTGGTAAAAAATGGGATTTTGTCATTTAGACTTGTTTTAAGCCATAGCCTACTTCTTTATATTTACTGAGATTTTGTTACTCATTTAAAAAATTTCAAGCTGTTTTCTTGTCAGTTTACTGTTCTATATTCTCCTGCATGTCAACGTGTGTCCATAGATATTTCTCCACACCACTTATTTCCTGTGTACTAGCCTCAGCAGTAATATTTGCGCTTACTCACTTGTGATCTTTGGAACTATTTGGAGAGTCATGTAGGATTATTCTTTGTGTCTTCAGCAGTTAGCACAGGGCCAAGAATGAAATAGACATGTACCCAGTGTGTTGTCTATTATTTCATTTTGCTTTCTAGTTTGGTTATTTTACAACTTTCAAAATAAATGTCCACTCTACTGCATGTAGTCAAAATGGTTTAGAAGGGGCTATTTTAACTGAAGAGTCAGCATTACAGCATCTGAAAGTTACACTTTGGGACAAGAAAAAATTTGTTCTTTTTAAATATATACCTAAGAGTTTGCATAGAAATTGTTTCTAAGCCATTTAATTATTTACTACTGCATTGAAGAGAACATAAAATCATTTTCCCTCCAGAAATTTATGAGTGATGGAGATGGAGTGTTAGCTAATACATCTCAAGGAGATCTTTCCTTAGACTCTTCCTGCTGCTATATTTCTTTTGAATTACAGTGCACATTTCCTCATCAGCTATATAAAGATATTAAAGCCAAAAATAGAAAACACTGAAGTCCTTAAATTCCAACCATGTGAATAGAATTTTCTGTGGCACAATTGTTCAACGATCGATTTCCCCATTGTCGTATTTCAATATTTTGGGTGTTAGAGAAATGGAAGTAGTTTGTCTACATTTTGTTCTCTCACCTCTGAGACAAGGAAAGTGTCTTGTATGTATAACATCAGAAGAAAATTTTAAGAACTTAATGTGAGTATCCTTCACTGTTAGCAAACTAATTATAAAATAGTTGAAATTTTAAAAGTAGGAAATATAAAAATTTATTTTCTATTCACCAATGCTGTAATATATAGACATAGATATAGATTTAGATGTAGATGTAGATATAGATAGATATAGATATAGATAGATAGATTTCTGATATATTTAGTTGTTACAGGTCTCACTGCACAGCTTGAGCTCATAGTGATCCTCCTGTTTTCAGCCTCCCTAGGGCTAGGCTTATAGGCATATACCACCAAGCTTGCAGTCTCATGGACTCAGCCTGCCCTGGGGAAAGGGTTAGGTGGCATGTGGTGCTGGGAATCAAACTGTGATTCCTGTGCCTGCCTAAGCTTGCCTAAGCAGGCACTTTATTCTGCTGAGCTATCTTGCTGGCCCCCTAATTTATACCTTTGGTACCACTACATTAAATATGTTTCAGTGGAATAGTCTTGTCTTTTATTGCAAACATAAAAGTTACACTGAAATGAGAGGAGAAAAAGGAAAGAAAAATGATGACGATGTCATATGTGTCTGTACCAGGTGGATGTAATGTTATGCATCATAAACATATATTAATAAAATTTTAAAAAGGATAGACACTGAAAAGAAGTACTGGGGTTGAGTTAGTAATAATACGTGAGTAAAGGAAATTTTCAATGTCATGCTTATTTGGTTTCATCATTTTGTTTATGGTGAAAGAAGAAAGGGAAGTAACACAGATGTTTCTCATGCAGGACTCCACTATAGAAAACAGACAAACGCTGAAATGCTCCCTGAGTGAGGACAGGGGTTGGAAACCTCACCACTTCTTCCCCAAATCCCGCCCTAGCTATTCGTGTATGGATTCAGCTTGAATTGCCTGTTGCCATCTTGAGTATTAACTACCTGGACACCTCATGGAAAGCCTGGCTGATTTCCTCTGCAAAATGTCCCAGTGAATCATAGATAAACAAAACCACCTGAGAGATAGGTGGAGCTTCATGATTAGACTCAGGCACCAAACATGTGCCTGACTCTTGGAAATTAGACTGAGATAAACAAGTGTATCCTAGCTTGGATGAAGAAGTTTTTGTCCTAACTCATAGGACTCTTCCCAAAATCGCGACGATGTACATGGTTTTGCTGTTATCAAGTAACATTTCCAACAGTAAATGTCTTGATTAGGGCACTGTACAATTTTGACATTTTGGGTTCATTTCTTCAGCATCATGTCGCTTGAGGTTGGATGCTTGGGTTCTAGACTTGCCTTCAACTCTACAGACCATGGTACGAAACTACAAAATAATTCCATTAGTGCCTTCTGGATTTGTGGGAAAATAGAGAGATCAACAAGCTAATGAACCAATCCCAAACAAGGAACAGTACTTATGTAAGAGTCAAGTCACATCTATATGGTTTACTTTTCAATTTAAGAACTTCTTAATGAAAATTAAAGTATAGTTTTCAACACAAAGAAAGTGAAAGCTTGGAAATTATACAACTGCCCACCTACTGAAGCTTTTGTTTGTTTTTGTTTGTGGTGGCTGTCTCAGCCCACCCTGGAGGCGGGGCTGGTGCAGCATGTGGTGCCAGAGATCTAACCACGGTCCCTGTGCCTTTGCCTAAGCTTGCTTAAGCAGGCACTTTAGACCTCTGAGCTATCTCACCAGACCAACCTGAAGCACTTTTAGAAAAAGAGAGGTCACAGTGGTTTTGATCTTCTAATTTGTAGCGCTGAAAACTTCCCTTAGCACTAAGTCATCAGCTAGCTTCTTTTTCCATTGCTTGCCAAGGACACTAAGTAATTTAATTTGACCCATATCTCATGAAAAAGGATCAAGGTGGATATTAAGTGTCTTATTTTAAAACTGCTTTAGAGAGGCCAAATCTATTCTTGTCTATGAAGACACTACTGGTCTGTGTGAAACTATAATATATATGATTTATTTGCTCCAGTAAGTTGTTTTCTCAAGAAAGGGTCATTTCCCATCTCACAGGTTATTAAGGATGAAATTTTTCTCAAAAAATTGTATTATACATTATATTATATGCTAATAGCCATAGTAATTTTTATTTTATTTTTAATTTTTCATATTTGGCAATGGATTATTTGTGTTTATTTCATGCTTTGCTGTTTGCTTAAGTGTGAAACAGCCTCTTTCTGAGTTTATAGACATAATGAGAAACATTTTTAGCTGGGGAGATAGCAGTCTCAGCGTCTGCCTGGCAAGCACAAGGACCAGAGTTCAATCCCTAATACTGCATGTCATGAGGGCTCAGGAACTCTGGAGTGCCTGGAAACAGAGCATGGTCGCACACACCTGTAATCCCAGTGTGAGGGAGGCTGAGACAGGCAGATCACTACGAATCTGAAATGTGTAGCAAGATCTTTTATAAAAAAATAAATACATTTTACAAAGGAAGCATCTTGTTGCTATTTGCAGTCTCTGGTTTTCTAAAGCTCTGAATGGATTGAAAAGTTAACATTTTAGATTTTTTCGCACTTTTGTTGTAAAAATGAAGATTTTCATGGAGGAAAATATTTCCTGATCAGAAGAAATATTTGTTTTGTTGATGTTTGTTTTTGCTTTTTGGATTTTCTGCCCGTTTCTTACTATACAGCTTGGACTCATAGTGATCCTCTTGTTTTCAAGCCTCCCAGCACTGGAATTACAGGTGTATGCTATGCCCAGACTCAGTGGCTGCCCCAGTGCACATGGCATGTGGTGCCAGGGATCAAACTGCGGTGCCTGAGCTTGCCCAAGGAAGTGGTTAGTCTGCCGAGCTATCCAACCTGCCCTAGAAGAAATATTTGGGAAAAAAAATACACACAATCAAATGACAAATAAGCTTTAAACATCGTATGAGAGTTAGAAAGCATCCCCAGCAATTTTCAACGTATGACAGACTATGAACTTGTGAAACGAAGTCCAAGGAAAGAAGTGGAAGGAATTAAGAACCCTTTCACTAACTCTGTGTAGACGAGCATGCTTTACTTCTAAGATTGTTGTTTTCTTTTGCCTTTCACTCGAGGTTAGTAGAAATTTCTCCCGAGTCCTGATAGTAAAATAGACAGTCAAGTGTAGTTTCCCGGGATATGATTTCTCACGTCTGTCAATGTCTTCCTGGGTGTTTTGACAGAAAGATGGGAAAGATATCATCAAGAGTGCTTTCCAAAGACCATTTAAAACCAACCTTACAATTCTCTTTTGATGAGGGATGAGCAGAAGAAAAATGATCTCCGCTCAGTTCCCAGGTATTTTATTTTCCTCCTATGTAAACCACTCCACATCAGAATAAGAGTTTATATAAAATTAATGTGTCCCATATACCATGCCTAAATGACTTAATTTTTGATATACAGATATTTTTGATGATTAAATATTAGTATGTGAAAATTGAAAGGCCTCTCAGGAGTGACTGAGCTCTCAACTCTCCTTTATGTTTTGTATAAAGCAGGATTTAAAGGTTTTTAATAGAATTTAGAAGGGATAGAAGTCTCCATGTATACTGCTGAGCCTGTCCTGATTTATTAATGGATTTCCTGTGGAATTTTATGGGATATTTGATTTTCCCTGTGGTGCTTATTAACTCCTGATTGGGTAATGTAAACTTCTAGCTAAGATTAGCCACAAACAAAGCCAAAGTTTATTTATCTTAACAAGGAAAACTGAAGTTCTAGGATCTGTTGTTTCCTTTTGCTAATAAATTAATCTGTCAGACAACTCTAAAATATTTGGGAGGGATTAAGAAAAAATAAATTTGATTTTCTACATTTTAGGTTGTGCATTAAAGGTTTCAAATGAGAAATGATTCTGATATTTTGTTTGAGTTTCCCGCATTTCAGCTTATAGGAAAAACTTCTGGGAGGTTTCATTTCCTTATCCCTGAAATTCAGTTCTGTCTGCTTGTTCCCCTCATTCTCAGCATAAAGATGGCATTTCCACTGTCCTTTAACAGATGAATATGGATTTTTCTAGTCACTAAAAAACTAATGATACACTTGTACTGACAACTGCATAAACCCAGCACACATTTTCTACAATCTATTCCTTACAATAAATGACTATATATATATATATATATATATATATATATATATATGCCTTCCCAGTCATAATGATGACATTTAATTGAGGAAAATGAATTGCCCAGGGAGGAGAAACATTTAGGAGTTAGACTCGATGGAGTGAGAAAGCAGATTGGAAATGGAGAGCAGGAAGAAATCAACGTCCCAGACTTTTTGGTTTGAGTAAGTTGATGACAGATTTACAGATGGGAAAAACATAAAGGGGAGTAGATTGTGGGTTGAAAGGTGAGAAAGTTAATAAACTAGCATTTGGATATGTTCTGTCTAAGATACCTTTGGGACATTCAGGAAATCATACTGACATTTTGGAATACGGCTTTGGAACACAGTAGACAGTGAGGATATACTAATGTATTTTGGAACATTTTGTGAAAACATTCATTAGAGACTCCCGCATTCAAGATTGTAATACACTTTTTAGTTTGAGTCCCATAAAATCCTGACACATAAATGGTTTTCACTAAATGCCTGATCTTTAATAATTTAATTAGTAGAATAGTGAATCAGTGCATAAATTTTAAAAGACATTACTAGAAGGAATTTCGCAGGGTTGAATAAAGACCCAAATCCTTTGAAAAGAAAAAATTTAGCACTCGACCATTACTTATGAACTCACAATATTTATATTTATTCATTAATATGCTCAGTTATTCTAACAATTCCAGCTCTATATTGTCTAACAATATTATATCCATCAGTCTTTGACACAGTGCTACTTGAAAAAATAACTCCAACACTCAGTATCTTAAGACAACAAATATTCTTTCCTTCACATTGTTTGGGGTTCGCTTGACCCAGACTGGATTGAAGCAGGATTGCCTTCAGGCTGCAAGTTAGAACCAGCTTTCCTGGGTATGACGCGGGTCTTCCGGGAGTGAGAGCGAAGCTGCAGACAGGTGGGTGAGGGGCATTGTCTTAGCCCGCAGGCACGTTTCAAATATGCTCTCCTCACCTTACCCACTGAAGTCACATGGCTGCTTGTAGAGCAAAAGGACAGAGGACCCTACTCTCTACACAGACTCACCGAAATGTGGTAAGTGGTTTTTGGACAATAATCCTGCCTATTTTATTTTCCAAATTCAAGACCTACAGTTTTGGATCTTCTCAAAATGTTATGTGGGAAGATTTCTTAAAGAATAGCTTTCGTTGAATGAACCATGTCATTTTTAAGAGTATCATTTTTCCTACTCCTGAAAAATGGACTCTATATTTTATAGTTTCTGTGTTTACACAATCTCTCAGGAGGAGAAATATTCAAGATTTTCAGCCTCTGAATATTTTTTTTTAGTTCTCTTTGACTTTGAGTTTCTTTCTTTCTTTCTTTTTTTCTTTTCCCTTCTCTATGTGCATTGTACTGTATTTATCATTTCCCCTTCCTGGTATAAGTACCTATGTTATATCTAGATTCAGATAACGTTTTCCTCAAATAATCCTGCATATTATTTCCATTTGCCTACTAAATAATATCACCTTCGTGGCAAACTTCTACTCAACAATAGTTGACTATTTTATTAATGCAGCAAATACTTACTGAGCTTTCCTGAGTACTAGGTGTACTGGTATCTTCAAGGATAAAATGATCCTGCAAGCAGATGCAGGGGCCAGGGGTTCCAAACCCAGGCCAACTGTGCCAGTCCTGCCCTTGGGGTGTGCTGAGATAGCAATTGAGACTGGGTGTGGTGGTGTGCACCTGTAACTCCAGCACTTGGGAGGCTGGATACAGGAGAATCACTACAAGTCTGATCTAGTAGTGAGACACTGAGCACCCTGTAGACCCTTACCTAAAATACAGGAAAGAAAAAAAAAAAGAAAAAGAAAAAGAAATCTCTCAGAAGTCATACAATTTTATTCTAGTAGGGTTAGAGAAAATGAACATATAAATAATGTAAAAATCACGTTACATAATCATAAGCACAATAGCGTAAACAGAAGGAAAAAAATGATAGGCAATAAGGAAATGTCATATTCAGGATGGGCATGCCGATGGACTCTATAAGGGTATGACATGTTATATTTGAATGAGAAGAATGTGACAGAAATATTTCTAACCTTATCAGTGGGGATGAAATTCTAAGAGAATAAACATCAGGTCCCCAGGGGGCTTCAAATCTTAAAGTAGTAAGAATGATCTTCTTAGATTGAAAATTAGAAAGAAAGCCAGTATGAATAAGAAAAGAAAGAAATCAAATCAACTGTTTAATAAGTGATATTGAAAGAAGATGCAGGAACAAGAGCTTTTAGAGGCTAAGAAGCAAAATTTGAGTTTTATTCTAAGGATGATAGACAAAGCTTTTCTAGACAGTAGTGTATGTTTTATCTAAGACCTTATCTTGATATGCTATGAAGAATAGTTTTTTAGACATTCAAGTTTGAGAAAAATTATGTGGCCAAGTTAGTGATGCAATGCTTCTTGCATAAAAAATAATCATAGATTGAATTGAACTAGAAGTGCTAGAGACAAAGAAAAAATTACCAAAAAATAAAAAATTTTAAGATAGAACATGAAGGTAGAGCTGGCATGCCTGTAGATATATCGATATAAGGAGATGAGGGGTTGGAAATAGGAAGCCAAAATGATTAAATGTGATTTGCATATGTAGCAATTCTTCACAATGAATTTATTCATTACATAATGCAAGCATGTACTCATTAAAAGAAAATAAGACATGCCTTTCTTTTATCTGCTTTGAGAATTACATGGTAGAAGATAGTACCTACTAACATGGAAAATAACTGGAAATGATCAAGTTTTGTTTTATTTTTTGTGCTATTTTGTTCTGAATTAAATGGGATATAGAGTTCTATAAGGGCAAACTAAAAATGAAGTATATATTATTTAATTGTGCATCAAATAAAATAGAAAGTTAGTTTAAAGGTAATAATTCACTGAGGAGATTAGGACTATAAATCCAATAGTTTATATAAATATAATGCTATGGTTTCATTTTAAGCTTTGAAAAAACTTTTGATCAGAAGAGGTTAACTTTCTCAGCCACATGTAATACAGTTAGATCCCAGATTATTTACTTTCAGCTAGCGCAGCACTCTTGCCTTGTCTCTGCCTCTTATGGCACAGAGTAGGTAGTTAATACGACTATTTAAAAATAAAAATTTCAAGGTGGTGTAGCACATACCTATAATTCCAGAACTTGCAGGGAGGGGTGGCAAGAAGGCTACAGTTTAAGTGCAGACTGGACAACTTAGTGACTTAGCTAGACCCTGTCTCAAAATGAGACCCTTGAGAGGGGGATATTGGTCTGTGTGTGTGAGAGAGAGAGACACAGAGAGAGAGAGAGAGAGAGAGAGAGACAGAGAGAGAGACAGAGACACAGACAGAGACAGAGACAGAGACAGAGTAGGAGGAAGGGGAGGAGAAAGAGGAGGAGGAGGA
>NW_004524587.1:18177539-18185947 GCF_000260255.1 Octodon degus
TTTGTGTATTCCAAGTGGTTAGGATAGATATATAGTTGCATTCTCTTAATGAATAGAATGATTTGTTCTAATGGTGTTTGTAAATAGGATCACAAGTCCCCTTCTTGTACAGCAATTAACCACTAAGAAGAATATATGCAGTGTACTATTTGTTGAAACTGTACTTCCAATTGGATTTGAAACTGTCTCATTGCTATCTGTTTATCAATAAAACTTTGAGAAAAAAAAAAGAAATTTAGATCCAGTATAGACTCAAGGTAGCCATGATAGTATCTGTGTCCAGGCCAACATGGAAAGGATTGGAGTTCTAGAGAACATTGGGACCAGATGAATCATTTCACCCAGTTTACCATGGGCACATTCCCAAAACATGGTCTGAATTATGTATATAATATGTTAGTGCTTGATGGAACGAGAACATCAGGAATGATCTCATGATACTTATATCTCTCTAAAATTTTTTTGAGACAGACTCTCGTTTACTATGTAGTTTAGATGGACCTGGAACTCACAATAACCCTCCCGACTCATCCTCCCAAGAGCTGGGATTATAAGCATGTGCCGCCTGTGCTAGCATATATTTCTTACTTCATGCCTGAGCCCTTACACAGTTCAGAGGGCAACACAGCTCAACTTCCCTCCACTTTCTGATGCTTTGACTCAGTGATTTCAAAAAGCTCCTCTTTTGGTTAGCCAAACAAATATTACCTTAATATTGCTAAAAATGCAAAGTCTGAAGCTTCATATAGGCTCCATGACTCCAAAGTTCTGGGTGCAGGCTGAGCAAACTGTGTTTTAACATATCTTCTAGGGGGATGTGATGCCTGCTGTGAATTTCTGCACAGCTCCTCTCTGCTCAGCTCTCCTTGCTCCCTGTGCACACACGTTGTTCTCTCCAGAGACTTACCACCCTACATCATGTCCTCTGAGGTCTTTCTTTCATTTTTTGTTCTGAATGTACTCCACCTGGAAGATATCATATATTTCAACTTTCTTAAGTATCTAAATTATGTTTCTGTATAAAATAAAACATAGGTAGGGAAATCAATGAATATTCAGTCCTACAGAAAACTTGTTAATCACACCAGAAACCCCTTCCATATTCCAGGCAGAATCAGAAACCATGTCTCTTATAGTAGAGAATCATTATAGTGAGTACTTACAGCAATCACTGTTTGTGTTGCTTTTATGTTGTTGTATGATTACATACAAATGGATCTCCAGGATTTGAAATTTATTATTGCATATAGTTTGTGTTTTACATGACATGTCTTTTGAAGTCTCTCTTTACTCTTGACTTTTCTTCTCCACATCTTTCTTTCCGTTACAATTTCTGTGATAAGAAACCCATCATTTGACATAAAATTCAGTCTGGTTGTGCTGATCACATATTCATGGTGCTGTTCAACATATTCCTTTGTCCACTGTAATTAGTATCCTCATTAAAACTCAAAGTACTTCATCTTTGATTAGTGGATCCTATTCAAAAGGAGTTTTAAATCTTCTGTGACATGATCTTAATGGTCTTGCTTGATTTTGAGTCATTCCCAATTGTGACACAATGTTCCCAGGGCTGCATGTACAGTTTCTGCATCAGAACTGGGTTCATCCATTTCTCCAAGAAGGCTTAGCTTCTCTTTCTGAGAAATGTTCTTTTTGACAGCAAAATTTGGTGTTAAAAGCATTCATTATTATTATGACAGAGGGAAAAATGAGTAGTTTATAGACAGAACATTGGCTCATCATAAGACTTAAAAACTAACATTTTGTGCGAAAATAATGGAGAATAACACATGTATAATACTTGAAATAGTATCAGCCTGTAATATAATAGTTGAAGCATTACGTATATGTCTGTATTACTGCATAATATTTGAGAACTTCCAACTTCAAGGATTTTATAACTACCAAGGCTAATTTTCAGATATAAAGAATGCAAGCAAACTGCTATTATCTCATAAGCAGGACCTCAGGGAATGCTGTATTCATTTCATTTTTTTTGGCGAATCTACTAAAGAAAGAGCTTCAAAAACCAAAGTAACTAACAGAAATCAATATAATGATGGTTGGTAAGAAATAATTTTTTATATAATATATGCATACACATGCACCAAGATATGCAGAGATACATACATAATTAAGCTAATTAAGCTAAATAGGATGTAGGTGAGAATATAGCACAGGTTTTTTATACTTTCTGAAGTACATCGATATTAACAAACAGGTGAATATTGGGGATTCAATAAAATTATACTGTGTCGGTAGTCATTTTTGAGAATAGTAATATTGATATTCTGAGAGTGTGGTGTATACAATGTGGATCAAACAAATCATTGTGATATGTTTTAAAACTATCAGTCACTGTACCCTTGTAATACTTATTACAAAGAAGATTCAAATGAAGAGAAGGAGCTAAATAAAAGCTTTGAGTTTTAAAATTGTAGATATTCATGTAAAATCATAAGGCTTTGTAGCTTAATATGCTGTAGTTTGTATGTCAGACATTGCTTTCTTTCTAGAAACTCAGAAGGAATTTACATACATGGGAAAGTCCAATCATGTCACTAAAATTATTCTTCATATTTATGATGCTGGTGGGATGTTTTCAACAGTTTGCTCATTCTTTTGTTTGTTTGTGCATTCATTTGTTTATTCTTTCTTTACTTATTTGTTATTATTTTGGGGGGAGTGTTGGGAATTCAACTCCAGACCTCGTGCTTGCCAGCGAGTGCTACACAGCTGAGCTATCTGTCACTGATCCTGTGCATTTTACTGTAGCATTTCAATTGTACTTTTTTCCATTTAAAATTCACAGTCTGGGGACAAATTAGAGATCTTGATATTATTCAATTTCTTTCCATTATTCTCTTTCTTCAGAGAATGCTGTTATCCTTCTGTGCAGTCTATTTGTCCTCCACATTTGTCATTCTTTCTTAATTTTTTTCATCTGTTTTAGTTTTGGGATATAAATTCTTTTTCTACTTTTGGAGGGGTGCAGTGGTGATAGTTTTGTTTTAATTCAGATTTATATTTCTCCTTTGTTCTGTTATTTGCCTAAGTAACATATTTAGGTTAATTCTGATATTTTCTTGTGTAACTTTGATCTTTTTTGCAGGCACAGTTTTCAGACCATTAGGTATGTTGTTTTTTCCCACATCCATCTGTCCCATCTTTATATAAGACTTAACTTAGCCATTTGGTAAGTAAGTTCCCTGAAGTTTCTCGGCTCTTTCCCATTGGTGGTTTGCATCTTGGCCTTCCTTTACTTTCTCAGGCCTCCCGTCCCAGAAATCCCTCTTCAGTGTGTATCTCTGTACCCATAGAGAGCCTGGCAGGTCTGTTTTGAAAGTTCTAATTTCCTTACTTTTTCTGGCTCTCCAGTTCCCAGGTAGGAGCTCTCCTATTAGAGAAATCAGAGATTCCCCCAGGATAAGTGAATAAACAGTAGCTACTTCCTTTTGTTGCCTTGTTGGTTCCAAGCCAGATATCATGCTACATACTTGGTGAGTTCTTATTTCAATGTCGCTGCTTGTGGTGATTCTTTTTTATTTTTTGTGGCTGGTTCAGCCCAACCTGAGGGCAGGGCAGGCATGGCATGTGGTATTGGGAATAGAAACTGAGGTCCCTGCGCTTGCCTAAGCAGGTGCTTTAGACTGCTGAGCTACCTCTTCAGCCCTGTGATGATTTTTCTTTGTTGTTGTAGAAATGCTTTTTATTAATTTGGTTTTATTTTCTAGTTGTTTCTTATGTTTATATGTGGCATTTGGAATATATATACATGCCTGTATGAATTCATAGATGGATAGATAGATAGATAGATAGATAGATAGGCAGCTAGATAGAGATATACTATGATTATCAGAGGTCTTTAAATGGAATGGAATTCTGTCTACTGAATTTCTGGTCAGAACATTTATTTTTCTTTTCTTTCTCCAAACCTGAGGATCAAAATTTGTGTAAATTTATGGCATCTCATTCACAATTTCTTCATTCTTAATTATTTTTCTTCACTAATTAAAGATCTTTTCTGTTATATCTCTATTATATCTCTGTATATCTCTTTTTTGTTGTTTCTTTACAATATTAGAAAACTCAACATCTGTATGAATCATTAATTCACAACCTAGTCTCATGAGTTACTGAGCATATCCATAATTTACTATTTTCTACCACATTGCTCTAGTCACGGCTGAGATCTCACTATTAACAAATTATTTGAAAAAGACTTTTATTTCTAGTGCAAGTACTCTTCTCTAGTTACTTTCTGCTCTCTTTTTCTTTCATTTATCTAATTATGATCCAAAATAGTCTTTCACCTTTTTTAGGATCTTCCATCCATTGACCACAATAATTTTTCACTCTCAATATTCTGTGTGTTTTGACTTTCATTCTTAACAATATAGAAGGCCTAGTGCATCATTAGTTCATTTGTACAATTAAATATACCTTCTGTTTTCTTGTCTGTTCCTCCATTGTAATCATTTGACTGAATCCTAAGTCTGCAGAAAGTTTAATTTGTTCCTATTCTATGGCAAACTGAAGCCATGGAAGAGAACTTAAAAGTAAATAGAAAAAGAGCATTTTAGTCACTAAAGCAACTTCATGTGTATTATAAGCCCTCTAGACTACCAGATACTTAATGAAAACTCTTTATTTATCTCCTCTTGAGTAAGGATGCCAAACTTCTAATGATAAAATAAACTAGTCTGTCACTGAAAAATCTATGCTCCGTACATAGCACAAAGTTATTTTTCTACTATGAAATATAGCAACCTATGTGTATGCAAAGCTGTACTCCCTTCCTTTATCCTGTTACCATGGACAATCTATATTTGCTTGTATCCAAGTTTAATCACACTGGATTATGTTCTCTTATATAGCAAGTTCAGGACTGCATTCCTGAACCTGTTCCCTTTTTTCCTTCAGCCATATCTTTCTTTCTTATTCCTTTTAACATGGAAATGCAACCAGTAACTTGCTTCTTAAAGAACACAGGAATGAGCAAAATATTCTTATTCTCTTAATTCCTTAAATCTATTGAATCATCCCTGTTTCTTTTCTTTGTTTTCTTTCACAGAATTATAAAAATTTTCAAAATACGAAACTCTTCAGTAATTATCTTCATTTTTTTTCTCAATCAAATCTCCTATCTGCTGAAAGATAGGCTTGGACCTATAATCCCTCCTTACAATAGCTTTTGTCATTCAGAAATGATCTCTGTTTTGCAAAAACAAATGGCAAAACATAAAACAGTGACAATTTTCAATTATTGTATTTATTGGTCATTCACTTTTCCTTGTCAATACCAATCTCTTCATTTGTGGAACTGTTTTAAGTGGAATAAATCACATTAAAATTCCACTTTTCTCAATCCTGATATGTACTGGTATCAACATTTTTCTTAGTTTTCAGCTTACTTCAAACCTCTAAGTATTGTATAGATCAAGACCTTACAAAAATTCTTTTTTGCTCTATATTTCATGTCTGTGCCTGAGCTTCTAAACTTAGAGATTTATACTAGGATCTCTACCTTTCACCAATGCTGTACTTTATCTTGTGTTCCTGGCTGTCTCTAGTTCCTCAAAGTGTCAGAAACACTAACCTGTCCTGCAAACATTCTTGATTCCCATGAGAGTGTGGAAACCTGTTCTTTTTTTCTTCTAATGGAGTCACTGTGCCTTGACGGTAGCATGCAATGCTCCAGAGCCTGGTTCTAAGACACTGCTTCAGGCGCTTCTCACATTAAAGTCCTTCAGTTGAATGCAATGTTGGCATACCAGGTGTTAGTGAAGAGTTTTGTGGCATTTTGGCTTAATTTTAAAAATTAATACAATCGAGTATTAGTCAGTCATAGCCATATTGGTGTCTACTTTGCCCATTTCCCATCATTCTAAGAAGGACTTTCATATTAACTGTACAAAGTACTCTCAGAAGAATAAAGATTAAAAATTTAAAGACGAATTCTTGTAGGACAAGTGTGAGTCTGACCAAGTCTATGGAAGACAGATAGCAAGAGCTTTACAATCTAACAAAAGAAATCCTTTAAAAAACTCTCAGGTAATGTATTCCCTTTGAAAGGTAATGAGTGGTATGTGGTAGTCTTGTTGATTTTATTTGGTAGGGTGTTGGTAATAAAATAGCACAAACTGTGTGGATTAACTATGTATTTATTTTTTCAGCTCAACAATCTAGAAATCTGGCATCAAAGTGTGGACAAGTCTTGCTTTTCTAGGTGGGAGGAGAGATCAAGTTCAGGACTATCACCAACTTTGAGATAACTCCTTAGTTCATTCATATCTGAACAACTCCAAATTTTTCAGGACAGTTTTCTTCTTGTTTGGCTCTATGTCCATATTTCCTGCTTTTAAAAGTAAAGACCATGGTCCACACTCTTCGGGGCGACTGCCTAATATAACAGTCTCTGAATTCAACTAATTATCACTACAAGAATTCCATTTTGTGATATTCTTGGGTTCTGAGATATAGGGGCTAGGATTCGGTACAAGTATTTTGAAATCAACTTAACCCATGACATGTGCACTCATCAAAAACATTTCTGGCATTATATATTAATCCAAATACCACCTTACTGGAGAGGACTATGCATTTGCCTATCATTAAGAGACATATATGCCATGAAATTGATCTAAAAAACTTACCTTAGGGAAATTTTGTTTTTCCAATTAGCCTGTAAAAATTGGAGCAATGATAACAATATTGCACAATATTCCCTAGTGCTGAGGGAATATTCATATGGCAGGACAGAAAGAGAAGGAGTCAAACACAGAGGTGGAGCCTGGATCTCTTTATTTCTATGGGCGAAACTCAAAACAGCCTTCGTTTTCATGTCTAGTAGCTTTCACCAAAGTTAGGCCAGGAGAAGTCAAAGTAATTTAGATTCAATCTTCTCTCAGAAATGAAATGAACAGACGTTTTATTAAAAGGAAATGAAGAGGAAATTGAACTTTCATATTTCATTGTGCAATTGCGATGACAAAAAACAATATTCGTGAACAGAAGTTTGAAAGATTGTTATTTATATGTCTTTCCTCCCCCCCCCCTTGAATTCACCTACACTCTACTTGCTCTTGTCAAAATCAGGGGCAAGGCATTTTCCTCCCTTCCAAGCTGAGTCACGGTAATAGCTGAGCTAGGCTAAGCTAATGTGCTCTGTACAGTTATTCTGAAATTTTTTATGTTACATTTTCCATACAGGGCCCATTTACTTAGAGTAGTTAGAAGTAAAGGAAGGAACAAAGGTCCTGATTTATTGTATATCATTATTAGCTATTCTATAAATAAAAATATATTTGGTCTTTTTAATCTTTTCTTGAGAAATGTATATATTCGAACATATATACAAATAAAATTATAAGGAGTTTATGCATGGCTTTAGCCAAGTTTCCCATTGAGAAATTAGAACATATATTTTTAGGATTCCATTTCTCTTTAGTTGGGCCATTCTATATATAGATAGTGGGACAGAACTGAAGCTAGTTATGACTGAACTATTTACATGAAGGGAGGGAGTTGCTTACCCCATTCTAAGCACTAAAGCATTGACTTTCTTGGTCAGGTAGGATCTCTCTGGTAAGGAAATTACACTGTATTCTTGAAAGGCTCCATATGGAACTTTAGGGAGGGCTTAATCAGGATATTGATAACAGCAAAAAGCACATCACATGGAGACAGAAACTGGGTACTGTTTTCTGGGTGTCTAAGGAATTTATCATGTCAGGACATCCCTCCCTTTGTTCTTACACACTATGGAGCTGTCATTAATGTTTAATCAGCGAGGATTAACAGTACCATCAGCCAGGGTACAATGGAAACACTAGCCATAGTTTGTTTGTTTGTTTGTTTTGCCATGATGTTTTAAAAGTAAGTACTTCTTCCTCATTGCACCTGTTCCACAGAAGTGGAAGGAGACTCTCAGGCTATGCAATCATGCAGCAACCCTGGGTGAGGGAGCACCTCATGCTGCAGTTACACCAAAGTACTACACTACAAGGGGATGCCTGGGAGCTGTGTGTATGTTGTTCGGCTGTCAGTTCCCAAACTACATGTATCATTTCTGACCACATTAGAGGTCAAAGTTAGTCACATTCAACAAAATAATTTCAAAAATCTAAGATATCTTGGGAGTATTTAGTGAGTAATACTGAACATCCATTTTCCTTCTTTCCATCAACCAAGATCCGCCTTACATTGTTTTCTGGTTTTTGTACTCTGAGCTTTGAGCCATAATGTCTCTGGTGATGAAGGGCCTAAATGAACATTCTACAAACCTTAACAGCCATGCAGGATGAGGTTCCAGAGTGTTGTGGACTGTATCTTGATGTCCTCAAAGCCTCATGTAATCATAGGTGTTTTTTTTTTTTTTTTTTTTTTTTTCAGTATTGGGGACT
>NW_004524587.1:18186047-18190845 GCF_000260255.1 Octodon degus
GAAGAAGAAGAAGAAGAAGAAGAAGAAGAAGAAGAAGAAGAAGAAGAAGAAGAAGAAGAAGAAGAAGAAGAAGAAGAAGAGGAAGAAGAAGAGGAAGAAGAAGAAGAAGAAGAAAATAGAAAAAGGAAAAGGAAAGACAGAGGCAGGCTGGAAGGAAGGAAAGAAGGAAGGAAGGAAGAAGGAAGGAAAGAAGGAAGGAAGGAAGGAAGGAAGGAAGGAAGGAAGGAAGGAAGGAAGGAAGGAAGGGGAAAGAACAACTGGACTACTAAATGAGGCAAGAGACAACTGTCCTCTCTCTACCAAGAGTTAACCTTCACCTTTCTCTTGAGTCTGGCCACATTCAACTTCACCAGATACTGCTGTTCTACCAAAATCGATCATTCTGGGGAATGCAGTCTTTTTGTGACTGAGGTGAACTTTCTCATAACCAGTGAACTACTCTTACCATTTCCATGCTTCAGCATTTCTGTACTTAAGGAGTTTTGTATTTAAGTTTTTTTTCAAGGTGTTTCACCCAGTAGGCCATGAAACATTCATTTCCTCTCATTTACATTGATGGCTCACATAATTTTATTTCTTTATTATTAAATTTGATGTATCTATTATGCATTCTATCATTTATTTGTCTTTGTGTTCTCTAATGTCTTTGAGGTCTCAAGCAAGAACGTGCTTCAGTTGTACGTTTTCATATTATTTGTATGAAAACAAATTAGGAAGTAATCCACGGGCTTTGGAGCTCAGTTATTAGTTTTAAAATTTATCTGCTTTGAGCTCTGAATTAACATTTAGCATCTCTAAGATTTCAATTTTTCATCATGTAAAATGGTCCACAGTGGGTCTACCTTATAAGATTACTGCATACATGTTATTAAATGTAGTATGGAAACACTTCCCATATGATGCTCTGGATATTGCAAATTCTAAATTAATATTAAAATTCCAGTTTTCTTCTGGTTTGCATCTTTGTAGTTACTCAAGACTTGGAATCCCCATAGGAACTGCTACATGCAGTGTGGACAAAAGCAAGAAAAAAATGTAATTGGCTATGAATGTTTATACTAAAGGTTTTGGTTTGTTTGTTTTTCCATTTGTAATACCCCACTGTGACTCACTTGATTTTCTGAAATGTTCTTCTTAATCAAAGTGCTTCGTGAACTGCAATTTTGCAAATTGAAGTGGATTAAAATTAGTTTTGTCAGAGAATTTCAGGACACCCTCAACCCCCACCTGGAAATAATTGGAGACACCCTGGGGTAACACAGACTCCATCTCAGGAATCACCACTCTCCATGTTGCCGCAATGGTGTGTTTATAAGAACTAAATTGACAGCAGCAGTTCATTAGAAAAGCATGATTGAATGTGCATGATTTGCTGATAAACTAGTGAGGATTTAAAAAACCATGAAAAATGCTTTCCTTCTTCTCTAAGTTTAAAAATTAAAAGTCAAAGCATAGCGTATGCATACATTTGTGTTTAATAAAAATTAATGAGAAATAAGATGCCCCATATATCCAGTTCCAATGGGAAATCTGTCACTCACAGGACAGGCATTTAGAAATCTACTCAATATTTTTTGTATCTTTTCGTGGCTTCCTAAAAGTTATACTCCTACATGTGTCTTCCCCGTAGGATGCATACAATTAAAAAGAAGAAAGGAAAAAGAGAACAAATATTGATAGAAAACCAAATATGGAGTCTCATACCATGTTTATTGTGTGTTCACTGAGTTTTCCATGAGTGAAGGAGAAAGTTCTCTTCCATGTCAAACTGCTGGAAGCATAGGAAAGACAGAGGACCTGTTTCTCAGTTGGACAATTGCCCATCATTGATGCCTGAGAAAGAACACTCTCCCTGAAGATCCTCAGTGCAGAGAAAGGGTGCAGCCCATGCTCTTTGTGAAGGGTTTGTGTCCTAGACTTGTTCACTGATTTTGTGCTTAGTGACTTGGTTTGTTTAGAATTGCATTTTGAAATATATCATCATTTTTGAAATATGTCATTGTTTCTTGGCACACCAAGAGAAGGGAGAAACTGCGTGAAATTATTCCAAACTTTTTGGGCATTTAAAGGTTATTCTACTGCTGTGCCCATGCTCATTAGCAAATGAGCTCCGCAGTGATTTCTCAGCCCAGAGGGCTGACATGGAGGGTTCTCATTAAGAAGTCCACCTCTATTCCCTTCCCCTCTCCTTTTCATCTGTTCCCTCCTTCCTGAGAAAAACATTTCCCCTCCTGATCTGTGTGTTTGGCCAGAGGGCTAGACTTAAGGAAGGAAGTCAGCCACACAGGAAATGTAGATTCCGGGGAAGCAGCCTCCTTTGAAGGGCCCCAGGATTCTTTCAGTACTAATTATAGCAAATGTGTTGGCCAGGCATCATAACCTAAAGCTAGTGAGACTGGGCCTAGGATTAGAGATCCACAGGCCTCCCTTTTTATTTTCTTTGAAATATTTTTGATCTTAAATATTTTCTCTTCTATCTTCCCTGTGATGGCTTTCTGGTGAGTCTGAACATGAGAATAAAATGTGGTTTGAAAAATTCCAAAAAAATGAATATATCAGAACAGCTTTTGTACTAATATCAGTGATAGGTAGTGTCAAAGAGCTGAGCTAGTATAGGAGAGAGAGCATATTATGCATGTTGACTTATTATGATGCCTACAGAAATTCAAAGATGTTTTGGACCTACCATGTGCTAAAGGAACTATGGCTTATAGTAGGTGGTTGTATTGCATCTTATACCAGCTCTGTATCACCTCATAGCTTGTGCTTCTTCTACCACACCAGTCTGCAAAGGAATAAGTGAGTTAATGAATACCTACAAGCCAAGAGGACATACCAAGTTTAGCTTTAAGCTCTTCTATATCAAGTAGAGTATCTTATGGGCTAAGTTTCTGTTCAGCAGTCAGAGTGTGAGATTTGGAGAGGTTTTCACCCCGGTCATCCTTGCTTTAGATCAGCTTTCCTCTGTTTCTGAAGATAAATCCTATTGATTATGTTGACATCAGCAATAAGGTCTAAATTGGTTCCCATCTGAGATATGTTCTTTGATAGTGATTTTTTTTCCCACTGAGTTTATTGGCTTTGGTCTGCTTTCCTTTTAGTGAGCAAAATATAATTAAACTTGGAGGTGTTACTTGAATTCCATTCCCTAGTGGTCAAACTTTCTCCTCCAGATCAATCTTACAACAGAGAATGATGAAATTAGAACTACAGTTTTAAAAAATGCACATATGAAGACTGGACTCTAAGATTTGGGCTGGTTTTTTTTCAAGATCAGGGTCAAAGTAGTAACAGTGGAAAACAGCTCAGGGTAGAAATAGGATAAAGTATAACAAATTCGAAATGAAATCACTGCAAATACATTCATAATGTAAATCACAGACAAACTTAGTTCTGTAGTAGCAGGGAGACAAAGTAAATGTCTGTGATTCTCTACTTTCTTTTTGTAATTATTTAAATACCTAGCTTTGGCTTATTGGAAGGTGGGCTTTCATAGAAATAAGCTGTATTAAAATGCATAAAAACATGTCTGGGGCAAAAGCACTATTTAATATATGCCTTCTTGTCTAAATATGTACCTCTCTATATGTAATCTGTACTGAGACAGCTTCTCTGTGACTCAAATTCATCATTAATAAAATGAGAATTATATACCCTGACTTGTCATTTCCACTGTGTTTTCCTACTGTTTGGTTTCTATTCCTAAAATAGATGGACTTTGAAAGCAGACGGAACTGAAACCATCCTCCAATCTCAGAACCAGACCTTTTATAAAAATGTATTTGGTTATTACAGGATTTCACTATGCAACTTGGATACATGGACTCATAGTGATCCTTCTGTTTTCAGCCTCCCAGCATTGAGATTACAGGCATACACCACTACACCCATACTTCGTGGATTTCTCAGCACACCTTAGGGGCAGGGCTTGAGTGGCACCTGGTGCCAGGGATGGAACTGCAGTCCCTGTGCTTGCCTAAGTCTGCCTAAGCATGCTCTTTACTCTAGTGAGCTAACTTGCTAGCCCAGAACCAGACTTTTCACAATGATCTTATATGAGAACTTTAACAATCATGGTATACTATATGAAACGTTCTTCACATGAAGATGGAATTACCTGCCTTTGAGAATCTTTGTAAGCATCAAGTCAATGAAAAAATCAAACAGGTGCTGCTCTACCCACATTTGTTTTATCATTAATAATGAAAATAGTTATTAGTTTAACATGGGAGACTGGAGATTTAAGACAAAAATAAGATGCAAGCAATTAGTAAGAAGCAATTACTAAGCTGGAACAAACAGTCCCACGTGGCCCTCTATTTCATTTGAGAAATCAGAGAATGTTGTGATGAACATGAATAAAAATAAAACAGTGTCTCAGCCACAGCAGGATGCTGTGTTAAGGGAAGTCTACCACTGCTCCAGTGCTTGACATGTCCTGGTTCCCTCCCTCAAAGCAACAAAAGTCAAAGTGGAGTTTGTGGGCTTTTTTTTCCCCACTATGCCAAAGATGAGTTTGCAAGTAGGTTAGAAATTTAGATCCAGAGACCCAGTCCTAGCCCAGGTCCGGTGAGTATGCGGAGAGCTTCCTGCTGCCCTGTGCCGGCGGGACCAGTCCCAGCCCAGGCGCAGAGTGGGCCGGACCCTCTCCCAGCCCCTTGGGCTGCCCCCCACCACTCCTCAGTGCCTCCCCCACCCCGCCCGCCAAGTAGGATTTTCTGCCGAGTTCCGGGAGCCCCCAGACCCAGTCCTAGCCCAGGTCCCATGAGTGTGTGGAGAGCTTCCTCTTCCTCCAACT
>NW_004524587.1:18203717-18214560 GCF_000260255.1 Octodon degus
ATGCTAGTATGAAGAGTGCTAAAATTAAGAATGAATGATTATTAAATCAGTCCACTTCTTGGCTTGGTAATGTACTAATCCTGGTAGTACAGAATGTCTAAATAGAATACAAAAGGGGGAGGTAAAAGCTACTAAAGTGCCTCTCTTGCTTTGTTACATTCTACCCACCATGAACTGTTTCCCCTGTGTGCTTCTCCTCTGCCATTGGTTGCCTTGCCTTAGAAGCAACCAATTATGGGCTGACACCATCATAAACTGTAAGCTAAACAAATATTTCCATCTCTAATTCTGGATCTTAAGCATTTTGCCCCAGCACCAACAAATGTAACTAAGAGAGAAAAGTTGTAAAGGGTCTGTAGTCTGTACCAATTTTGACTTGGGAAGGTTATTCAAGAGTCAGACTATTTTCTTGACTTTTTCACTCAGAAGTTTATTAGACTGTCAACTCTGTCTTTTTCCTTGTCACTTCTATCCATAGGTTCTATATCTATAATAAGAAAATTAGGATAGCTGGGTGGAAAAATAGATCCAGGGCAGGATCAAACCTACTATTTATTTTCAAAAGCTCTGACAGGTGACATTTTCAGCCTGTACCTACTTAAAGGCATTATTTTGGATATGGTACTGCTTCAGGACTGGCTTGTAAAATTCAAGGAGGAGCTTGATATGTATTAATGTAGAAGAAATCAAGATCTAAAGGAGGAGCTTCTGCTCTTGAATATGGTAAATGAGGAAACCGGTTCTCAGTAGAAACTAATGGTGGCAGCTGTATGAATTTTTAGATAGCAAAAGTCCTAAAATTAGAAACTGGATGTGTTCTTAAATACTAACTAATACTCTTTCTGATTTTATTACTAGGACTTAAACATCAGTTTAGAAAATGCTGCTTAAACAGTTAACAAGATATATTTTTTTGCAAGGCTTCTTTGGTTTTTAATATGAGAATGTTCATGCTTACTATCCAAGGAAAAGATATAAACAAACCTTTCCTCCATGTCTGATGGTGGTACAACTTTTTAATCAAAATATTCTCAGTGGCAAAATGCATGTATGTAAATGTTGAGATGAGGGTTCTGGGGAGATAGCTCAGCAGTGTAAGCACCTGCCTGGCAAGCTCAAGGCCCCAGGTTTGATCCAAGGTCCCACATGCTGTGCCAGTCACAGAAACCAGGTGTGGTGGCACATGCCTGTAATCCCAGCACTGGAGAGACTGAGACAGGAGGATCACTATGAGTCCAAACTCCATAGGGAGAACCTGTACCAAAATTTAAAAAGTGAATAAGGGCTGGCCAAATAGCTCAGCAGATTAAAGCGCCTTCTTAGGCAGACATAGTGGACAGGATTCCATCCTTGCTGGTCCCATCCCCAGGGCACACTGAGCCTGTGATTGAGTCTGGGTGTGGTGGCACAAGCCTGTAATTCCAGCTCTTGGGAGGCTGAACACAGGAGGATGACTGTGATTCTGATCTACATAGTGAGACCCTGTAGACCCTTACTAAAATACAAAAAAAAAAAAAAAAAAGAACAAAATAAATACATGAAGGATTTCTAAAATATTAATAAAAAGGTATGTTGAGATGAACAACCATTTCTTCTGGAGAATTTAAAGACTTTTGTGAGAAAGAAGGCGTATCCAAAACTGTCTCTGCCTCTCATATTTGTCAATGTCGGAAAGGCCAATATCAGACACAGAGAGAGTTTTTTTAGAAGTAATCTTTCTGTGATTGCTCCTCAGGTTTTTTTTTTTTTTTTTTTTTTTTTTTTTCATGGCCTGTGAGTTTTCCGTGTGAATTTGAATCTCATCCATGACTGCTTTCCACCTGGAAATCCATATAGTCTGCGAGTATGGCATGTTTGTGCATGCAAATGTACTCCCAGGCCACTGAATACTTCACTTGCTCATTGATCCCATTTATACAGGTGTGATTTGGTATCCAGGCAAAACTGAGCTACAGATAATCATGTAAACAGCCTCAGAAAGCTCTCTGTGATGTTCCCCACACCAGGAAGCTGTTTTTGTCTACAGTATAGGTGAGGTAGAATCTCAGAAACAAATCTTGATAGACTTGCACTGAAGCAACCCACTCCCGTTCATCTGTCTGACACTGGAAAACTACTAACGTTACAGAATCTAAAACATCAATAAATACACTGGACTTTGTACATGTAGGATAATATTAATCTCCATAAGAAAAGCTTAACTTTTCAGCATTATAGTTCATCATGGGCACAAGCTGGTCACTTATGGGCCTGACAAAACACCAAATGGATACAAAAGAACCTGACATTTTCAAGTTAGCAACACAAAGAATCAGGATGATAATTGTCTTTCTTCTAGCTAGTCCTGCATTGTATTTGCTCCAAAAAATCAAAAACAGCTGCAGAAACTGCCTCTTTGAATTCTTCATTTAGTAAATTTATTCTTGAGCTATTGAAAATATTAAGTTTTAGCTAAAATTAAAATTCAATAAAGGTCAGTTCTCAGGGCTAGGAAAGAGAGGTCAGAGAATAAGAATAGACAAGAGGACATCACTATACTGACCTATAGCAGTTAATAATAATGTTTTTTCTAAAGGCAGGGTGGGAGGAAACGAACTATTTCTGTGAACAAAATGGTGAGACCATTTAAAGAAAGTTGGCTCAGGGGGCAGGCAGGAGAAAATGAATATCCTTTGTTAACATAATTAAATATATTTCTTGCTGGGATCATTAGTAGAGTAATTGTCCATAGTAGTTTCATTTTTATTAAAGGAAAGCTTTTATTCATGGTAAGTTAGATTATATTAATGGCATTAAATACTTTCGAATATATTTCAATAACACTTTTCTAGGGAGAATTTTTTAATCCATTTTCAGAATTGAAATAGATCACTGAAGATTTTTATTTTATTGAAAAGTTGAAAATCTGGCTGGAGTGAATGTCATCATACTTATTAGGGGCTAATTTGAGTCTGATAACAAAATTCACCAACTTTACATATCACTGAAGTGATAGGTTTGAGAAGGTGGATTTTATTCTCTGGTTTTTGGTTTTGAGTTGGAATACAAGAATGTAAAAAAGATGCATAATTATGATGACGTGGATGACGTGATTGTCATCTGTTATAAATAACTTAAGTCATGCATATTTTAATGTAAATATTCTTTCCTAATTATGCACACACTGATAGATTAGCAAGTAGGCTAAATATTTAAAAACCTTATTCAAAATTCTAATATACCTTAATATTCTTAAGAGTGTTAGAGATTGTGATTCCAGTAATAAGTCACCTCTTAAACTATCATCCTTATCGTACTTCTGTGAAGTGAATATTTCAGACATTAGAAAAATAGGGTACTATTTAAACTGTTTTAAAAATTCCTAAGAATATACTAAGCCTTTTATATCGGCATTATGGGTAGAATTTTTCATCAAATGAATGAGGATAAGAAGCAGCACCATGCATAATGAAGTAGACAGCAATTTCCTGTTTGGATGGAACATGGATGTGCTGCTACCCATGGCATTTTGTGATGGTGAAATTGACTCCTTATACCCAGAAAATTTGTATTTTCCAAATGTTGCTTTTTGTAGGAAATACACAAAGTCTCTTCTGTATTGGATTCTGTTTCAATTTATTTTATCAATTAATCTTCTCTGTGAATACACAGAGGAAAACGCCAACATAGCACAAGTATGTGTGTCTTCACCTGGCCCTGTATCCCTAATGTCTCTCAGCTGTGGACACCCCTTCTGTTATGGTTTCCTTCTAGATTCCCCCAAAGGCTCGGGTACTTTTGGGGGTGGTAGGGTCATGAGGCACACCATTCATCAGCAGAGTAGCCTGTTAGTAAGTTTGTAGCTCAGTATAGCCTTCAGAGGCAAGTCCTGGCCTGGCAAAGTGTAGCCTTGTCTCCTCCTTGATTTCTCTCTGTTCCCACCTTCCACCCATGAGCAAAGCTGCTTTGCGATGCCCTCTGCCACGCTGCCCTGCCTCAGAGCCAGCCAACTGTGAGCTGAAGCCTCCACAAACCGTGAGCCAAAATAAACCTCGCCTCCTTTAGGTTGTGGGTGCTATGTACTGTCTCTTGGCAAAGAGAAAGTTCCTAAACACCTATCTATTTCTGGTAGGTCTTGCAGAATCCAAGAAACACAAATTATTGTGGCACTACCTACTTTGGTTCTTTGCTTTCAATGACCACTCTAGATATCTAGAATGCATCGCATCCTTCTTCCATTCCAAATAAAAATATAAGATTAACCTCGTCTGGAGGGAAACACTCAGGGCCCACATGTGCAGGAGTCCCCTTTACTGTGACTCTGGAGTTCCTGGAGACCTTAGTGCCCCGCAGGAGGATGCACTGGCCAGCTCCATGGGTCGTTCTCTATTCACCTGGAAGGAACATCCAATGGTGCAGGCATGCTTTGTCTGTTTCTCTTTTGTCTACTGCTTAGTCCCTGGTGCCTACAAGACACCCTCATGGAGTGGAGATTGAGTTAGAAATAAAAAAGTGAATGAATTACTTCTCAGTATATAAAGCCTTGGCCACACCCAAAAGCTCTCCCTGCGGAGCACGTGAAAACTCAACAGAGCCTTCTGACTCAATCCACTATTCCCCAACTCTAGATGTCACCTGCCTCCCTCAAAATAGAAATCAAATCTTTTTACTTGTTTCAAATCTGGATTTTAAAATGATAGTCGTCCTGCCAAGGTATGTTTATTTATCTCTACCCTAGCCTCCACAAGTTACTAATGCTACTAAGGAAAATCCAAAGACTTATTAGGTTTTAATACAAATCCTTGTTGAAATTCTAGCACTAATTGTGAAAAGAAACAAAACCTATATTTTTATAGTTTTCATGTCATTTTTGTCCATTAAATTGATATATTTTCATAATCGTAGAAGACATAAGGAATGTGAAAGGTAGAAAAGAAAAAAATATGTACTGACTATTCCAGAGATCTATAAGAAACCACACACTTCTATTTCCAAGACAAGTATAGGGTTAATCTCACATGTGAAGGAGTAACCTTTACTGTAACTCTGGAGTGCATAGACATTTTGCGTAGCTATATTATATAGTCTTTCATGCTTTATTATTTTTTATTTTTAGTTTTCTCAGTGTGCATTTGTAGTACAAAATGATTATACTGCACATAGGGCAGTAGTCCATATGTACAATTGATTTCATTTCATTTATTATTTATTTATATATTTATTGTATTTCGGACAGGGTCTAAAGTGTCTACAGGGTCTCACTGCATAGATCAGACTCACAGTGATTCTCCTGTTTACAGCCTCCCAAGTGCTGGGATTACAGGTGTGCGCCCCCACACCCAGTCTCAATCACCCTCTCAATGCTCCCTGGGGACAGGGCCAGCATGGCAGGGTAGGGGATCAAACTCCCAGCTCCTGCCTGTATCTAAGCAGGCGCTTTAACGCATTGAGCTATTTGGCCAGCCCTTACAATTCATTTCTTGATTAATCTTAATTCATCTTCTGTCCCTTTAGCCTCTTCTCTCTACCTGCCTTGGTCTCTTGGTCTCTTGGTCTCTTTCCCCTTTACAAAAGATTTATCTCCACATTTCCTTTTATCTTTTATTTTGCTCTTAATTTATATCTCATGTTTCTCATTTAAAAACATAATGTGCTTTTTAAGATTTTTGTCACATTCATTTCATTTAATTTTATGGTCTCAGGAAATTGATCAAATGTTGTGTAGGTGGGACTAGGCCTCAGTGCCGAAAGCAAACAAGCTACCGCAGTCCTCAGTCCTGAGATAAGCATCCTGTCTGGTTAAAGTCAGCTATTAGTCACTAGGTGACTTTGGGTCACATGTTACTAACTCTGCAAAAGTATAAATAAAGGACCATTTTGTTGTGGAAAAAAGAAAAAAAGTATGTGATATATATATATATGTATATATATATGATAGGATATATATGATAGATATATATGATAGATATATGATACACATATGATATATGATATATGATAGATAGATGATAGGTATGGATATATATATAAAGAGATAGATATATCATATATAGATATATGATAGATATAGATAAATAAATATATGATAGGATAGATATACAGCTAACTTGTCTTAGTTCATTGAGAAGAAAGGTTTGCATCAATATTATTTAGATAAGATATCATGTCTACATCTTGTCCTCTGAATAACTACTACAAAGAAAATAATGTGCATTATATTAGTTATTGTACATGTCCTACTAACAGGTTTTGAAACAGTTTCATTGCTGTTTTATCTTTCTTCTCATTAAAATGAATAAAAATAACATGGTCTTGTGGTACAGCATGTTTCCTACATATGACTCAAGTTTATCCTTCTTTATGGCAGAGTAGTGCTCCATTGTGTGCATATCACACATTCTTCATTTGTTCATCTATTAATGTACATATAGTCTGCTTCTAAGATCTAGTTATTAGGAATGTGTTGCAATAACTGCGGTTATACATGTATCACTGCAATATGCTGTCCTTAATGCTTTCAGGAAGTTATCTAAAAGCATTCAGAGGAATTTCTACTTGTAGTTTTGAGAAGAACCTCTATATTTTCACAATTGTTGTACTAGTTTACAATCCTATCAACAACATAAAAGCGTACCTTGTTCCCTACAGCCTCACTAGCACTTACTATTTAATATATTTTTATCGATCCATGTTTGAGTTATAGAATATTTACTTCCCTTGTATGGAGTTAGAATGCAATACCCTTTTGTCCGCTTTTCCTCCTCTCTTCCTCCCATTTGGAAAGATCTATCTCCTTGTCCCTATTCTCTAGCCTTTCTTTCAGTCATCTCTATTTAAATGTGGGTTTCTCATGTAAGAGAAATGTGATATTTAAGCCTCTGTATCTGATTTGTTGTAGTTAATATTATGCTCTGAAGATGCTTGTGCATCTCTACAGATGCCTCAAGCTTTTCTTTATGGCAGAGCAATGCCTCTTGTGTGTTGGTACTAGATTTTCTTTATTTGTTTATCTGTAGGTGGACATAGAGCCTGCTTCCAAGATTTAGCTATTAAGCCCTGACATTAACACAGGATATGTGTGACACTCTACTATTATGTCTTTAACTCTTTGCAGGACAACAGCTAAAAGAAAAATATTTAGATCAAATGGAATTTTTATTATTTTATTTATTGATGATAGCTAATTTTGCTTCTAAGTTTCTCCAATTAATTTGCATTCTTGCTTTTGTTTTAATTTTGAATTCATTTGAACATTTGCATTTTTTCTTTTGGAAATTTTTATTCATTTTACTTAGCATGTTTTGATTTGTTCTTTCATCTTATTAGGTGTCTAATTTTTTGAGTTCTCTATATTCTAGATATTAGTCATATATCTAAGGAATAGCTGGCAAAAACTTTCTCTACTTCTTTTAGGTTGTCTCTTCCTTGCATTGGTTGCTTCCTTTACTGTGAATCTTTTTAATTTAATATGGATTCTATTTATCTTCAAGACTTTTACTTGTTTTATTTTCCAGTCAGTTTGTGGTTTTTCTTGTAATCTTTCAGTTTTGATCCATTTGTATTTTACTTTGGCATCTGGTTAGTTTCATGGATCTATATTTAATCTTTTGCATGAAAACAGCCCCTTTTCCAGCATGTTTTTACTAAAGAAGCTATTTTACCTCTGGGATATATTTTTTGCAACTTCATCAAATATCAGAAAGCTGAGTGTGTTAGGTGTCATTTATTATTCCTCTATTCTACTGCACTGACTCACAGGTCTGTTTTTCATCCATTACCATGCTGTTGTTATCATTGTGGCTTTGAAATACAGCAGCTGGATGTCTGGTATTCTGATGTCTTCTGTGTTGCATCTGTCCAAAACTGTTGTTACTGTTATGGGTCTCTTATAGCTTCAGGTGAATTTTAGGGCTGTTTTCTCTAGTTTTGTGAATAATGCTATTGGTATTTCCATTGGGTTGTACTAGTTTTACAATTATGGCCATTTTTACTGTATTAGTTTTCCTTACCCAGGGACAGGAGATCTCTTTTCATTTTCTGATGTTTTCCCTAATTTTTTTTTCAGAGTACCATAGTTTTTGTTGTACAGATTTAATTTCTTGTTTAGGTTATATCCAAAGTATGTAATTTTTCTTGATGCTATTGTTAATAATATCACATTCTACTTTCTTTCCTGGTGAGTTACTGACTAGTATACAGAAACTACCAATTTTTGTGCCCCGCTGTAGCACTTGATGTGGTTATTTAATTCTAGGAGGCTTTTGGTGGAAATGTTTAGGTTTTTCATGTGTAGAATTATTTCAGGTACAAATATATTTCTCTTGCTTGATTGTTCTGGCTAATATTTCAAGCATTATACTGAAGAGATAAGACATTATTGAGTATCTCTTCCTTGTTCCTGATTTTAGAGAAAAAGCATCCAGGTTTTCCTCCATTCAATATTATGTTGGTAGTATATTTTTCATAAATCACTTTTATCACATTGACATAAGACTCATCCATATGCATCTTCTTAAGGGATTTTAATTTTTATGAAATGAGGTTGAATTTGCCAAAGGCTTTTTCTGCATTTCTCGAAAGGATCATGTAAGATCTGTCCTTGATCTGTTTAATTAATGCATTACATTTATGGATTTGCACATGCTGACCCACGCTAGCATCCCTGGAATAAAGTCTCCTGGGTCATGATTTATGACCTATTTTATCATTGGTTGCATTCTGTTTGCCGTATATTCTTAAGGATTGTTGTATCTGTGCTCATTAAAGGGTTTTACCTGTGTGTCTTTTTATTGGCTGAGTCATTATTTGATTCTGAAACAAAATAATTGTCTCAGTTACTTTTCTGTCATTGGTGGGACAGAATATCCAATGCCCAAAATTAAGAAAAGAAAGATTTATTTAACTCACAGCTTGTGGAGGTTTCAGTCTATACTTGGCTGGCTCCAAAGCAGAATGCCATGTGGAAGAGAGCAGGAGTTGATGGCAACAGAAAACAGCAAAGAGAAAAGGCAAAAGGGAGGAGCTGTGGCAGCAGTGGCAGAGGCCAGCTTCTTTCTTTTCCTTCTATTGCTTTAAATCTGTCTGCCCGAATGTGGATATCTCATTTACTTTTCACTCATTGCTGGGACAAATGCCTGACACTCAAAATGAAGGAAGGAAAGGTTTATTTAGCTCACAGTTAGTGGAGGTTTCAGTCCATACTCAGCTGGCTTCAAGGCAAATGGAAACAGTTCATGGCAGTTGACAACTTCAAAGAGCAGAGGAGAGCAGCAGCTGTGGAGTCTATCAAGGCTTTCTCTCTTCCTTCTATGCTGACTGTGATGACTAGAACTCCTTTGAGAAAGTGGCAATGGCTGCCCTGAAGATCTGAGCTCCTCTGAAGTAGTGTGGCTGCATCAATCAAACTCCTCCAAGGAAGTGGGACACAGAAGTCTTCTTCAATACCTTGATACACCTTTTTTTGTGTTGAGTCACTCTAGGCTGGGCCCTCCTCACTCTAGGACAGGGCCCCCAGACCTCAGAGCATGGAATCACCAAGTGGATCCAGCCAAGCTTCCAACAATTCAAGTTGACAAAATATATCCACCACCACCGTGGGGTATAGCATTCTCAACCATAATCCCAGCAGTACTCACACCCATAGTCCCAGCCTTGGATCATGAATTAACCAAGAACTACAAACCATCCCAATGACTGCATGAGGCTTTGGGGAACAGCTAGATAAAAACCATAACAATGACACAAGCTTCCAAAACTGACTTTGAAAGTATCCCTTCTGTTTTAATGTCATTAAGTAATTTGTGAGGTATTAGCATTAGATATTTCTAGAATTTCTTGAAGAATTAGTCATAGACCATGGATTCTTGAGCATGCCTACATTTACATGTTTTCTTTTTAATTCCTACTTCAATTTCACATAATTTTACTGCATTATTTAGTTCTTTATGTCCTCCTACCCTGATTTTGCTAATTTATATGTAGCTTAGTATATATTATTAGAGTACAGGTTTTCAAAATAATTACTAATATCCTTCTGGTTTCTGATAGTGTTTTCAGTGGCTTATCTCATTTTAAATACATTCTTTTTCCATTTGCTGGTAAGATTAGCCATGGTATTGTCTATTTTTCTTTCTTTCAAAGAACCAGTTATTTTATTCATTAATTTTTTGGTATTTATTTATTTTTTTATTTATTTATTTATTTTCCTGGTGGAACCAGGGATTGAACTCAGGCCCTTGTACTTGCCAGGAAAGTGCTTATTCCATTGAGTTATCTCCCCAGCCTATTACTTTTATTCTTAATTCTGCCAGCTTTTCCTCTGATCTTTACATTTTCCTTTCTTGCAATAGTTTTGAATAGAACTGCTTTTGTTTCCTTAAAACCTGGATGTACATCGCAAGGCTGTATGTTTGTATTTACTCTGTTATCTGGTGTTGGCATTCCCAGCTGTAAACTTTCCTCTCAGGAATGCACTGCTTTTGTCCCGTAGGTTGTGGTGTATTGTGCTGGCATTACCATCTGATTATAGGAAATGCTCAATTTCTTCTTTCTTTGTGACTTATTGATTATCCAGGAGGGTACTGTTTAATTTTCCTGTTTGAAAAATTTCTATCATTGCTTTTGCCATTGATTTCTAGTTCTATTGTACTTTGATATTATAATATTTTTAAAGTTGGCATTTGCACACATTTACTTTAAGGCTAGTATGTGTTTTTTTTTAATTTTATTTATTAGAGAGAGAGAGAGAGAGAGAGAGAGAGAGAGAGAGAGAGAGAGAGTGTGGTGTGTGTGTGTGGCCAGCTCAGCCCACCAGGGGGCGGGGCTGGCTGGCATGTGGTGCTGGGGGATCGAACCGCGGTCCCTG
>NW_004524587.1:18214660-18218280 GCF_000260255.1 Octodon degus
GTGTGGTGTGTGTGTGTGGCCAGCTCAGTCCACCAGGGGGCGGGGCTGGCTGGCATGTGGTGCTGGGGGATCGAACCGCGGTCCCTGATGCTTTGCTAAGCTTGTTCTAAGTAGGTGCTTTAGACCACTGAGCCATCTCTCCAGCCCCTGTGTTTTATTTTTAAGAGTACTTTATATGCTACTAAGAATATATATTCATTTATTTTGGGTGGAACACTCTATAGGTATCAGTTTTGTTCACTTCTTTTAAAGTTGGTTCACTCTGCTATTTTTGTTGATTTTTCATCTATTTGATATGTCTAATGGTGACAGCAAAGTACATAGGTCATCAAATATAATGTCAATGTTTACCTAATCTTTTTTTCTTCAGTAGCATAAATTTTAATATGTCGTCTGGGATGACACTCAACTCAAGTTGCAGTGAACTTCTTTGTCTCTTTTGATTGGCTTGGGCTCCAATTCCAGTTTCTGTGAAAATAAAATAAGTACTCATATTGTTCTCCAGTTCCTATTACACAGAGTATCATAGTACATATTTTCATTTTTTAGTCTATGAATTTCTTTTTGGATTAAGTGTGTTTCTCCTATATGGTATATCATTTGATTTTGTTTCTTGATTCACTCCACCAATCTGTGGTTTTTAGTTGAGAAATTGAGACCATTTACATTGAGAATTTTCACTGAAAGGCATTGACTTGATCCGGTTACTGCACTGTCTTTCTGTTGGTGTCTTACATTGTTTCCCATTTGCTCAACTGTTCATCCTGTCTGGTATATTCATTGTTTTAGATATTTTTGTAATTTTAGCTTTATTGTCTCATTTTAGATATTCTTGAAAATTGTTTGGAGTGCTTGTTTGCTTTATTTTTATTTCTTAAGGAATACAAAATAGTTATAGAAAAAAAACAGCATTAGAATCAATACAAAACAACACAACAAAAAATAGGAATTCATCCATGGTTTCTGTATTATATGATGTTGTAGTGGTTAATTAATTGTGTCAACTTGAGAAGCTAAAAGCTTAACTCAATCAGCTCAGCAATTCCACACCCTAGAGCCCACACTCTAGAGTGACTCATCACTTAAAGGAAAATGTTTAAGGCCAGGCTGGGGGTGTCCCATTCTTCCTTGGTGAAGTTCCAGTCTTCACTGTCAGCTTGGATGTCATTTCCTAGTTTCTAGTGCAATCTTTTGGCTTCTGCCATGGATCCTTCAGCTTTCTGCTCTAGACTCATCAGCCTTCCACTGTAGATCCGTTGGCATCCTGATACATATTTGCACAGAACACTGCAGCGGGCTCCAGACCTTGAAATGAATCCCTGTCTCTAGTGTGCAGACACCCTTTTCTCATTTCATCACATTTCCTCATCTGTCTCTGTGGCCATTGCAAGCCAACCTTGGAATTTCTTATGCATTTGTACATCTTGTGTTATATCTGTACCTCTAGTAAAACCCTGACTGATACAGATGCTCTCTTCAAATAAGTTGTTTAGGCTACCAGGTATAAATGTTCAAGATTCATTGAAAGAAAACAAAACAACAACAAAAAGGTGCAAGAAATTCAATAGCCAAAAAAAGAACAAAAATGAAAAAAATAACTGTCCTTTCAAAAGACAGGCAGAAGTTAACAGCTCTATTATCCAAACCCTTCTGTATGTATGCCTAAGTATATCTTCTTCCCTCCTTTCATTTGTCCTTTTCCTCATCCACATTTTCCTTTCCATTGAACAATTTCTTTCACTTTCACACTGAAAAGAAATTGTTCTATCGCACCTTTTAGATTTTCATTATTCTTTCATGTTCTCACACTAGTGAGATAACACAATGTTTACACGTATAGATCTTATTTATTTCACTTACCAATATACTTTCTAGATGCATCCATTTGTCTACAAAAACCTTGGATTTATCATTTTTATAGCTGAATAATACTCCATTGTGTAAAAATAGCATGTCTTTCTTAAATCCACTCCTCAGTTGGTTGTCCTTTGGGTTGTTTACAAGATTTAGCTATAACGAATTGGGCTGCTATAAACACAGCTGCACATATATCCTTGTGGTATAATGACTTCAGTTCTTTTGGAAAAATACCAAGGAGTAGATTAGCTAGTTTGAATGGGACCTCCAATACTAGAGATTTTAGGAATCTCCACACCAATTTCCATAATGCTTTTACCGCTCTGCACTCCCACCAACAGTGGAGAATGGTTCCTTTCTCCCACAGATTCTCCAGCATCTGTTACTTATTCATTTCATGTTATATCCTTTCCTTCTGGTATAAGATGGTATCTCAGCATTGTTTTAATTTTCATCTCTTCAATAACCAATGATGTTGAAAATTTTTTATGTATTTATTTATCATTTGTGTCTCTTCATTTGTGAAGAATATGTTTATCTCTGAAGCCCATAGTTGGATTGGTCTTTGAATATTGGAGGACTGGTTTTTAAAATTTCTCCATATGTTCTAGGTAGGAGTTCTTTGTCTGAAGGACAGTCTGCTATAATTGTTTACCAATTCACAGGTTTTATTTTTCCCTCCATTTTTGTTTTCTTTTCACATGCAGGACCTTTGCAAAAAGATGAGATTGCAACTGCTCATTCTTTGAAGTGCTTGCTGTGCAGTTTGATGTTTGTTCATGATCCCTTTATCTGCACCTACATCCTCAAGGTTTCTACCTATTTTTCAAAGATGTATCATTTTTGTTTTAATATTTAAATCTTTGATTGATTTTCACTGTAGCTTCATGCATGGTGACAGGAATGTGTCTATTTTAAGCCTTCAGCATATGGAAAGCCAGTATTTCCAGCACCATTTATTAAAGAGGCCATCTTTCTTTCAGTGAATATATTTTGCCCCTTTGTCAAAGGTAAAGTATCTGAGCGTTTCTGTAGCAGTGTCTACTTCAGATTTGCACAGAGCACTGCAGTGGGCTCCAGACCTTGAACTGAGGTTTGTTTGTTTATTTTTTTTTGTTCTTTTTGTTCTTCTTTTATTTTATTTTTTTTTAATTTTTATTTTTTTACAATGCTACACTGATCTCGTCAAAATAGCTTTGTAGTATAATTTCAAGTTAGGGATTGTGATGGCTTTTCCTTTTCCTTGGTTGCTTTTGCTATTCTAGGTCTCTTCTTGTTCCAGATGAATTTTAGGAATGTTTATTTCTAGATCAGAGATATACACTAATGCTATTTCATTTGGGATTGAATTGAACCTGTATAAGATTTTTGAGAGTATGGACATTTATTTATTTATTTGTTTATCATTTGTCTGGTACAGGGTCTCATTATGCACCTCAGACCTATAGTGATCCTGCTGTTTTCAGTCTCCCCAGTACTGGGATTACAGGCATGCAGCACCGTGTCTGCTCTTGGTGGCATGCTTGGTGCTTCTGGATGTGGACCATTGGGGCATGTGGTGCTGGGGATCAAGCCAGGTTCCTGCGCTTGCCTAAGCTGGTGCTTAGTATGCTGACCTATCTCACTGGGCTGGGAGTATGACGATTTTTACAATCTTTGTTCTTCATATCAGGGGACAAGAATATCTTTCCATTTTCTCTTCTTTCTTTCTCTCTCTCTCTCTCTCTCTCTCTCTCTCTCTCTCTCTCTCTCTCTCTCCTCCT
>NW_004524587.1:18218380-18246241 GCF_000260255.1 Octodon degus
TCCTCCTCCTCTTCTTTGTATTTTTAAGGAAAGGTCTACAGGGTGTTCAAGGTCTCACCACTAGATCAGACTTGTAGTGATACGCCTGTTTTCAGCCTCCCAAGAGCTAGGCTTACAGGTGTACACTATCATGCCCAGTCTCAGAGCGCCCCAGAGACAGGGTTGGTACATTAGGCCCAGGGATTGAACTCAGGTCCTGCACCTGCTTGCAGGCTCTTTCATCCACTGAGCTACTTGGCTGCCCTTTCTTTCTATTTTCTAAAATCCTTGTCAATCACTTATTTCAGACTATTATAATTTCTGTTGTATAAATCTTTTACTTCCTTTGTGAGACTGATTCCTAAGTATTTCATTTTTGGGGTGTTACTGTGAACAGTGTGATTTCTGTAATTGTCTTTTGGGGTGATTGTTGTTTGTATGTAGAAGTGTTATTGAATTTTGAGGGTGAAGTTTGCATCCTGATGTGCTACCGAATTTGATTATTAAATCTACAGGTCTCCTGGTGGAGTTTTTGGTGTCTTTCATGTACAGTATCATGTCATCTGCAAAAAATGATAATTTCACTTCTTTCTTTCCAATCATTATTCTTTTTTATTTTTCTCTTGTTTCATTGCTCTGGTTAATGTTTCCATAACTATATTAAACTAAAGTGGTGACAGTGGGCATCCTTGTCTGGCTCCTGATTTTAAAGGCTTTCCATTGGTTTCCATTTAGTATGATATTGGCTGTTGGTTTGTCATAGGTAACTCTTGTCAGGTTGAGGTAAAGACCATCTATTCTTATTTTCTTTTTCTCTATGTTTGTTTTTTGCTTTTTTTTTTTTTTTTTTTTTTTTTTTTTTGTGGAACTGGTGATTGAACTCAGGCCCCTTGTGCTTGCCAGGGAAGCGCTTATTCTACTAAACCATCTCCGCAGCCCTTATTCTGATTTTCTGTAGCAGTTTTATCATGAATGAGTGTTGGACTTTGTCAAAAGCCTTTCTTCGTCTATTGAGATGATCACGTGAGTTTTGTCTTTTACTGTGCTATGTAGTGTATTACATTTATGGTTTTGCATATATTATACCTTACCTTCCTTCTTGTGATTAATCACACTTCATCATGATATATAATCTGCTTGATGATTTGCTGTATTCTGTTTGCTGGTATTTTATTGAGGAGTTATGCATCTATGTTCATTAGGAAGATTGGCCTGTAGTTTTCTCTTGTGGTTAGGTCCTTCTCTGATTTTTTTTAGCAATTTAATCACACTCATGACCTTGCACTGGCTAGGAGGTGCTATGCCACTGAGTTCCATCCCTGGCTGAAGATTCTACCCTTGTGATGGACTTCTGGGATTTTTACTTTGTTGTGTTTGGAAAAAGTTTATTTTTAATTGTGGCTATTTGGGATTGTATATGCTCATTTATTTGTATGATCAATTATTTTCCCATTTGTAGTAAGTTTCTTCTTTTATTTCTTTGAACAGGTATTTCATGTTTTTATGGTATCTTCTCATTTTTCTCTAATTCTTGATGTCTTAGATTATTCTCCTTGCATCCTCTAACAATCGCTGGATCCATCCTTCCTGTTCTCTCACTATTTTGAAGATCTGTGAAGAATTTGCCATGGACATTATCCCTGCCACTCTGTCCTCACTCTGGTCACTTCTGCCCACACTGTTGGTAAAAATTTTCATTTCTTTAATTTTTGTTTGATGTCTTTAATGGACACTAATTCTTTATTAAATTGTTTATTCGTTTTTCTATTGTCTTGTTTAGATTAGCTAGTTGTTCTGTATTTTTTAGTGTCTTAGTAGAGGTGCTGATTATTTCACTGATTAAATCCATTTTGAGTTCAGTTATATCTTTTTTTAAGATTTTTTTTTCAGGGTCTCATTGTGTAGCTCATACTCATAGTGATTCTCCTGATTTCTGCCTCCCTAGTGCTGAGATTATAGGCATGTGCCACCATGCCTTGTTTCCATCACCAGCTCAGCATGCCCATGGGCAGGGCTGGCACAGCATGAAGTGCCAGGGATCAAACTAGTTGTATCTTTTTAAAGTTGACTGAGTAACTCACTGATTTATTTTATTTACTCTTATCATTTCAAATAATTTAGCCATGTACCTTCTGATTTCCTTCTATACAATGTCCCATTGCTCCAATTTGGGGGAGTTTGACATTTGTGGAGACATTTTCTGCTCTGTCTCCTAAGTTTCTTCGAGTTTTTTGCATATTTTTATGCTGATATTTGTGGGTTGATTATAGTCCATAGCTTTTGTTGCTAGTATAGAAAATCATACACACAGCCATGTACCATCGAATGTATGCTTTTGTACTTAAAAAATTATGATCTGAATTTTCTACTGGAAGTTCCAAATCATGTTACTCTAAGTAGACATGGAATGAACTTGCCTAGTCCCAGCATAAGAAAAACAAGTCCATAGCCAAGAAGAGTGGTAGGCCTGTCAGGTAGCTTCCAGCACAAAAATGAAACAGAGACATTGGAAAAGTCAAAATCAAAACTATGAAAAAGAGAGTCTGAGCACTGAAAGTTCCCTTTTCAAGGAAGAAATGTAATTTTCAACTTTTACATTTTAGAGTTATAGATGAGGAACCTGAACAGAGGAGGTATGCATGAAAAGGACTTAGCCACTGTTAGTAAAATATTATAAAAAAGTGGACCTCATACAGCAAAATGACAAAACAGTAATGTCCAAATTACTATGTAAATATCTAGTGTATAAACCTTTTTCCATGAACATTTGAAATCCCTAAGCTTGTACCCATATACTGTAAGACGCTTTTTAACTTAATATAGCATCAGTATTCCAATACACGTGCAATGGAGCCAGATTTGAGTAAACAAGCTCTGTTTTTTAAATCTCATCTGCACCAGTTTTGCAATGCCAGAGTTGCATTAGGATTTCTCTTCAAGGAAGCCTGGATTTTGTCATACATCCCAGAAATGGAAGGAAAGCTCCCTTGTGGAAAACTGGCAAACATGATCGCGTACTAGCTCCAACACTGCATTGAGTTTTAGTGACACTGAGTGTATCTGTTTTTAACAGACTTTTCCTCTGTGCCACAGAATTATTTTCAGTAATAGTCATGAAATTGCATAGTGATGACATTGGCTTCAAAAGCAGACAATGTTAATTTCTTTCATTAAAATTTGTAGCTGTATCAATAACCATATAAATAAAAATAAATTTAATAGTGCATAAAATGAAAAAGGTAATAGACTGATAGGTTTAATTACATTGCTTTTTTGTATAAGAGGGTTAAAATTTCAAAGAAATACTTCCTAAAAGAAAAGCTATATGGTCCACAAAATATTTCTACACAGAATGCAAGACTCCAATATCATTGTTTCTATGTAGAGAATCGCTACATTCTCCTTAATTTGGTACCTAGAGCTTGCACTCAGAAATATGGTTTGAGTTTAAAATTTTAATGAGAGCAAATATGATTCCAAGTCTTTTACATTTTAGAGTTAGAGATGAGGAAACTGAACAGATGAAGTATGCAGGAAAAGGACTTAGCCATTGTTAGTAAAATATTATAAAAGTAGACCTCATTAGTATAAAAAGTGGACCTTTTGTGAACTCCTGGTCACAAAAGCAAGTAGAGTTCATGAAAATGGAGGCTTATTATATAACTCAAATTCTGCAAATTAATTTCCATGTAGAATAAAAATAACAGTGTCTCTGTGTAAATGTACATGCTTGTGTCTAATAATTAGACACAAAAGCAACTGCAAAAATTAGTTATATATTTAGATAAACATAGATTATTTTCCTTAATAATTTTACAATAGATATTGATTAGTGTTACAAATACTTCTTAATAAAACTATACTGGTCTATCATTGTTTTGTAGCGTGTTAAATTCCCTGTAACACAGAACATTCTTTGTCTCCTTGGTACATTACAGATTCACACCCAAAGTTCCTGAATTACTAAAACAGAAAAGAGTAAGGGAAAGCACTATTATTATAGCATAGCAATAAAATTACAAATTTTAGTGATTATATGGTTTTCATTACTGCATTTTTATTTTTAAAAGAGAATTAAAGGGCCGGCCAAATAGCTCAGCTGATTAAGGCAACTGCTTAGGCAGACACAGGGGCTGGAGTTGGATCCCCAAGCCTGCAGTGATGGCCCCACCCTGGGACACTGAGACAGTGATTGAGACTGGGCGTGGTGACACTTGCCTGTAATCCCACCACTCGGGAGGCTGTAAACAGGAGGATCACTGAACCTGATCTATGCAGTAAGACCCTGCACACCCTGTCCTAAATACACAAATAAATAAATAAGAATTGATTAAATTATTAGATAAAAGCTAGAAAAAGTAGTGGGGGTGGTTAACATTAATGCATTCTAAATGTCTTAACTTCTTAAAGTGTTCTCACTGGGAGATATAACTCAGCGGCAGAAAGCTTGCCTGGCAAGAGCAAGGTTCTGGGTCTGATTCTTGACCCCTACCAAAAAGAAAATTGAAAAAAGTAAAATGTTCTCAATGTTTTGAATTTTTGAAAGAAAAAAAGACATGTTGGCTAATTAAAATTATATTATGTATATGTTAAAAGTAATGGTAGTAATTGAAATGAGAAAATAATTTAAAATAAATGTTAATAAGTAGATATTAAAACAATCTAAAGGAGCTTTAAAAGGAAAACTAAAGGTAAAATAAATAATAATAGAAAAAACGCAGGATGGAAAAAATGAAGTTTTAATATTTCAAAGAATTATTGAAAAAATCTTGATGTAGCAAATAGTGTCCATAGCAGTAATTATTTAACAATATGATTAGTGTAAAGGGAACGTTTTGCAAAATCAGTTATAATATACTTACATATTTGTGTGTCACTGCAACAAAATACAGAAGGAAATACTGCAAAATTTCAAAAATAAATTGAAAAATCCCTCTTCACAAGTTGCAAAATTGATGTCAGACACACTCCCTGTGAAATGTTCAATAAAAATGTCAACTAACAACAAACAATGAGTGAGTAATGTTTTGGTACTCTTAGAAAACTTAAGATATGCCAGTTACTAGGCTACAGAGAAAGCCTTAAGTGAATACTAAGTAATAAATCAATAAGAAAATGGCAAAATGCATATATTTAGAAATATGAAATAATACATTAATGAAAATTAATTTTTTTTATCAAATAAAACCCTGCATGTTGAACATCTGTATCATACCAGTACTGCAGTGTTTAAAGGAAGATATGCAGCCTTAAATGACTGGAGCGGAAAAATGTTAAAAATTAATGATAAGTAATTCAATTCAGTACGGTAAGTACAGAACAATCATTTAAATTTTAAACAAACAAATGTGGGGAAATACACTAACTTTAAAATAAGACCAAATTAAAAATTTTAAAAGAAACTGATGAGCATTACTGAATTTTGAAAACGATTTCATAAACTTACAAATTAGGGGAAATTTGCTAAGGAGGCTGTCGAGGTAGAACATAAAAGTATGCCAATGATCAACATCAATGTCTTAAAAATGGACGCACTGATTCACTAAAGGTTTTTTTTTTTAATGTTTAAGGAAATTTTCGATTTTCCTATTCTGACACTGTTCAAAAGCATTATTTATTTCTTGACTTTGATTCCCTGCAGTCTAACTACAGAAGTCTTTGTGAAAGGTGAGGAGGGCCTGGTGTGTCTCCCATCACCCTCTCTGTTTCCACTTCTCCAAGAGTAAGTACTTGTCAGGGTTCTTGCTAGAGAAATGGGAGAAATAGCAGCAGGAATCTATCCTTCCCTAGAGCAAACAACTCTCCCACCTGGAGCATTTTTCATTATGGAGTTGTGACTAATTAATTAATTAATATTCCATTAATATTCCATATTAATAACTTATTTTGTGACATAATACAACTCATGTTGGGTAACTTTCTATGTTTTCGGAGAAATAATCTGGATTAAATTATAGGTATAGGATGGATCTACTTACAATAGTTCATTTCTTTGGAACAAAGTATGCTTTTTGTCTCTTTGGAGAATCCTTTGCCTGATTTGATACTTTCTGCTTGCTGTAACATTTATCAACAAAAGCCAGTGTTACAAGAATATTTTAGGAAGTGTCTCTGTAGGTAGCTGGATACTTGTTTTCGATGTTCTATTTCCAACTCTACTCTAGGCCATGTGCAAATAATCATGAGCAAAATATTAAGAAAGTTCTGGAAGAAATACTTGCATAAATATTATCCAAATTTGGAATAATTACATTAGTTTTCATTTGCTATTATTAAATTGTTTTAATAGGTACTTGTTCAGAACCTCTAAAATACTCCTCCAGAATATATTCATATAATATTATCTATTAAATTTTAGGGTATGAAAATATGTAAAGTATTTGATATTATATACTGATCTTTGTTAAAACCTTCAAATCTCTACTCATCCAGAAATGTATGAAGAACTATAAATTGCAATGTAGCCAAACTTGAAAAATCAAATATTTGTTTATGTATATAATTGGACAAATAAATATGGTAAATAACTCATAATAAATGTGAATATAGAGCTGATTTTGATTTTTAATGAACTATGCTTTCATTCCTATGTTTAGATGTTTATATTCTACTCATATACTTGCTTGTAGTTAGTAAATGCATGAAGATTTTATTTAATATATGTAAGGAATTATTTATATATCAAAGGTTTTAATCTGTTGACTTGTTCATTGGAAATACTAAGAGTCATGGCTTGTGTTTGCTTTTTTTTGGTTTTGGAGATAGGGTCTCATTATGTAATTTTGTCTGGCTCTAGTTCAGTACAAAGCCCAGGCTGACCTTGAACTCACTGTGATCCTACCAGCTCAGCTTTTCCAAGTGCTGGGATTTCATGCATGCACCAGGGCACTCAAGTTATTTATTTATTTATTCATTACCATGAATCAAAATGAGTACCTTGTGCTTGCCAGGCAGGTGCTGTGGCACTGCATGGTTCTCAATGCTTATGTTTTAGTGTGTGTATTTTATGGGCCTTGCTATTATTTTTTCCATTATTCTAAACTGTAGTAAAACTTCATTGTATTGAAATCAGAATTGTTAACTTTCTTTTTATTCTCCTGCGGTTTGGCTGACTATATTTAATCCATAAAATATACATGTACTTACAGTGTAAGTCAGATGATAGAAATGGTTTAAAATTCAGCAATAATTTTTATGGTATTCAAAATGTTAATGAATGTATTTTCAACTATGCACACATCAAATCATTCCCAAGTATAATGTGTTTGACAACTGTCCCTCATCTTGTCTTGAAATCATGTAATATTAAAATTTCTTTTAATGATTTAAAGAGCCCTTAAACTTGGCATTGTCCATTCGATTTTGATCTAAGTCATGGTCAAAAATTTTCCTGCAGACCTTTAAGTGCTTCAGAAATAAATTATGAATTCAAAATTTGCTTTCTTGATCAAAAAAGCAAACACAGAGCTATTATGAATAGGTGGGCACAGATGGAATGCTCTTGATTACTTTTAAAAATCTTTCAGGGTCATTCTACATGATTTCATGCTAAATAACATCCACTTTCAGTCCATTTCACACTGATAAAGGCTTTCCTGGTAAACAGTCGTTTCCCCGTTCAAATCACCTGAGAAAAGCTTCTTATGCCTGAGTGCTTTGATCTTTAGGTAAGATCGTGTATATACTACTATAATAGATGGTGATTATTATGGAGTTAAAGAGAAGTTTGCTGGTGGAAAATTGATTGGGAAAAAAAGCCACTGGTAATTTAAAGCCTAACAACACACGAATAAAGAGTTCATGTGATCTGATTAGAGACCAGGAGGATGTGAGGCTCATCCTTCATCAAAGAGTATCTTTTTTCAAGAAGTCCAGGGGAAATATTATAAGGTCATTATAAGCACAGGAGCTGCTTTTAGTCAGATACAGATCCTGGCTCTATCTCACAACAATTGGGTATGTATCCAGTGTCTGCTTCTCAGGTTAGTTATCTGTTTGGAAAAAACATTACATTGGGATAATCATATTATATATTATACAGGGTTGTTAAGAAGATACAAAAGAATGGTTTATTTAAAGTCTATACAATGGTACCTACACTACACATATGATGGGCACAATAGGCATTAGGTGGTGATCATGATAAAGGTATTGATCTTTCATACAACTGTTTTCCCACCTGACAGGTGTTATTTCTCATCATAACTCTGACCATTCTCTTTCTATAGATTCAGTCCACTAATATCCTGCAAAATCTTGGTTTCAGTGGTGATGTTTTAACTTATTTTATTTTTGCATTTTAGTGCAGGGTCTACAGGGCCTCACTACACAGATCGGACTTTTAATGATTCTCCTGTTTTCAGCTTCTCAAGACCTGGTGTTACAGGCATGTGCCACCATGCCCTGTTTTTGTCACTGTCTCAGCATACCCCTGGGGAGGGGCCAGCATGGCAGGCCAGGGATCGAACCTATGACCCCTATGTCTGCCTAAGCAGGCGCTTTAATCCACTAAAGCTCCTGATATATGTATCTTACAGTTTTTCAATCACACATTCTGCAGTCTGTTCTTGCCTATGAATCAAACCTACAATTTGATTAAGGGACTAGTAGGGCAAATATATTACTGGTGACATCAATCTAAAATATAGTGCCAATTGATTCAATTTTCCATACAGAACTCCAACATAATTGCTGAAAAATAAATTGACTTTTGGTACATAAAATAAATCTCAGTTGTATGAAGGTGATTTAAGGAAAAGTAGGTATCTGTCAATTTTATTTTCTATTTTCCTTTAAGAATGAAAGAGTGTGGCAGGTGGAAGTTCTTTCCTTTCCTGATCAAAAATAAAGCCATTATTTTCTGTGTAATGGTCAATGTCACATTTAAGACCTTCAGATTCTGGGTGGGAGCAGGTAGGCTGTTCGATAGGTACAAGAAGATGTTAAAGGTTTGTGCATGGAAACAAGATAGAAGGAGGTGGAGAATTTTGACAAGATGAACAAGATATAGGCTAGGCGAAATTCTGGAAAGAAAAGTGTAAGAGCAGTACAGAGGTTTAGAGGCAAGAACAAATGGAGAAAAGAGATGGGACTAAGATATTTTTAAGCAAAATGTTATACATAAAGGGATGTGACATTCTCCCTCCTTCTTTCTGTCCCTCCTCCTTCTCTGCCTCCTTCTGCCCTTCCTCTTCCTCCTCCTTTTTTGTGATTCTTAGTAATGTTTATTTTGCACATTAATATTCTCTGGAAAAATAATTTTGGGAAGTGTTGATTAAAATGGTTGGTAACTGAATTGCAAATTTGTCAAAAAAGCAAAGTTCTAGCCATAGAAAATAAGTCCTTTCATATATCTGTGCTAGCTTGTATATATGGATCTTCCTACCCAAATGTCAAATCATTACTCTGTAAAGGGCTCTTATTTGTCATGGTCTGGCTATAGGTAAGCCTGAGACTGTGTGGGAATTTACACATATCCCCCCACTCAGAAGCTTTAAAGGCTTTTGGTTTTACATTAGTATGAGAGAAATATTCATGTAATTGACAACACCCTTTAAATTATGAATTTTCATCTTTTCCTATGCTTGTGATATGTCACACATCTCACCACGGTCTCTCAGGGTGCTGGACAGGTGCAGGAAGCTGCATTTCCTGATGGGCTCTCTGACTCCTGGGCAAAGAGTATTCCTCAGTATATGCTTTTGCTATGCCATGACTTTTGGTAGCTTAGGTGTATGTGATGCTTTTTTGCTTAATTTTTTTTAATTTTAGCACAATGAAAGTCAAGGATTATCTGTATGTTTAACAGTATTTTTAAATTGTCAGTTGTATAACAGGCTATGCATTATATAATATGTTTAATACTTTTTTTTCTTTTTATTGGATTTTGGTTGCTGTTGTTTCAAGACGGGGTTTTCATTATGTAGTGCAGGTTGATTTTGAATTCATTTATATGGTCCAAGTTGGCCTCAAACTCACTGCAATCATCCTACCTCAACCAAATAAGTGATGAGATTACAGCATGTGCCAACACATTCGGTACTTTATTTGTTTCTAGAAGGTACTTTTCATTCACTTATTCAAAAGAAGTTGCTTAGAGTTCCTCTTGAAGTATTTTACTCTAGAAAAATAAATATGTCCCTTGAATAATAGAAATTAGGATCATTTCAACAATTGCTGGCATTGTTTTACTGGCAAAATTTTGGGGATTTGGGGCTGGGGAGATGGTTCAGTAGAATCAGCACTTGCCTGGCAAGCGCAAGGGCCTTAATTCAATCTCCAGTTCGGAAGAAAAAAAAAAAAAAAGAAAATTGGGGATTTGACATATTTCAGTTAAGATAAACATAAGTAAGCTTCATATTTTTCTCAACTTCAGAAATGTATTCTGTAGTGAGGTACAAGTTTTATGTTCTAGAAGTAATGGAATGATTAATGCCTCTATAATTTATTTAATACAAAATTCAGATAATCATTTTATATTTCAGCAACCTCTTATCAAACATCATTTATGTGTTCTTCTTGCCTGCTAGACACCTCAAATCGAACTGGTCAGAAATAGGAGTTATAACTTTCATGTATTTCTTTAAACAATGTCTTTACCTTTGACTTCTGAGATTTCCTCTGAGGAATAATAGCTTGTACATAAGATTCTGGATTCTCTTTTATGTAAATCACAAGAGAAGTAAAACTGCCTCTGTTCTCTGATGACATATTCATATAACCAGAAACATGTAAAGACTCCTTAAAAAACTTAAAAATAAGAACTGAATTCAATTAAATTGAGTGACAGAAAACCAATAAAAAATACCAACTGTGATCACATGTGTAAACAATGCATAATCTAAAAGGATAAATTAAGGCGATAATCCCACTTACAATTGCATAAACTTAAATACTTATGAATAATTTTACACAAGGAAATGAAAAATCCATACACTGAAAACTATCAAACTGTGACCAAAAATTTTGAAGACAAAAAGAAAGGTACTTCAGGGGGCCGGGGAGATGGCTCAGTGGAATAAGCACTTCCCTGGCAAGCACAAGGGCCTAAATTCAATCCCTGGTTCTGAAAAAAAAAAAAAAAAAAAAAAGGTAGTTCAGGTTCATTCTTCGGGAGATTTAACATTGTCTTTTTAAAAATTGTATTAATTTTTTAATGTATTTAGTACAGGGTCTACAGGGTCTCACTACACAAATCAGACTTGTAGTGATCCTGCCTGTTTTTCATCCTCCCAAGCACAGGGACTACAGGCATGGGACAAGACGCCCAGTCTCAATTCCTGTTTCCTCGGGCCCTGGGGGTGGGTCTGGCACAGCATGCCAGGGGATCACACCACAGTCTCTGCTCCTGCCTAAGCGGTGCTTTAATCCACTATCTGGCCAGCTCTGAAATTTAAGATTGTTAAAATGTCCATGTTACCCAAATAAATATCTACATTTGATGCAATCAATATCAAATTTCCAATGAGGCACTTTAATAGGAATGGATAAAATCAGAATACACTGAAGTAATCTTGATCAAGAAGAGAAAGGCTAGAATCACTATACTGCCTGATTTCAAACTAGGTTACAAGGCTACAGTAATAAACATAGGATGGTACTGGCACAAAACAGATGCACAAAGTAATGCAACAGGATAGAGAGCCCAGAAGTAAATCAAGGCACTTATGTTCAGTTGTTTTACATAAAAGTTACAAAATGTTTTGAAAACTAGACACACACATTGGTGCAGTCAGGGTTTATAAGCATAAAGATTTAATACAGGATCTATAATTTATAAGTTTATTTTATAATATTCACCAAACGAGTCAAATGCTAGAGTCTGCACACTAGAGACCCCTAGAATCCAGCAGAGGGCCTGGCAACTGGATTCGGCAATGTCCTGCACAAGTCTAACCGAAAACTTAAAGAGCCCACAACAATGTCCTCAATGAGTCCAGCTGGAGGCCTAGAACTCATAGCAATGTCTCACACTATTCTGGATCATAGATCTGATCTGGGAAGTTCTACAGATCAGAGGTGGAAGCTAGATGGTCTGACCCAGTGGGATAAAGTACTGTACTAGCAGGCTCAAGGTTCTGTACTGGAGCCAGGAAGTGATGACGCTCAAGGTAAAGACCAGAGATCCCCTGAAGAGACCCACAGCTATCCCTAGTGAAAGTGAGAACCAAGCTCCTCAAAAGATAACAGCTGAATTCACATCAGGAGAACCAGCATGACAAACTTCTCCAGGAGTCAATAGAACACCATCTTCTGCTCCAGTTCTCCTATTTGCTTTCAGCAATAATCCTCAGGTGGGCCTCCCCACCCAGCACTGGATCAGTTCAATTGGGTGTTACAAGTTGACCATTAGTTAATCCATCAAACTCTACTTGAATGGTTTCATCCCAAATGCAAAACTTAATTCAAAATGGATTAAAGGTTTAAAAATAAGACTTGCTGAAAACCTAATAATCATGAACATAGTGCAAAAGTTTACTGACATTGATTGAGGAAACTATTATTTTTGGATATGGCTTCAAAATCTCATGCAATAAAAAACATGAATGAGATTATATTAAATTAAAAAAGCATTTACATAGCAAAGAATTGATCAATAAGTGAGATATTGTGTAGGATGAAAGAAAATGTTCAAAAACAATATATCTGATGAGAGTTTAATATTTAAAATATATAAGGAGCAGAAATAGAAAAGTATTCTAAATATGCATTTTCCAAAGAAAACCTATGAACACCAACAGTTATAAAGAAATTATGTCCAATGTCACTAATTGCAGGAAAATGCAATTCAAACTACAGGGTGCTATCACCTCATACCTGTGGAAATGGGTATTATTTGAGATACCCAGTGTAACCAGTGTCCACAATCATGTTGATGAAAGAAATACTTCTGGATTGTTGCTGGGAATTTTATAAAAGCTAGGAAAAAAATAGAGAGATTTCTCAAAAAAGTTAAAAATGCAGGATCTGGGGAGATATTTTAGTCATCTCAGCACCTGCCTGGCAAGCACAAGGACTTGGGTTCAATCTCTTAGCCTAGAAGCCATGCTGGGACCTGAAACCACACATGTTGGCACATGTTTGTAATCCCAGTGCTGGAGAGGCTGAGACAGGAATCACTATGAGTCCCAGGTGTATAGCGAGACCCCGTACCAAATAAACAAATTAAATAAATAAAACTGAAAAAGCCATGAGCTCCAACAATTCCCTTTCTGAGTAACTACCCAAAGGAAATGAAAAATTAGCTGAATTTCCACATTCATGGTATCATTATTCAAATTAGCTAATATGTTGAATCAACTTTAGTGTCCATGGATGTATATATAAAAGATGAATGGTGCACGTGAGTTAAAATAAAATGTTTTGCAGCTGGGCTAGCCACATAACTCAGCAGACTGAAGTACCTGCTTAGGCAGAGCACAGATGCTGGGGTTCAATCTCGGGAGTGCTGTGCTGGCCTCATCCCAGGGGCAAGCTGACACACGATTGAGACTGTGCAGGGTGGCGCAAGCCTCTAATGCCAGAGCTTGGGAGGCTGAAAACAGGAGAATCACTATGAGTCTGAACTATGTAATGAAACCCTTTGGACCATTTACTAAATACATATAAAATAAAGATAAAAATAAATAAAAATGAAATGTTTTCTAGCATTAAATAAGAAGGAGATCCCATGTGACAACATATGTAAACTGGGAGGACCTAATGCTAAAGAGTATGCATAGGAAGAGCACTGCTGCGTAGTCAATCTCCATAAAAGAAGGAATGAACTCCAAACAAGTGCACAACAGTGAAGTGACCTTCAGGGTTATACCATGAGAAGGATGGAGAAATGTAACCCAAAATGCAGTGTCAATTATGCAAGGGTTTGTTTATGAAAATAAACAAGCAAAGGATCTGGAATTACCTGGAAATATTCCCTATGTACTTTTTTTTTTTTTTTTTTTTTTTGCACTTTCAGGGTGTTTTTTCTAGATATTCATTCATCTAAATTTCTGTTTTCTGAAAGCATGAGCCTTTCAAAACAAGCTAATTAAAGAATAACTTGACTAGTCTTTGAATATTTGTTCTATGCCCCTGTTAATGTTTTAGGTACACATTAAGGACAGTCCTGAAATATAGTTGTGATGTGCTACTCCCGCACAATGAGGCATCAATTATTCTCCATTTTCTCTTCAATCTAACCTGCAAACTTATTTGTTTTTGCACCCTACTGTGTTCTCATCTGAAATCAACCCCCAGTCTTTTTTTTATCCTACCATGGCTTATGAGTTTCTGCTTCCTAACTTTGATTGACAGTACTTCTTTTACTTGAAATAGTCTTATTTCCCCATTTCTTAAGAGTATACCTTGTCTGTCCCTTAAAACTGAGCCCACATGTCAGCATATTCATCTCTACATTTTATCCATTCAGACAATATTTTTCAATTGCTAAGTGGGTGTAGATAGTATGTCAGTATATGCCTCTTAGTATTCATTGGGATAAAAGTAAAGTATATTCAACTATATTGGGAGAGAAATTTATTTAGTCTTCTGTATTTAAATTATAATTTGGAAAAATAAAAATTGTACACTTTTGTGTTCTTGCGTTATTCAACACCATGTCAGATTTGAATTACTGAAGACCAAATGTAGGATACTTTTTAAATAACTGAAGAACATTCTGTGAAGACTCTAAAATGGGTCCCAAAGCCTAATGACAACTTAATTTGTTGAAAAACTTGACACTAAGACAAAAATATTAGGTGAATCTCCAGCAGCATGACATTGCTTTATTCTCTGAATGAACTACAAGGTCTACACTGGTACCAATTGAAATTAGAATTCCTCAGATCAAAGAAGTTTGATTACTGAGCTGATATTTTCATCTATCCCTGATGTCCAGGTGGCTAGTCTAGTTGAGCTGTTTTAACAGAATCCCAAAGACAAAGTTAGCAAAGATAAAAGAAATTTGCTTCATCCAACTCTGGGAGCTGGGAAATCCAAGATCAAGGTGTCACCTGACTCTGTCTGATGATGGCCAATTTTCCTGTTGGTGGCTGTCCACTCTCTCTGTACAGGGGTAGGGAACAGCAAGGTTTGAGGGGTCTTTATAATGACATTGACAACACTAAGTGGGCACTTGTCCAAATGACCTAATGAACTCCAAATTACCTACTGCCTAGTGCTTTCATTTTAAAGTTAAGATTTCAGCATAAGGCTGGGGGGATAGTACATGGCTTAAGCACCTGGCAAGTGCAAGGTCCAGAGTTCAAGCCCCAGTAACAAATAAATAAATAAATAAATATATAAATATATAAATATTAGCATATTTCCTGTTTTTGGAAAAAAAAAGGACCATAATATGCAGAAATCATCGGATTAGTATTACTTTGCTTGTTTGTTGATATTTGAGTTAGGAGTTGGGACTGCTTGGTACCAGTGTAGCAGTGAAAACTGTAATTTCAGAAAAGTAGGAGGGCTTGCAGATATAATCAGACATATCCATGCAAATGTTCATGGAATTGAAGAAGAGCAGCAAATTGTGAGTCAAAGAAGTTGAAATAAACTGTACTAATGAAAAATTTCTCTGGCACACTTCAAGCCATTTTTAATTTCAGTATGGTAGTTTACTTAGTTTTAGCCTTCTTTCTGACTTTTTTCTTTTATAGTTTTTATTTTTTATTACTTAACGTTCACGTTCCTCATGGGCAGTTGCCACCTGCACATAACACATCTCAATTCATTTTTCATTATTTTCTGTCATCATACCCTTCCCATTTGAAGAAGACCTTGAAAAAAAGCTGTATGGTACTGGAACCAAAACATATATGTGGATCAGTGGTACAGAGAAGAGTGCATAGAAACCTTACTAAATAAACCCAACTATTTGATTTTTGAAAAGGGGACCAATGACATCTGTTGGAAAAAAGTTTATTCAACAAGTGATAATGGGAAACCTGGTTATTTTCCAAAAATGGAAACTAGACCCTTATTTCTCAGCGCATACTAAATTAAAATAAAGGGTCAGGGAGATAGCTCAGTAGAATAAGCACTTGCCTGACAAGCGCAGGGTCCTGAGTTCAATCCCCAGTACTGCAAATAAATAAATAGATACGTAAATAAATAAATTATAGGAAATAAATAAACAAAATAAAAATTGGTGAATATCTAAACACTGAAACAGAAACACTAACCTTACTCAAAGATAAAATAGTAAAAACATGTGAAGACAGGTATAGGAAAGGATTTTCTAAACAGAACTTCAATTACACAATAAATGGAATGAATCAACAAACAGGATTATATTATAATAAATGCTTCAAACAGCAAAAAGAATGAGTCAGCACAGTGAAGAGAAAGCTTACATAATAGGAAAAAAATATGTGATGGCTACTCATGAGAGAACTAATATGTTGAATATACAAAGAATTCAACTTTTTTAAAAATAATTTTATTGAGAAACAAATAGCAATGAGACACTTTCAAAACTGATTGCTAGCACAGTTTCAATACTTAATACATTGCATATTTTTGTCTTAGTGAATATTCACTGTACAAGATGCAGACATGATATCCTGTCCACAAACACTATCAGAACAAATATTTCTATTCATTGAATTAAGAAAATGTAGCTGTATATCTATCCTAACTACTTTGAATATAAAGATTCAAAATGGTTGTTCATTTGTATCCCTTTTTTGTTTAGTTTTTTCAGAGAAGGATATTCCATTGTCATTTAATTATTTTAGGTGTATGAATTCAGCAAAATATTTCAATATAGTCCAGTAGTCCATAATAGTAGTGGGCTTTCCGTAAGACTGGCAATGTTAGAAGTTGTTGACTTGAGTCTTTTACAACTCAGCATATTAATATGGCTTTACTTTTTATACTTCGTTTTTATACTTTTCTCTTGGATGGTTAAGACAAAGATAAAGCAAGACCTGTATAACAAAAAATGTAGCTTTTGTATCTGATAAGGTCAGTCAAAGTTTCTATAAACTGTGGTACAGTGTTTCAGGATAAATCCTGAAGAACTCAACTTTTTGTTAATTAGATATTCCTGTTTTAAAAATCTGTAACACATACATTATTATACATTGCCCTATTTTTGACTTTTTTTCTATTTGTTTTTGCTTCTGTTTTTACTCTTTAAAAAAATCATAAAAAAGAACACAAAACAACTAAGCCACCTAAAATTAAAGACACAGTCAAGAAATGAGCAAGAGAAAAGAACAGACACTTCACAGAGGAAGAAATACAAATAGTCATAAAATATGTGAAAAAAGTTTCAACATCTCTGGGTATTAGAAAATTTCAAATTAAAATAATGCTAAGATTCCACCTTACACTGCAAAGAATGGCAGTCATGAAGACATCAAAAATAAAAAATGATCACGACTGTGCTACAAAAGCAACTCTCCATCATATTGGGAGGGAATGCAAACTGGAATAATCACCATAGAAATCAGTATGGAAATTTCTCAAAGCACTGTGATCAGAAATTCCAGGACCCAGGTCTCCTCCACTAAGTATCTTGCCCAATAGCTAAAGTCTTCACAATAATAATAATATATGCATACTACTGATTATAGCAGCCCAATTCATACTAGCTAAATCCTAGAAGCATCCCATATGTTCATCAGCAAATGACTGGGAAAGAAAATGTAGTATCTCCGTGTAATGGAATACTATTTGTCTATATAATGAATGAAAAATATGAAACACTTGTAGGAAAATGGATGGGCTTGAGAAAATATAATGTTGAGTAAAATAAACCAGACACTCACCTCTAATACTGTATGTGGCTCTCATTTGAGTGAGCCAAATTACAAGCAGAGAAAGTGATATAGAATGGCTAGAAAGGCACAAAGTGATTGTTTTCCTGCAGTGCGGAAGTGGTCCAATGGGACAGGGGTGAGAAATGAAAGAAGAGGAAAGTGTCTAAGAGAGGGCCAGGTACAGGGACCTAATGGCTCTAGTTAATGTGACCACTCTATGATGTAACAGGAGCCAAGACCAGTTATGTCAATAGAATGAAAACTGGGGTGAGGGAATTAGAGGAGAAAGGGGAGATGAAAGGAAGGGGAAGAAGATTTTAAAAAGATAGAAATGGGCTGTCTATGTACATGCAGCCATTCCCCAAAACTGCTGTGAATTCATGAACTGTAAAGATGTACAAGTAAAAAAAAATCAATCTCCCTACTTTCTGTTATTATTTTTATTTTCCTCTTCATTTATATTTTGGGTTTCTCATATAAGAGAGACCATACAATATTTCAAATTACATATTCGACTTGTTTCACTTAGCATTATGGTCTCAAGATGCATCTGTTTTCTTAAAACGCTTCATATTTATCCTTTATGGCAGAATAGTATTACATTGTGTATAAAGCGTACATTTTCTTTATCCATTAACTCATCTATTGACAAGCATGGTTCCTTTTTGCACATTATAATTTGATTTTACAAATTGATATGCACATCCTAACTTTGGCATTGTTCTGTATTCGCAATAATGCAAATTCCCTTAATTTCTTAATAGACATACTAGTAGTGAAACATAAGATTAAAATCTCTTTTAAAATTTTAGTAATTGACTTTTAGCAATGCACTTTACTGTTCCCACCTAACCTTATTTCCATCATAACTTTTTGAACTTTTATCAATTTGATGGGATTGTGCCACTTATGTTTTCTAAAATATTGTGACTGTCACTATCCAGGAACATAAAAAGTTTGTAAGAAATTTAAACAGGAAAAAAAAAAAAAACTGGAAGTGTCTCACGCAGCATTTACATCTTGATTATTTTACATTGTTGACACAATGATCCTCATACCCCAAATTAAGGAAAGAAAGTTTTCTTTAGCTCATAGTTGGCGGAAGATTCAGTCCGTATTCGGCTGGTGTCAAAGCAGTGTGATGGCACATGGGCAACAGTTCGTGGTGGCTGAAAACAACAAGAGCAAGGGCAAGGAGCAGCAGAAAGAGAAAGTGTCCTTCCCGCTCACAACGCGTGTAGCACTCACCCATTATCCCAGTCAAAAACTCTAGAAGCCTGCCCCATGACTACATATGAACCCTTGGGGGAACATCCAGACACATCCCCTAATAACTTTTTTCCTTCTTTTGTTACACCTGCTTTCCATTAATTATCTGTGAGAGTCCTTCACAGTCAAAAAATATATTTACTGCATTTTCTTCTTTAAATGCCATGACCAAGGAGACTCTATGACCTAGAAATAGAGACATTTTTTTAAAATAGAAATTTGTAAACAGGTTGTTTAAAAGTTCTGAAGCAAACATAATGACAAATTCTGGGCATGATGTTAAAAGATCATTAACTGGAAAAGTTATAATATTTGATGATTTGGGGACTTTTTTCAACAGACTTTATCTTTTATAAGAATGAGATTAGAAGCATAATGAAGATAAATTTTGCAAAGAAACTCTCAATTTCTATTCATTCCCACCTAGTGAAAGTCTTTTATTAGAACAATTTATCATTGGACTTTTCAAGCAAGTTCATTTGGAAATCACTAATTTTTCTTTCATAAGTGCTAGATTTCTTTCCTGATCCTCTTGCTACCTACAGACAATATACTAAATGTGGTTCTTCCTGAATAATATCTTAACATTTTCAGAGACTATATAGAGAGTGCATAATGTTCACAGAAAACGGTAGGGAAAAATATGAATATCACAAAATGTTCCATGTCTAGCAAAAGCAAAAGTAAATAAATTTAAATCTTTGGAAAGGTAGAAAATTAAATTCAAGAATGTTATTTAGTAATTTTGTGCGGCAGAATGATGTATTTCTTTTTTAAGATGTAGCATACAGTGAATAAAACTTTTTGTAAGTTAAGAGGGAAACACTAATTTGATCACTTATTTTTGTTGTCACAGCTGACCACAGATGGATCAGCAAATTGTCCCTCACTTTTCTCTTAAATGTCACAATTAAATCATCCTTAATTCAGTGTCTGTACTTTTTGTGAACAGTTTTGGCAATATTACATATTGGTGTGATCAGATCCAACTTTTTGGTGACAATTCCAGTTTGGAAGAAATATTTATAAATGTTTCTGTTCCCTATCTTCAAACCCATGAGCTGATAGTACCTTTTCATAGATACAGAGAAATTCAGATTTTTGTTTGTTTTCATTTGAATGGAATCTATCATTTTATAGTTTTCCTTTCTTTGATTCCTGTAACATTTAAAACTGAAGAACTTTTTCTGAAGGTCAATTGAAATATTTCAAAGTAGTAGAAAAGTAAGATCTTTGTAGATAGATGACTTAAAGAAACTTAGCTTTTGATCTGTGACCCATTGCTGAGTGTTTGGACTCTATCAATTTTCTCTATCACACTGCCTGACATCTGAATGGAAATGATTGTCATTTCAATCTTGCATCATGATAGAGCCTTGTAAAGTACATGCCCTTTTTCTGCTGGAAGCTGAATGAGCATGCATTGAAACTGTGTATCAACAACAAAAACACTCTCCTTCTATTTAAAAATTGATTATAAATTAAACTATATCCTCATGCAACACCATTACTCATATTCCTAATCTTACTTTACTCATGAAGATTGTTGTCACATAATAAAGTGCCTACAAAGAACAAAGATTGGATGTTATCAATATTGATTTCTCCCTGTTTTTGTGATTTTTGACATCTATGGAAGCACTTGTTTTTGATACTAAAAAAGCGTATTAGAATAAAGCAAAAGTCAGGAAATATACATTGTAAAAGTATTTCAGAAAAAGCATAAAAATTTCAAAAATGGAAAGCCAAGTAAACCCATTGTCTAATTTCTTAGTTGAAAAATTGGGACCCAAGTAGATAAAAAAGGGTTAATGAACGTGACAGAGCATGGCAGTACCAGAACCTATAATAGAAATAGCTGATTTTTCTTTGAAGTCCAGTGATATTTTTAATGTAACTATCTTCTTTGAGAATAAAAGATAAAATTATTCAAAAAATAAATCTAGAGACAGATGTGCAAGAGATTCTTCCTCACTGATGTTTTTAGAGTTAAGACAAGAATTGAAATTAAATTCTATTAGATCAGCAACTCTAGGATGAGGGGAAAGTTATTATTAGGGTCTTGAAATGAGAAAGGGCAGCTATAGCTAGATTATTTTTTTAACTACTAGATAATTTGTTCAATAAATGCAAAAATAATTCAGCTCTACTTACCCTTTATTAAATTGGCAAAACTAGAAACAATCAGCATCTATGGTTGACAATGCTATACTGAAAATAACCTTTATTGGCAGATGATTGAAGTTCAAACCGAAAGTATTTTGCCTATTAAATTAAATTCTGGGACAGGACACTAAAATAATGGCAAACACAGAGATGGAATATGCATATTAAATTTTTCTTTGTGTCACTAGTTATGATCTTGAAAAATAGAAACAATAATACTAAGAATAAGAAGGCTTCTTACATAAAGTATCATTCATCTTCAGAGAAAAAATATCGTCATTCACATTTGTAATTGGGAAATTGGGGAACTGACACATAATCTTTTGCTAAAAGGCAGAAAGAAAAAATAATGTGGTATTTCAAGTGATTTTATTTTGATAGATACTGGAAGAAGTATTTATAAATGCAAGCGCTGATTTTAGTACTTGAAGATCTTGAGTTTTGATTATCTTCCATTTCTATCTCTGCTGTTTTTAACAGACTTACCAATATATACAGTCCAAATACCAGGATTTATTCTTACCTCAGTAGCTCAGCCTAATTCTCAAAGTCCTACCCTGATATGTGGAGAAACACCCATGGTCATTTATGAAACAGATCCAGGCATTTATTTCCTTCTTTATAGATGAAGTTGGATGCCTAAAAAGAATCAGAGGGGGTATTACGCTTAACATGATACTTACAAAATTCCAACAGAAGACTACACTTTTGATTTATCTTTTCTTGGCCACAAAGTTGAAAGATTCTATTTCTTGGGAATCTCCGGGGAATCAATGATTCCCCAGAAATCGTTTGGGAATCAAGTATCATTTAAATCAATCTATTTCTGTCTTTTGTGATCTGTGCAACAACTGGTGAAGGTTCCCCTCTGGAGTCCTCCGTTGTACCAACACGACCCACCCTACCAATGTCCTTCTTGACAGTTCAATACAAATTGCACAATGGGCAGAGATCGGTATACTTTTTATTCATTAGTTATCTCTGACTTAAGAGAGAGTTGAGAATGTTACTGATGTTCAGGAGGTATCCAGTCAATGAATGTGCTCTGCATTGAAGCAGATAGCCTGCAGAAAGCCAATGGATGATCTTTATATTGGTCATAATAAGGTCTCATTATTGCTTTGTGGCTCCACTAGCATCAAAGTTTCCATTTCCAACCTTTACAGGTGGCATCAGCTATATGTGACATGTGGTTTATCATTTATCTTATTTAAAATAATTATGTATGTATGTATGTATGTATGTATGTATGTATTTGGTATGGGCTCTTTCTGTGCAACTCAGACTCATAGTGATCCTGCTGTTTCAGCCTGCCCAGGGCTGGGTTTAAAGGTGTGCACCTCTACACCTGGTTTCAGTGGCCAGCATGGCATGTGGTACCAGGGATCAAACCTGGATCCCTGAGCTTTCCAGGCAGGCAGTTAGTCTGCCCATTTCTCTCCCCAGTCATTTGTCTTGTTTTTAATGACATGCTGCAATTCCACCCTCAAAGCTCTGAAGTTTCCCCTGTCTTTTTCTTGAGTGCCTTTAGGTGTCATCACAAATCGAACTGTCTGTTAAGGAGCATGATATTCTGCTCTCTTGCTTGAGGGCAGTCCTTGCTGGCCCTCACGCTTCCAGACTCTCACATCTGTGCTTTGTTACACGCCGATTATTTTCCTTATAAAAGACCTTCATCTAGTATCAAGAACATAGTAAGTACTCAATATAAAATTTTTAAAAAGGTCAAACACTTATCTGCCAAGATTTTTGTTTGGAAAAGAAAAGTATGAGTCCAGAATTGTTTTCTTATATTTAGGACACTTTTGTAAATTTTTCCACATAAATGATTCTACTTATTAATTTATAAAATATAAACATTTTCTAATTTTATTCCTTTTAAATTTGGAAAGGTGCAGACATAAAAGTAAATTTACAAGTATCATTTAAATCACAACTGTTCTCTCTCTCTCTCTCTCTCTCTCTCTCTCTCTCTCTCTCTCTCTCTCTTTTTTTTTTTTTTTTTTGTACTGGAAATCAAACTCAGGACATTGCACTTGGCAGAAAAGCCCTTGTGTTGCTAAGTTACACAATTTTTTGTTTCTTTTTTTCTTTCTTTCTTTCTTTTTTTTTTATGTATTTGGTATGGGTCTGCAGGGTCTACAGCGTCTCACTACGTTGATTGGAGTAGTAGTGATTCTCCTGTTTTCAGTCTTCCTAATGCTGGGATTACAGGGGTGCCCTACCACATCCAGTCTCAATTGCCATCTCAGCGCACCTCGGAGGTGGGGCCTGTATGGCACGCCAGGGCTGCTGTGCTCTACCTAAGCAGGCACTTTAGTTCACTGAGGTATCTGGCCGGCCCCACACAATATGTTCTAGTGGAAAATTCTTACTCATGCCATATCATATAGTCTTTTCTTCTAATATTAAAAAAACACTAAAAATATATGATTGGAATTTGTTGTTCATCTTTTATTCGTTTATTTAGAGAACAATCCTTGAACATTTAATAAGGGCTGGGCACTCTATTCAAAACTGGGATTTGAAATAGATGAAACAGAAGATACAAGTGTCCATGAAGACAGATACGATGACAGTCTAAGGGAGTAATGCACAAAACTTTATGAATAAATATATCTCCACGGTTCTAACAGCACTGCAGAAGGAAAGCTCTTGTGCAGTGTCATTGTGAAATACAGTGGATTGCCTGGGGGGATAGCTCAGCAGAATAAGCGCGTGCCTAAAATACAGAGGACGGCTTCCCAAACGTAAATAAGACATTAGGTGAAAGCTAAATGACAGTATGGATGCTGTGCTCCACTACAGAAAGAGAGTGTGCACTGGAAGTAGCAATGGGCTTCTCTAGTTTTAGAAACCAAGACTAGCATGATTATAATACAATGAGATATAAGGAGACTCACAATTATGCTAAATGTTAAATTACACTGTAGATTGTATAGACCAAATGTATTATTTTAAGCTTTATTTGTACGGTCATTGAACTAACAAATAGTGCACTCTGTTCAACAGCAGGCTATCTCTTCTCTACAAACATGTAAGGAATTGCCTAGGAGAACTAATGTAGCCACACATGCACACACACACGCACGCATGTACGCACATACTCACATACATGCGTGTGCACGCACATGCAATCTTAGCTAAATCAAGAACATTTAAATCTCATCAAGGATGTTTTCTAACCATAATGCAGTAAGACTAAAACATAATGGCAGAAAGAAAACTGGTTAATGTATACATTTATGAAAATTAAACAATACATTCTTAAATAACATTTGGGTGTCAAATTATAAATCAAAAAGGAAACTTCAAAACTATTTATTTATTTATTTGTATTTAGGAGAAGGTGTACAGGGTTCTCACTGCATACATCTGACTTGTAGTGATCCTTCTGTTTACAGCCTCCCAAGTGCTGGGATTACAGGCATGTGTCACTACACTGTCTCAATCACCAGCTCAGTGCGCCCCAGTGGACGGGGCCCTCACAGCAGGTCCGGGGATCAAACTCCAGCCCCTGCATCTGCCTCAACAGGCTCTTTAATCAGTTGAGCTATTTGGCTGGCCCTCAAAACTTCTTGATACATGCAAAAATGAAAATCTAGTCTACCAAAATTTATGTTATGTAACAAAAGTAGTTTTAGAGTAAAGTTTCAGAATGATAACAGTCTACAATGAAAAAAGAGAAGAAGTATATATGTAGGACAGTTAACAAGAATTAAATATGTCATATAGTACCTTATCATTGTTAAGTTTTTGAATTCTGTATTAGAATATATTGATATTCTAAGGAAAATATATAGAAATATTCAAATATAAATTGGCATCCTGTCTGGAATATAATGCTAATTTATTTGAAAAGTAGGTTACTACAAATGTAAAATGTAGATAAATTAGGAATTTGAAATAAATGCAAATGTTTTGTACTATTTTTGTAACTTTCCTCTAATTCTCAAATAATTGTATACTGACTAACATATAGTGTCTAACATAAAAAGTTATATAAAAAGATAACAATTAAGTATCTTAATTTTATACCTTGAGAACTATTAAAAGAAAAACCTAAGCCCCAGTTTTACAGTAGAATGTGAATATAAAGCAATACATCAGAAACAGAAGAGAATACAGAAAAACAACAGAAGAAATAACACTAAGTTGATATTTAGGGACCTGGAAGATGGCTCAGTAAAATAAGTGCTTCCCTGGCAAGTGCAAGGACCTGAGTTCAATCCCTGGTTCAAAAAAAAAAAAAAAAAAAAAAAAAAACTTTTACATTTTTTCATAGTCAAAATATCCAAAAGTGAAAAAGTTATTTTCAGAAAAGACAGTAATAATTGTAAGTATGGAGACTCAATCAATAATCAAAATCTTCCAATAACCAAGTTTGCAAAAATTGCACAAGGATAAATGGTTTTTCTGGTGATTTAGAGAAATCATTTAATGGAGAAGTAAAGATAATCTTTCTCAATTTTGTTAAAATTGAATAAGTAACATTACCAAATACAGTCTTAGAAGCTAACATCTTTTAATTGTGAAGTCAATCATAGACACCGTAGAAAAGTATATGTCAATATCTTTAATTAATATAGATAAAAAATCATCCAGATATACTAGAAGACTGAGTTCAGTTCAGCAACACATTGCATAAATCATACCCAAGTGTAATTGGATTTAGTATAATGAAGAAGAAAGAAAGAAATTGTATCATTTTATAATACCATATACAAAATCAGAAAAATCAACACCAAGTGGATTAAAGAAATACATAAGGTATTAAAGTGTAAATTACAAACATGAAACACAAGGGAAAAGTTTCATAATATTAGCCTTTGCAATGGCTTCATAGTTGAAAGCAATGTCATAACAAAACCAAAAAAGAGCAATTGGGACTCTGCAATACTGAAGACTTTGTTTAGAGCAAATCAAAAAGCCAAATTACAGTATTGTGATTGCCTTTGGAAGCCCCCATGAAGGTCCGTGTGTTAAAATCTTGGTCCTCAGAGTGGTATAGTCGGGAAGCACAAGAACCTTTAGGAAGAGGGGGTCCACTAGAAGGTCTTCAGGTCTCCAGAGTCCTGACTTTGAAAGCACCATGGGATATGATAAAGTTTAATATGAAAATCATCTCGTTGTTCCTTTACTTTGTAATATATAACTGATTACAGCACAATTAAAAATTGCATATGAATTTGAATAGTTAGTTCTTTAATGAAGATGTATAATTAGCCAATAGCTAGTACATGGAAAAATATGTAACATTGCTGAACTTCATCATATAAATTAAAATCACAATGGGGTACTGCCTACTAGCTATTGGGACTGCTATAGTGAACAATAATTAGAAGAAGGTAGAGAAATTGGAACTCTTTTCTTTTTTCACTTAGAGTATTGGGTATTGAACCCAGGGCCTCACATTGACTATATGTAACTGGCCATTCTCATTGTTTCTTTTCTTTTCTTTTCTTTTCTTTTCTTTTCTTTTCTTTTCTTTTTTTTTTCTTCTTTTCTTTTCTTTTTTTTTGGCGGAATCAGGGATTGAACTCAGGCCCTTGCACTTGCCAGTCAAGCACTTATTCTACTGAGCCATCTCCCCAGCCCCTTTTATGTTCTATTTTGAAAAAGGCTCTTACTAATTTGCTTCATTGCCCAGACTGGACCTGAACTGTTCTGCCTCAGCTGCTCAAAGTGCTGGGATTACAGAGATGCACTGCCTGACTGGACTGAAAATGCAACTCTTGTATACTTATTGAGATGCATAATTAGGAGTCCTTACCAAAACAGTGTGAATTTTCCTCAAATGAGTAAATTTTGGAAGTAACTTCCATGTCACGAACAGGTGAATGAATAAAGACATTTGGCATTCGTACAAAATGGCAGCATCTTCTGCCATGAAAAAGGATAAACTTGAGTCACTGTAGGAAAATGAAAGTCCTTTGAGATCATAATATTAAATGGTAGGACACCAGTGAAAGAGCTCAGTGGACAAACTGCCTGCTTAGGTAAGCACAGGGCCCAGGGTTCAATTCCTGCCCCACATGCCATGCCATCCCGCCCATGGATATGATGAGCTGGTCACAGAGACTGTGTGTGGTGGCCCATGGCTGTAATCCCAGTCAGACACCTAATTTTGAATATTGCAAGATTCTTCTTCTGTGGAGGGAGTGTTGAGGGAAAGGAAATTAAAATAATTACTGTGTTATGCGCATCTATCAACTCTATGAGGAATGTAATTAGTACATTATTCAAACATTCTAAACATTTTTTAAAAATTTAAAAACAAGCTGAAAGACAAAAGTTAATAAAATGATATAACTTCATATGTATTTCAGCAATCCTATTTGCAAATATTTATCCCAAAGAATGGAAATCCAGATTTCAAAGAGAAATTAGAAATCCTGTTATTGCAGAAATATTCATAATAATCAAGATATGAAAACTAACTAGTTGTCCATTAATGGATAAATTAATAAATAAAACACAGCATATACATACAATGAAGTACTATTTGGTCTTGAAAAAACAAATTTCTGCAACATACAACAATAAAATTTAAAACGTTATTTAAGAGACACAGTCCTAGCCCAGGTCCGGTGAGTGTGTGGAGAGTTTCCTGCTACCCTGCACCAGCGGGACCAGTCCCAGCCCAGGAGCAGCATGGGCCAGACCCTCTCCCAGCCCCTCGGGCCACCCC
>NW_004524587.1:18246646-18251450 GCF_000260255.1 Octodon degus
ATATGCAGTGTATTATTTGTTGAAACTGTACTTTCGATTTGATTTGAAACTGTCTCATTGCTATATGTTTATCAATAAAACATTTAAAAGAAAAAAAATAAATAAAACGTTATTTAAGTGACTTAAAATATTAATATAAATACACATTTTACTCAAGTATTAAATATGGAAAACAGTCTAACTTAAAGAATCAGCAAGAGGTTAATCAATTTTAATAAACTTTCAGTCCGGTAAGATGGAAGAGTTTTAGAGACCTTCTGCAGAGTATCTTACCTACAGTCAATACAGTCAGTAATATATTTTACAAGTACAGTCCCCACATTAGATGTCCTTAACCAATAAAAGATTTAATTTTAAATGAAATTTTAATATTAGGGAATGTCAAATATTTATTTAGGCTTAAAATGTACTTTACTATGGGATTTAACAAAACAGTGTCATAAATATTGGAAATTTGATGTTAACAGAATCACAAATATATTTTGTTGTGTTGCTATATTATTTTTTGTCAAGAGTTATAGATAGTTCCACACCATAATAGATCTCAGATATAATAACCACGAGAATCATAAAAATTAGTCTGACTTTAAGACTTGTCAAAACAATCGCATCCTCTCAGAAGGGAATTTGGGGACACATGTCCGCATCAGCTGTGTGGCTGTGAAGAATCCAGATTCAGTGTGAGTGGATTTACATGGCTCCTTTTGGCCCCTTCTTTTTCCCTTCCCTAAATGTGGGCGGGGGGAAATCAACATATGGTATATTTGGCAGTAGAACATCATTAGTGAAAAACACCCACAACTGCAGAAATTTGGAAGGATCTTAAAAATCACACAGAAGCACAGCACTTGATGGGACATGTAGTTTAAGTTGCAATTTTCCTGTTCCTATTAGGATATTGTGCTGATTGCATCAACAGCCTTCATTTCCCTCCAGATAGGACTACAGCCTGTGAGCTCTATTTAGGTCTCACTCTTAATAAACATGCAGGGTTTTCTGTGGCCGCATGGTTTCTTTTGTAACAAGGGCATTAGTGACACAGATCATCTGATCAGATTTGCCACCACACCTTATAAGGACTCTTTTTTAAGCCACATTTCCAGGTTCAATGATATGAGATTGGAGCCGCTCTCATTGTCTTTTTGCAACAATAGCAGAATGAACTCAACTTGAAAAGTAAATGGAGGATAGAGAAAAACCGGATCTGATGATGTTGTAAGAAACCTTGAAGAAATTCACATTCTCAGTGTCCTCTTTTATTATCTGAGCCAGCTTCTTTATTTGGGTTTATTTGTGTAAATTTGGTATTACTGAGATAAAGTAAAGTTGGACTTCTTATCACTAGCAATTAAAAGAATCATAGCAGATAAGGTACACTCAAAAAAGATTATCTCCAAGACAAATATATTCAGACACTGAAAATCAAAATTCTCAATGCAAATATATTTAAATTATCTATTGAAGAAATATTATGGGAAGCCTTCCTTAAAGGTGTAGGTTTTGAGAGTGTCATACACTGATCAAGCCCTGTTCCAGGAATCTACATAGGAAGAACATTAAACGTGTAATTGCAAAGCAGAACAATAATGGCATGGAGTAGATTCCATAAGAGTGAATGAGTGGGACAATTCAGCATGACAGTGAGTAACTGAAGAGATTATGGCGGAATCAAAATTAATAAAATGGAACTACTTCATATGTATTCCAGTAATCCTATTTTTAAATATTTATCACAAAGAACAGGAATCCAGATTTCAAAGAGACATTAGAAATCCTACTTTATTGCAGAAATATTCATAATAAGCAAGATATGAAAACAAATGAATTGTCTATTAACAGATAAATAAAGAAAACATAGCATATATACACAATGAAATACTATTTGGTCTTGAAAAAATAAATTTCTGCAATACATAACAGAATAAAATTTAAAACATTTAAGTGAAGTGAAATGTTAATAGAAATACACATTCTGCTCAAGTATTATAATATATATGCACTATATAAGTGATTACAATGCAGTTAAAAAAAGGCATATGGATTTGTATAGTTAGTTCTTTAAAGAGGATGTATAATTAGCCAAAAGATAGTACATGCGAAAAAATACTTAACACTGCTGAACTTAGTCATATAAATTAAAATCACAACAGGATATTTCCTACCAGCTATTGGAACAGCTATACCAAACAATCATTAGAAGAAGGTAGAGCTCCTTTCCAAGCTCTGTGGTGCAGAATCAAATACTTGAATTGAGTGTAACCTTGTCCCATTATTCCTAACTCCTGAGAGTCTTAGTTTCTCAGGAATATTTCTGTCCTTTTCTGATGTGTTCGGTATCCTGCTCAAGCATAACTATATTCTGAGATACTTTTTCTTTTTTGTTTATTTGGTTCTGAGGCTTTACCACTGAACCACAGCCCCAACCCTATTCTGAAATACTTTTCCACAATACTGTAATCTTTTCCTCTGGACTGTACTCTGTCTCAGGGAATCTTAGGAAGATTAGAAGGCCTTAGAACATTAGGAAGATTAGAAAGTCTCTTGAAGTAAAGGGGCTGTTGTAAGTAATAAGGAATAAATACCATAAACTTAGAAATACATTCAAGTGAAAAGAAAATTAAAATGAAATATTTAAGTATGTTCTCATATGCGAGGGCTCTTTTCCTATTTTCTGGTGAAATGTCATACATGTGCACATAAGTAAACAACAGTGAGAAGGAAGAAGAGCAAGCTCATAACATTATTTTCTTTTAATGAAGGTAATAAATTCATTGGTTTGAAAAATGAAACATTACTTAATACCATAAAAATTAGCATCCATTGAGCAAATTCACCCTACTCTCAATTGCAAAAGTAGATAATAAGCATAAGCACCATAATTTGGGGCATCCTGTACACACAAAGAGCCATGCACTTGCATTCATATCTTGCTAATACTATTTGTTAAAGTTGAGTAGGAAGTTATGCAGAAAGAGAAACTGAAATTAGATCTTTATATAGTTTTATTGAACATTCAAAACACAATTAAACATTTGTTCTCACTGCATATTCTATTACTGTATGTGCAAGTGGTTTTACATAGTTACATATATAAATATATTCATGTTATAGTATGTATACACATTTATTCTTCACAAGTAAATAAATATACATGGATACATAGTGAACTTTAAAAGTTTAGCTATTCTGTGCATAATGAGATGCACAAGATTGGGACTGGGGACATAGCTCAGCCACACAGGACCTGTCTGGCAAGTGCAAGGTCCTGAGTTTGATTCCCTGTACCAAAAAACAAAAAAGTACAAGATTGGAACCAATGTGCAAATGGACTGAATGAGAACATGCATAAACACACTTAGAGGAGCAGGTTCCTTAATCTATAGTTTCGGAGTACTTGCAATGTAAAAGAAAAACTCCAGTACTGTTTCACAGCTGTGATTATAAACAAAATTCTTGTCTTTGAGATTCAAGAATCATCATCTCCATCCAGCAGAGCAAGGTGAGTCGGTGACTACCTCGACCAACGGGACAGACGTGTTTATAATTTTCTTCTTAAATTATTTTTGTCACTATTTATTTAGGTGACATACTTATAATGCTTAACTCTATGTTCATTCTTTCCCTGTCAGCTCAATTATTGGCATTGAAAAAATTTTGATTTGGTACTTCCTAATATTAGATTAATTCTTAAGTTCATTTATATCATGTATATCTTTCTAAAAGGATTTTTATTTTTATTCATTAGATGCAGTTTCCTTTACATATTCAAGCATAGTTGTACTAATTATTCTATAATTATTTAGCTATTTCTCATGTCTTCATCATCCAAGTTTCTGTGCTGCTTTATCTTGAATAGCTGTTTTGATTTCTTATTTCAATGTGTATAACCTCAGGATTACATCCTGGATATTGTAACTGATATTTCATAGAGGTCATTGGAGAACATTACTTTATTTTTTAAATGGATATCTCCATTGAATTGTCTGAAAAATTTATCTCCCTTACAAATGAGGAATAGTTAAACATGTGTCTTAATTATTTTGACTTGAGAAATCAATGAGAGAGTTGCCTATAGTTTTTTATTCACTTGTAAGCCATGCAGGAAGTTATAGACCTAAGTATGTTGTTAGAAAAAGCAAAAATATGCAAAGCTCATTAACTGCTCTTTTTTTCCCCAAAGTTCAAATCTATTTTATAATTTTATTTTTGTGTATCCTCCAAGACTATTTTGTTATTTTTTAGTTTATTTGCGGTTCATGTTATTTGAGGAATTTTTCCTTATAGGTGCCATTTTGGATGTGATGCATATAAAACACGCATACTAACATATACGTGCAACACACTATTTGTAAATACACACAAGACCAGGAGTGGTACCATGTGCCGATCATACCAGCATGTAGAAAAAATCATGCTATGTGGGTTGCCTGCAAGATTACTGTCCTTTCATGATCAAATTATATCCACAGTTAAGATAGTCTCTTGTGATACAAATTATGAAGAAAACGGATCCATACCAGCAAAACTGAAGTAATTCAAACTCATTTAATCTTGTGTTTTCATAACTTCATTGCATTGTGTCTTCTGGTTCTTATTTTTGAATCATCTTTCCTTGATAAGGATGGCATAAAAGATTTATATTTTCACTAAATGGATTCCTTCCTACATATCTGAATCTAATTGCAATGGGCATCAACTGCCTACCTTTGCTCTTAGGCATCAAATATTTGACCTTCCAAAATGCACTGAGAAAAAGGCAAGTGTGACAGTATTGGCAGTGATTTGCAGACTGTATGAAGAAAGA
>NW_004524587.1:18251550-18253719 GCF_000260255.1 Octodon degus
TTAGTTCCCTCAGAGGGACAATGGCAAAGTGGAGCTCTTTCTGTGTTAATATGCCCCAGATGCTCCTGTGCTGTTTGCCTACTGCACATTCCTGACCTCCTCTGGGAGCAAGACACATTGCACTGTGCATGGAAGCCCAAGTGTCCTAGGTGGAACAGTTTGGTATTCTTAGGAAACTGGAGCTTGAGCATGGACACAGAGACAGTGTGGCTGGAGCTGAGCAACGGAGGATGCACCTATTCAATGGAAAGAGCCCCAGTGCTGTTACCTGATGGTAGGTCCTGGGGGAGGGATTACTTCCCAGTTCATGGTGTCCTACACACAGAGTTGGGCCATACATCCAGGAAGAATGGTGGGAGTATGTGTATTAGAAGCAGAAAAGAGAGACCTTCTACAGAGTGAGAGTGGGTTGGTCAACAGACATAGAGAAGATAAAGGAAATGAATTAAGAACTTCCAATTTCATGCAGTTAAGCTACTAGGACAGCTTTCATTTCAAAAGCTCACTTGGCCCAGAGTTAGAGCTAAACTACCCTACAGAAACATTGGCTTGGCTTCCCACCAGATGAAAATGAAGGACTGGAAGTAGAACTCATTCCTACTTGTTCTGCAAATAATATCATCAGATTCAAATGAGGAGTTAAAAATATTTTTCTGAGGGTTGGCCCAATAGCTCAGTAAATTAAAATTCCTGCTTAGGCAGATGCAGTGACAGGCTTCTTGGTTCAATCCCCAGTGTGCTGTGCTGTGCCTACCCCACTCCCGGGTCATGCTGAGAGGGCAACTGAGACTGGGCATGGTGGTGCATGTCTGGAATCCCAGCCCTTCTGAAGCTGAAAACAGGAGGATCACTAAGAGTCTGATCTGTGTAGTGAGATCCTGTAGACCTTGTGCTAAATACAAAAACAAAACAAAAGAAATAAACAAACAGAATACTCCATGTGACTGCTTCAGTGTGCAGTGCTCAGGAGCCCATGGAGTCACTTGGGTCCTGTGTTCAGTGCATGACCTCTGGGAGTTTTGAAACATTCTGCCTGATTTTTCTCAGCCCTCTGCTCCTGCCTTGGTGCCATCTTGGCAACTTAACTTTTCTTCTAAACGTTACTCTTTTAGCCATTATTTTGGTACTGAAAGTAGCCTCAGTTCTCTTACATTAATTCTTCATTATTATATCAAACAATTCTTTATTTTTTCCAATAGGCAAAAAGTTACACATAAAATATGCAGATAAAACACATATTCAAAAACATGTTGCTATGTTTTATTTTCACGAAAAACAATGGGAGTCTGAAATTTTTATATAACTTTAATTGCTTCTGTTTCCCTAGATTATATTCTTAATGAGGCTAAAAATAGAAAGAGTAAGATACTGATAGTTTTAGAAAGTAAACATATATAATACTCAGTTAACTTTGAACTTAAAAATGCTTTTTCTAATGTGGGTACATTCTAGGCAAATATGGACAGTGTGTACTTACAATGATCCTATCTATTTATTAGTCTCAAATTCAAAATTGAGAAGGTGTTTTGTGTTTTACTAGGAAACCCTATCCACCCATATACAGCTCCATCAAATTCCAAAATGACCTTCAATTGCTAAAGTGATGATCAAATCAACAAATTGTGTTTGTGAAACCTTATGAAACAGGAAGAAAGACATAGGACACAGGGTAACTAGGCATCACCAAATAGCTATTCCTCATACTCCTTCCTATTACGCTTTAAAAATGATTTTCTTTCCTCTTACGATTTTGTTTGTCTCTCTGTATGGGATAATGTCACAAATAACCATGATAATAATCCATATCTTCTATTACGGCTCTTACTGTGGATGTAGAATTATCAATCAGCTGTTATTATAGAGAAAAAAAGCAAAATCTCTGGAAAGGAGTTCTACATAAATTGTAAACTTCACTTTCTTGTCATCCTGGGACACACACACACACACACACACACACACACACACACACTTTCCAAGAGACTGCCTAAGTAATAATAAAAAGTAGGGAGAAGCAGCTTAGTCAATTCAGTTCGATGGTTATAAGGTGAGGAATTATATATGGGAAGAGGACAGAAGAGAAAATAGTAATGACATCTGATGCTGGAGTATCGGTAAAATAGAATTTGGTGTGTGAGTGGACCTAACTATTAATTTCAAGTCTTTACTAAG
>NW_004524587.1:18253819-18280281 GCF_000260255.1 Octodon degus
TATATATATATATGATTTTCATGTAAGGAGCAGTGGAACATTACCCTTCATTCCTTCATTATTCCTTTCTACAGGTCCTTATGCTGTGTGTGAATAATTATGAGATATCTAAAGTTATTAGAGATATTAGCATTGACCACCAATAACAATATCAAGTACATTACATGCTCGGTTAAGTCTCTTTTTATAGCACTGTTGGTAAATAATTCCAAATAAGGGTTCGTTCATAGGCACTCAGTTGTCTCTCGGAAAAGATACTGCTGACTTATCTGGGGGAGTAGGTTTTATATTTCCAATAAAGTTATCTATATTTTTCTTGCCAGAAGAAACTCGAACATACGGCCAATGTATCACTGTTGCAAGTTTTATTCCAGCACAGAAGTACAAGGGGGTGGATGAATATTCTTCTGGATTTAATTCAACATTATGGTTCCTACAAAATTGACCATAAGTAAGAAGCATGGAAAGTACTTGAAGCTGTAAAATTGAAAAAGAATTTGCTGAGCAACGGCTGTAGATTCTGCTTATGCAACTGGCATCTGCTTGAAAAATTGGAGAAGGATAAAAGCTCTAGAAGATTACAAAGTTTGAAGTTTGTGCTGGTGAGGCGTTCAACACATAGCCAGCATCAGAGCCATCCTAAAAAGCCAGAAAATATCCAGGAGAATTCCACCTCCTTGAATTTACACATGTCTGTAACAATGGTGAAAGAGAACAGACATGCCAAATTTTATTTTTTCCTTATTCACATGTGTTACAGGGGATTTTAACATCCAAATAAACTTGAAATTTTTTTCCCAGTGGAGTTTTCTCCTGAAATATGTTGTCAAGCATCGACCTGCAGGTTGTAGGACATACACTAAGTGACTTACAGTCTCTGCAGTCCTTGCCACTGAAATGACGTAAGTCTAGGATGAGGATGAGCATGAGCATCACGTGAGATGATTAAGGAAAATAGATGAGGGGCCAGGGAGATGGCTCAGTAGAACAAGTGCTTCTCTGGCAAGCACAAGGGTCTGAGTTCAATCCCTGGTTCTGCCAAAAGAAAGAAAGAAAGAAAGAAAGAAAGAAAGAAAGAAAGAAAGAAAGAAAGAAAGAAAGAAAGAAAGAAAGAAAATAAAAGAAAAGTAGATGAGAGGCAGTTAGTTTTACTAAATATTTCTTCCTTCTCCAGTCTAGTCTTATTGTAGGTGCTATTTCTTCTTCAGAATGCTGTTACTTCATTAGTATACTTTCCCTGTAGGTTACTATTTACTAATCTCTATAAGTAGCAAAATAATTTGAAATGTACTGTATCATTGTAAGAAGTCCTTAGATAACTTCTGCATATTTGAAGAGATAATCTTTTAGAATTTCCTGATACAGCATGTTGTCTGTGGCAAGCACTTCAACAGATAGCAAGTATCAAAGTACTTTTTGGTCACATTTATTTTTATGAAAAATAGAACATTGATAAAATCAGAAGTTACCTATAAATATAACAGTTCAAGTGCTTTTTGTTTTTCAGCTTGTAAGCTTATCTTTTTGATGAAAATGAGAAAAGGAGTATGCCTGGCTTTGGCTTACTAAATTTATCCAGAATTTGGAGAGGTTTTCTGATGTGTAACACAGTTGGGAGGAGGGTGAGAACTTGAGAATTGGACAGAGAAGAGAGGGCAAAGAGAAAAGCTGGGAAATGTGACTGGAGCAAAGCCATACATTTATATGCACAAGGTGGGAAAGGAAATGAACCTAAGAATTTTTAGCCTGGTTTTGGAAACTGGCAGTTGATTGGTAGAATTCTAACCCTGACTATGTATGCTGATGTCTGTGAACTAAGCAACATCACTAAAGAGAGCAATGTATGGTACTAGGGGCATGCTTGGAATGCCTGTCATTCTGGTCTTCTGGATACGTACTGTTTGTCATGACATACCAATTGCTGCCATGCTGTCTCTCAAGTAAATGTTTGTTTAAAAAGAAAGGGGTTGGGGTAATGAATGAGGAGAAAAAAATGACATAAGACTGCCCTGGTACAATGTTGTACATGGTTAGATTTCTAAATTTCTATGTAAAAATATGTAGCTGTTTATTCCTATTTTTAAAAATATTTTTAATTTTTAATTTTTTTCCTCAGATTCTGTAGGGACTTGAATTTTAACACATCAATACTTGATGGAAACACTTGTTCCATTTTATGTCTAAGATGTTTGATGTTCAGACAGATAGTGAGGTTAAGCACAACTGCCTATGTAGTAGGGTAATCATAACAAGTTTTTCTTCTGGAGGGTTAACAACTTAAGTTTGCAGACCAAAAATTAGAGAAAAAGAAGGGCTGCAATGACAGCCAACATTTAGGCCCTAACCTTTCAAGGTCACTGAAGACTCAGGACATAAGAGAACCTGTACTATAACATCATATAACTCAGTTGTGTTCCAAATTTTCTGATCAAGGAGATTATGGAGCCACAGAGGAAAGTGATTGGTGATGTAGAGTGTGCCTAAGGAGAGTCACATAGAGAGAAAACATTCTCTAAGGCTTTCACAGAGAGCAAATTGGTCAAGCAATGGCCGTGACTCATCCACATGGCTGACACTGACAAAGGATCTACAAAGTGTGGTACAGGGTTTCAGGATAAATCCTGAGGTGACTTGAATGACCTTATCGATACAAAAGTTACATTTCTTGTTATATAGGTCTTACTTTATCTTGGTCTTAACCATCCAGCAGAAAAGTATAAAAATGAGTATAAAAAGTAAAGCCATATTAATATGCTGAGCTATAAAAGACTCAACAACTTCTGACATTGCCAGTCTTATGGAAAACCCACTACTATTATGGACTACTGGACTATGTTGAAATATTTTGCTGAATTCACACACCTACAATATTTAAATGACAATGGAATATCCTTCTCTGACAAAACAAAACAAAAAAGAGGATACAAGCAAACAAATATTTTGTATCTGTATATTCAAAATAGTTAGGATCGATGTACAGCTGCATTCTCTTAATTCAAGGAAGAGAGAGATTTTTTGACAATGTTTGTGGACAGGATATCACGTCTGCATCTTATACAATGGATAACAACTAAGACAACAATATTCAGTGTATTAATTATTAAAACTGTTCTGGTAGTCGGTTTTGGAGTTGTCTCACTGCTATTTGTATCACAGTGAAATTATTTTTAAAAAATCATTTTATAATTTAAGTTTTCCATAGTCTAAGACTATAGGTGTTGACTTCTCTTTTCCAACCTTACACCATAGCTATATGTCAGGAAACATAGGTGAGAGAGTTCCACAAGGTACACAATGAATAATGTCTGATTTTAGGTTGTCTCAGAACTTCTGGTTCATGGTAGAAGATGACTTACATTGAAGTGTACTTACATTTACTTTGCCTATGTGAAAAGTCTAATAAATAACAATATTACTTCATTATTAGTATTATTATTATTGCTGTTGTTATTATTTTTACTGCTTTTCTAGGGCACAGAAGATCTTAATAGAAAAATAATTATATTTTTATATGCTAATTGTTTTGCTGGAGGCCCTCCCCATGGTCTGACCTCTCTGGAAATACAAACACTCATTAGTAGGGTGATTACTTCTTAATTGAAATCATGTTATCCTGTATGTGCATTGTCTTATGCAACTTCACTCCTTGCAAAAATCTTATTTGTAGGGTAGTAAAGTGGCCTCAGGAAAATTTATTTATAATCTAAGAAGAATTTAAAAGATGAAATTTTCTTTCCATGTCCCAGTAATATGTTTGCCACTTATAAACTAGTTTTTTTTTTAATTATTGGTTCAGCTAGTTATCAGTGTAAAGAATTCTGAGAGAAAATAACTCACTTCAACAACGTAGTCATTAGAATAAAGATTGAAACTCTCTTTAGTACTAAAAGTTGTTTGTAAACTTGAAAAATTATTTCATTAATAATGTACATGAACTTTTAGTTCAAAAAAAGGTTGCACATCACGTTTGTTAATCTATCTCTTGGGTTACGTATGGTGTATATTTCCAACTCTCTGCAAGAGAAATTCAACATTCAAATACCCTTTGCAACTTAGTAGTTTGCAGAAAATACCCAGTGAAGTCTGTCTGTCTTTCTATCACTCTCTCTCTCTCTCTCTCTCTCTCCCTCTCCCTCTCCCTCTCCCTCTCTCTGTTTGTAGGAGGGCAATTCCAATATTAATAAATCAACTTTCTAGCTTGATTATCCTTAATCAATTGACATCTTAAAATTTTGATCTTCATGGATCATTGTGCAGTGAAATAGAAGAAAAATTTCATTTATCACAACAAAAACAAAGTTAGTTAGTGACTCAAGCAGCAGTCCGTACCCCTTCAACACATGATTTAAAAAGGAAATCTATTGAATGAGTTGCAAAAAGAATGAGTGACTCTGTTGTAGGAACTTGCATGTCAAAGCAGGAAAGATACAATGATAAAGTTTGGACATACTGTTCAAACTATATAGAGACATTTTCAATGAAAAGCAGAATTAAATCAAAACAGAACTAGGCTTGCTGTTGATTTGAAATTTGTGAGAAAACAGAAGATGTGACAAGTTGCTTGCTTGGTAGAACAAATTCCACAAGTTTCTTAGGGAGTAGAAAACCACACTGATAAAATGGTTCTTTAACAGTGCTGACAGGAGCTAAAAGTGTGACTGCAAGAATGACAAATTGCTTGTAACTTGACACAGGAAATAGGGAACCGAAGTAGCATTTTGGCAAAAAATAAATAAATAAAAATCCCACAGAAGGGGATTAGTCATCCGTGAAGGAGCACCCCCTCAAGCAAGCAGTGTGGGAAACTGGACGAACACGGTCTCTGACTCAGACAGACCTACTTTTGAGTCCGGGATCTGTCAGTTTCTAAGTGGGTGAGATTGAACAAATCAAGTTTTCATTTCCAATAGAAAAACATAACATCCTCTTCACCACAGTGGAAGAAAAGATTCCATGTGACAAAATTCCTCATATTCTTCCTGTCACATTGTCACTGCTGGCTACCCATAAATGATGTTTTTTTTTTTTTATATATATTATCACTGACACCTCCCACTCTATGATCACATCCTGCTTCTCATCAACCTTCATTGCTTACATCATCACCACGCAGAACAGGTGAGCTGTAGGTTTCTGTTCAGGCTCGGTGGTAGGGACAGCACACCAATGCAGAGTTCCAGTACGTGTGCTGCTGAAGTGAGCACTGGTAAGGCAGTTATAAACACTGATGAAATTTTCCCTGCGCAGTTTTCATTCATAAAAGGAAATATGTGTCTCCTAATAAATTACAATTATTATTGCCATTAAGAAAAAGATCATACTTATTGTGTGCAGTCCCTAAAGGTTTTGTTTTGCTCTGAACTAATTTGTTTGAATTAATCACAATCATTTGCCCCTGATATATTTTAACTATACTTTTTATGTGGGATTGAAGAAAATTTCCTTCAATGTTCACTCCTCCTGCTCCACATTGGTGCTTCTTTATATTGGACCTTTGTCCTTACTTTAATGATCTTATGTCCCCTTCAGAATCCCTGCAACACACACCAAACCCTGAGATTCCAGGTCTGCTTCCTTAGGAGGTGCAGCCATGATGAGTACAGCGCTTGCTTCCAGCTTTTCGTCATGAGAGAAAATGCTTTGTAAAAATAAATCAAGTGAATGAGAAAATGTTCCCTCACAGAGCAAGGCTGTGCCAGTGCCCAGAGTGCCTTGTCTCATGATAGTTGAGAAAAGCTTAAAATATGAGGTGACCTTGAGTATCATGGAGCAAGTACAACTTTGGGCCAGGGGACGATTTCCTTTTGTTTCCGTATTGAACTGTTCCTTTTAAAAAAAATTTTTAAAACTAAATTTTATAATAAGTTCAAAATCATCAAATGTAGGAATTTAGAAACATGGGCAAAGCAGATCAAATATAGCCATAAAATTAACTGAAGTTCTTAATTTTTTTTTGCCCCTTTTCCCATTTGTCCTTCATTTTTTCCTTCACTTTTCTAGTTTTGTTTCATTTCACATTATTGGCTTTCATTCTTTTTTCTTCGTTTTGATTTCCTTTCTGTGAAATCTTTTTTTTTTTTTTTATTTCTGTGTGCATCAAAAATACTCAAGAGGAGCAGCAGAACAGCAGCCAGGAACTGAAGGACCGGCAGCCAGTGTGGCCAAGCGGACCCACTCCAGCTCAGCTCTCCTCCAGAGAAGGATCTCTAGGACCCAAAGCCAGTGTCGCCTAGCTGTCCACTTAGACTGGGCTCAGCTGAGAGCAGGCAAACATAGAAACCAGATCCAAACCAGGTCCTGCCAGTCAAGTTTGAGACCAGTAGATCTAGAGCCAGTGAGCTGAGGCATGCTGCTGGGCCATGCTGAGCTCAGACTGAGGCCCAGACCTACAGGAGCATCCTCTCAGCACAACGGAGGCAGCAGGTAACTGGGGTGAGATAGTCTGCCTGGAAGAATCCAGGTGCATGAAGGCAGGTGCCCAGACAGACTCTGGAGAACTATTTTAAAAACAAATTCCCAATTTAAGATCTACTATAATGTTTGCTACTATGGTGTAAAGTACAAATCAATTAGTTGCAAAAGTTTATCAATTTCTAAATTTCACTAGCTGTTATTGTCATTGTAATTGTACTACCATAAATAGGAAACCATATCTGCATTAACCACATGGTTTCCTTGGGTATTAATATTGGGAGTTGCTTGGCCAATAACCTTACCAAAGACCTACACTGAAAGACAGAGGATAGTGCCAAATGGAAACCAATATCTTACTCTCAGTCAATAGAGAAGGCAAAAAATCTTTATTTTTTTTTAAATTTTAGGGAAGGGTCTATAAGGTGTTCAGGGTCTCACTACTATACTGGACTTGTAGTGATTCTCCTGTTCACAGCCTCACAAGAGCTGGGATTACAGGCCTGCAACTCCATACCTAGTCTCAATCGCTGTCTCAGTGCACGCAGGGGGCGGGGCCAGAATGGCAGGCCTGGGGATTGAATCCCCGGCCCCTGAGTCTGCTTGAAGATGCTTTAATCCACTGAGTTATTTGGCTGGCCCTAAGAAGGCAAAATCTTGCAACACCCACAAAACAAGAATCTCTCACACAGGAGAGATACCTTAAAAGCAGAATCTTTATAGAGTCTCAAACTGCAAAGATGCCGCTACCTACTATCAAACTTTCATAAAAAAGTATCATCACAGAAATGAAAATAAAAGGTTCTCTCTGAAATAGAAAGTGACAAAAACAGGGAGCAAAATGCAACCTCAGGCCCTGAGCCCACCCTGAACAAAACCAGGAAACATCAGCATAGAAGAAATTGGAAGCCACTTACCTGAAATCTCTGACATAAGAGCAAATGAAATAAAGAAACAAATGCAGAACAGTGTAGAGAAAATCAGATCTGAAATAATCTCACAGGTTAAAAAAAATGATTACTACAATGAATTAATCACTAAATGCTTAAAGAACGCACTGATAAAACAAAAGCAATATGGGAAATGAATGAGCAATATAGGAAAGAAACAATGTACAGAGCAGATTGGAAGAGATATATGAGAATTAAAAACTTCATTAAAAGTTGGAAAAATTGTGTGAGTGAAAGTGAAGATAGATTTTCAGACAAGGAAGACACCATTGCAGCAAGTGAAAAGGTAAGGAAAGATCTTTTTAAAATAACTAGGATCCAGGAAATAATAGTTTGACAGTTTCAACACAATGCAAAGATGAAAAATATAAGACTAATATGCATCAATGAGAAAGAAGAAGGCATAATAAATGACATAAAAAGAACATGGGCAGAAGTAATAGCAAAATACTGCCCATGCATGGAGAAACCATCTGACATTCAGGTAAACAAGGCATATAGAATCCAAATAATATCAACCTAAATAAAACTACACCCAAAATATAATAATCAAGATCTGGGAAATTCAGCACAAGAAAAACATACTAAAAGTTTCTAGAGAAAAGAAACAGATCTCATTGAAAGGAAAATCCATCAGAAGAACAGCAGATTTCTCCACACAAACCATCAGGTCAAGAAGAACATGGAGTGAAGTACTTCAAGTCCTACAAGAAAACAACCTCCAACCTAAACTGGTAAACCCTGCAAAACTCTCTTTCAAGTTTAATGGAGAAGTAAAACACTTCCATGACAATGAACAACTAAAGCAATTCATGACTACCATGACTACCAAACCACCCCTACAGAGTACTAAGAGATATTCTATAAGGGGATCAAAACATCCACAGTTCCAAGAATTACAAGAGAAAAAACCCATCAAATGTAGAAATCTATTAAACACAGGAGGAATATAGGAAACCAGCACTAGGAAAAAACAAAAAAACACATGACAAACATGACAACTAAATATGTATCAATTATAACCACTGATGTAGTTGCACTGAATTCACCAATTAAAAGAAAGAGACTTCCAGAGTGGATTAAGAAACAAAATCCACCAATTTTCTGTATACAAGAAACACATTTAACCCATGATGTAATACAATGGCTGAAAATCAAAGGATGGAATGAAGAGGTAACTATTCCTTCCACAGGCAATCTGAACAGGTTAGGTGAAAAATTTAAGAGGAAAAGATATCTTAAAGCAGTCATAGGGTTGGGGAGATGGCACAGTAGAATAAGTACTTGCACGGAAAGCACAAGGGTCTGAGTTCAATCCCCAGTACCACAAAGCAAAAACAAAAAAGTCATAAATACGTATGCACCAAATATGGGAGCACCCAACTATAAAAGACAAATTTTAAAGGACATGAAAAATCTACTAATATCACAATAGTAACATGGAAACTTAACACCCTTTACCTCAAAAAGATAGGTCCAGCAGACAAAAAAAGTTAGCAAAGAGATAGCAGAACTGACCAGATCTTTGAACAAACACTTAGTGGACACATACAAAGTGTTCCATCCAACTACATCTAAATGCACATTCTTTTCAGCTGCACATAGGATGTTTTCTAAAACAGATCAAATACTCACTCATAGCTCACGCTTAAGTATATGCAAAAAACCCAGAATTTATCGCATGCTTAATATCTGACTACAGTGCAATGAGAGGGAAATTAATAACAATAGAAACCACAAAAAACAAAACATGTGGAAATTAAATACACCCTCTTCAACACGCTCATCAGCAACTAGATGAAATTAAACAAAAAATTAAACAATATCTACAATCCAATGAAAATTCAGACACAACTTACCAGAATTTGTGAGAAGCAATGAAAGCAATTCTGAGAGTGAAATTTATAGTAGTGAATACACACATTAGGAAGACAAAGCAAGAACAAATAAATTACCATAATGCTGCACCTCAAGCTTCTAGAAAAAGAGCAAACTAAGCCCAAAAACCAAAGATGGGAGAAAATTATAAAGATTAGAGCAGAAATTAATGCAGTTGAGACTAATGAAACAACACAAAGAATTAACAAGTCTAAAAGCTGGTTCTTAGAAAGATTAAATAAAATTGACAAACCCCAGCCAACCTCCTCAAAAAGAGGGAAAAAAAACCTTTCAATTTCAAACAATAAGGAATGAAAATGGAGAAATTATTACAGATCCTGTGAAAATTCAGAAGATCATCAATAGGTATGTTGAAGATCTTTACTCTCACAGGATCGAAGACACAAAAAATGGACAGATTCCTAGATAGGTACAAATTGCCAAAACTGAATGAAGAAGATATAAAAACTCTGAGTAATCTGATATCAGCCAATGAAATTGAAAATGTAATAAAAAATACTTGCCAACAAAGAAAAGTCCAGATCCTGATGTATTCACAGCTGAATTCTACAAGAAACCTAGAGAAGATTTAATCCTAATACTCCTCAAACTTTATTCAAATTGAGATGGAAGCAATACTCCTAAAATCATTCCTGGAGGCAACAATTATACTGATACCAAAACTGGAGAAAGATCCAACCAAAAAGGAGAAGTACAGGACAATCTCCCTCATGAACATAGAAGTGAAAATCCTCAATAAAATACTAGCAAAATTGAATACAGCAAATCATCTAGAAGATTATAAACCATAACCAGGCAGGATTCATTCCAGAAATTCCATAATCACTCAAAATATGCAAATCTAAAAATGTAATATACTATATCAACAGACCCAAAAGCAAAACCACATGATCATCTCAATAGATGCAGAAAAGGCTTTGGACAAATTCCATCACTCATTCATCATTAAAGTCCTACAGAAAATTGGAATACATGGTCTATACCTCAATGTGAAATAAAGCCATCTATAAAAAACTAACAGCCAACTTAACTATAAATGGAGAAAAACTTAAAAGCTTTTACTCTCAAATTAGGTACAAGACAAGGATGGCCATATCACCACTCCTATTCAATATAATTCTGCAATCATTAGAGCCATTAGGTAAGAGAGAGAAATTAAGAAATCATCTAATAACAAAGGCTGGAGAGACTGTGGGGGGAGTCTTCCTTATTCAGTGCTGGTGGCAATGTAGACTGGTACAAGCACTATAGAAATCAGTGTGGAGACTTTTCAAGAAACTAGGACTGGAAATTCCATTTATTCAAGCTACTTACCTTCTGGGTAGTTCCCCCAAAGAACTGAAGACATCATACCACAGTGATATATGTGTACCCATGTTTATAGCAGCACAATTTGTGATACCCAAATCTTGAAAACAACCAAAATGCCCATCACCAGAGGAATGGAAGAAAAAATGTGGTATTTTTATACAATGGAGTACTATTCAGCTATAAAGAAGGACAAAATCAAAGCCTTTGTATGTAAGTGGATACAACTAGTGCCTATTCTCATAAATGAAATAAATCAGACCCACATGTGTAAATATCATATTGTCTCCCTATTATAAGGACCTGAAAGAATAAATAAAACCCGAAATGTATAACAGATATGCAAAATGAAAAAAAAAATGAACTCAGTGATTAAACAAAGAAGGTGAGAGAAAAGAGAAAATATAGAAAAAAAGGAAGAAGGGAAAATATGCAAATATATATACAGGATGGCTGAGATGAATATGCTCATAAAAATATCAGTTAATGTTCAGAATTTTAACCTTGACTAAGTGTGTATGCTGATATATGCAATCTGAGCAACTACATCAAGGACAGCAATGTGTAATATATAACTGTTGGTTGAATACTTCCCATCTTGGTCTTCTAAATGTGCACCATTTCTAATGTCTTATCAATAATCATACTCTCATTAAAATAGATTAAAACAAAAAATAGAAGGAAAATTTAAGATTTCTTGAAAGCAAGTTCCAATATTCAATTATTTCCCTGATGTTGCACAACTATATCTGTTAATCTGAGCAACAGATTTGATGATAAAGATAGATAATACAAAAAGCATTGTTAATTAGCTATTTCTGTTTTGAAAATCTGTAACTATGTATTGTTGTATGTTACCCTGTTTCCGCCTTTTATTTCCTATTTGTTTTTGCTTCTGTTTTTACTGTTTAAAATTAAATTAAATTAAATTAGGGCTGGTCAAATAGCTCAGTGGATTAAAGCTCCTGCAAGCAGGTGCAGGGGCGGGGGCTCAATTCCCAGGCCTGCTGTGCAGGCCCCGCCCCCAGGCTCACGGAGAGAAATGGGACTGGATGTGGTGGTACATGCCTGTAATCCTAGCTCTTGGGAGGCTGTAAACAGGCAGATCAATACACGACGAGTCCGATCTAAACATCCTGTACACCCTTCCCTACAATACAGTAAATAAATTAATTAAAGAAAAAAATAACTTTTCAAAAGAAGGCATTCTCAATTTTTTAGCTATTGACCATAGAGAGGAGATGGTCTTGACTTGAAAACCAGTAGTTTTTTTCTTGTTTTTTTTTTTTTTTTAGTTCAAGAGCATATTTTTTATTGTATTATTCACCATATTATTCAGCATATTTTTATTGTAAAATTCATATATTTATAATTAATAATGTTCTATTATTGTGATTATTTTTCATGTGGATATCCCCTAAGAGAGATACTGAAAATTTTTATTGACTCTTCCTTCTTATCTATGCCTAGTAATTGTTTTATTTAATTCTTCCTTGGGGACATCTTTGCCCACCTGTGAGACAGAAGAGGGAAGAAAATAATTAGGAACTTAAAAACATTTTGTCTTGGTGTTTTTTGCATGGTGGTTTGTGTTTACTTTATACATGTATTAGTGTGCAGAATCACTATTACTTCATTACTTAGGGGTGCTACTGTTTGTGAGCTGGGCATGGTGGAGCACACCCATAATCCCAGAACTCCAGAGGCTGGGGCATGAGGATGACAGTGAGTTAGAGGCTAGCCTGGCCTACGTGCCCAATGAGCCAGAGACTCAAATATCGGTGCGGCAATAAGTTACTCAGATACCAAGAAATCTCGAAAAGGCGAGTCTACTTCTGCAGAAGGAGGGGCTACAGGCCTAAGGTAGGTAGGCGCACACTGTGAGGAAGCAACAGGACACTCTTAGACTGAGGCACAAGAAGACACAGAGTTCCCGTTGGCTGACCGAGGTGGTGTGAAGGGAGGGCTGGGAGGGTTGTTGGGAAGGTTGCTAAAGGGGGTGGTGGACGCCTGGGAAGCTGAATATCCTGGCACTTGATGTAATTTGGAGGAACTCACGTTTACAGTTGCCGCTCGCTATTTTCGTGAAAGTGGTTACACTTTCACAGACTCACTGTTTTACAAATTTTCAAAAGATATTAATCCATTTCACTACCAAATGGTCCTTCATTTATATCCTCTTTTTTGTTGACATTTAAATATTGCAGGTGCTTGAATTCATCAAAATAGTCCAATATACTCCAGTAGTCCATAATAGCAGTGGGCTATCCATAGGACTGGTAATGCCAGAAGTTGTTGACTTGAGCTTTTTACAGCTCAGCATATTAATATGGCTTTACTTTTTATACCTACTTTTTATACATTTCTGCTGGATGGTTAAGACTAAGATAAAGCAAGACCTATATAACAAGAAATGTAACTTTTATATCTGACATATATATATATATATATATATATATATATGTACATATACATATATATGTATATATATGCAAAATAGTTAGGATAGATATACAGCTACTTTCTCTTAACTCAGTGAAAAGAAAGATTTGTACTAATAATATTTGGACAAGATATCATGTCTGCATCTTGTACTATGAATAACTACTATGAAGACAACAATATGCAATGTATTAATTATTGTAACTGTCCTAAACTATTTGGAAACTGTCTCATTGCTATTTGTTTCTCAATAAAATTAATAGAAAAGATATTAATCTAAATTATTTATCGTTGATTTTTCACTCTATCGCAGGATTTTTCCATACCATATAGTATATGTATATTGCTAAAATTACGTAGGTTTATGAGTTTCAAACATGGATAAGAATATTAGAAGTGTTTTTTAAAATGTGAGAAAGATTTATAAGAGCATGGGAAGGATTTCCAAAGCCTCAATATATATGAATACTAAAATAAATACAGCATTGCTACCTTGCTGATTTTCGCTTATCGCTGGGGTGTCTGGAACCCAACTTTTGCGATAAGTGAGGGCCCACTGTGTAGATTTTGGTAGAAAAGATAGGCCTGCAATTTCTCACAACTACACAGCTGATCCTTCCTCAAAAACAAAAACAAGAAAATCTTTGCATTCAGGCAGAATTTTGACTACTGTAGGTGCAAGAATGTTCAAGGCATTCTGCTGGACAAGCTTTCATTTAAGATTAATAATCATTATCTATCTTTCATCCTTCACCTTCCACCAAATGCAACCATAATCACCACCACTGGCATTGTTTATGGTATGGCAATTTTTCTTTGTTGGTAGAAGCTAATGTCTTACCTTATGTTCTTTGATAAACATGCTATCCTTCAGAACAGCCACCCTTTCAATGTTGTTCTCTCCTTTCCTGTGTGGATTGTAGTTACCTCTAGATCTGCTCTGTCTCTTATTATTGGCATCTGTCCAAGGAAGAAGACTCATGGGAAAGATTTTGGTTGAAAATACCCTATTCTGGGGCTGGGGAGATGGCTCAGTGGAATAAGCGTTTCCCTGGCAAGAGCAAGGGCCTGAGTTCAGTCCCTTGTTGCACCAAAAAAAAAAAAAAAAAAAAAAAAAAAAGAAGGAAAGAAAGGAAGAAAATACCCCATTCCTACCTGAAAAATGAATAGGCTTCTTGTATTACAGATCAAATTTAGTTGCAATAATAAGAGAACAAATAAAAGTATGCATGATAGGAGGATCTTTTCCACCCTGGGGAAGAACTGAATGACTTGCAAGGTCACCTGGTGAAGGCATGCAGAGCCTCAGTGCTGCAACAGTGACTGATGGACATCCAGCTTCCTTTGCATTGTCTAAGTATATTAGAATATCCTCAGCTTATGAAGATCATTTAAAAAGTATCATTGGCAATTGGTGTTTTTCCCCTTTGAGTTTAAAATGTCATCTAATTTTTATACAATGTATGCATTTAAATGAAATGTCTACCTTACCAAATTAGATTTAATCGTAATAATAACATATCTATATATTCTTGAAATATATATTTAAATATTACTTACATTACATGGAGACCTAGATACAGCACAAAGAGGGACCTTCACCAGAACAATTTATAGAATGTCGAATCCATAAACTTGATCACTTAGTCAAGGACCTAAATTAAGTCAATCTAAAACCTAAAGAGGACTTGAGGATGTCATTGTTATTATTTCCACAGTAAAAATTTCAAGTTAAATTCTGGGAAAGAATCTGGGTGTCTAAACTCTGGAAAAGAAGTTCCAGATAACAAAATGCAAAACTTGCGCCTGGCGCGATAGCTTGGTGTTCTAAGTGACTTCCTGGCAAATGCACAGACCCGGGTTCAATCCCTGCCACATGCCGTGCCAGCCAGGAAGCTAGCCACTGAAACCGGGCAAAGTGGTGCACGCCTGTAACCCAGAGGTGGGGAGGCTGAGACAGGAGGATCACTACAAATTCAAGCTGCTCCGTGAAACCCTGTTCTAAATAAATAAATAGATGAAAATATTTTTTAAATGCAAAATGTTTATAGACCAAAGAACATATGAACTCATAGAGATGGGTTAGTTATAGTAGAGCAGTCCAGAAAAAGTCTAAAAAGAAGATCAGCCTAAACCAGAGCTGAAGGGTGACATAGATAAAAGAATAGGCAGAAAAAGAACATAATTTGGTTGAGTCCAAGAAAATGAAGATCTTCTAATTTGAGAGTGAGAGAATTACTAAAAGAAATGTTTGAGGGATTTTGTTGGGTTTTTCTCTCCTTTCTTCTCCTTTACCTTTCCTTTTTTTCTCCTTCCCTTTTCACTCTCTCTTCTCCCATCATTTCTTCGCTCTCTTTCTTTTTTCTCTAACCACTCACTGGACACTTACTCTATAGAATTAGCTTTCTAGACAAATAAGGTAACTAAATGTTATGAGCTCACTGTCTCCAAATGTTACTCTGAGTCAGGAAAGAATACTGAGGAATACTCCCAATAGCTTGTCTGTTATTCCTGGAAGTCACTTCTGAAAGATCCAATCCACAAGGTATGGTAAACAACCCCTGTTCTTAAGAAGCAAACTCTAATACCATTATAATCATTTGAATGTGAAGTTTGCTTAACTTTGGTGGCCTCTATCTCCATTGTCTCTAGAATGCCATTTTCGGAGGTGGTACCATGAGGAATATTGTTTGAGTGTTTGCAGGATCACCAAATAGTTCCTTTAAGCCATATTTTCAGAGTCTGTGTCTGTCAATCATGTTATCTTAAGCAATGAGAGAGGTGAATCAAAGTATTCTATCACTGGGCAAACGTGAGAAAATTTCAGGTGAGTGTAAGAATCAGAATCCAGGAGAACAATCTACACCAGTCAGAACACCAAACGCAAAGCATGCATTTTAGAGTCTAAAAATTCTGGAGCTAGACATTGGAAGAAGCCCTAGATTGAGAGCACTATGTTCATAAATCGTGCGTCTAAGACAAGAATATTGGTAATCTACTATTCAATTCATTTCAGTTTGATTTCATTAATAATATTATAAATACAAATAAATATTTTGTAAATATATGAACAGTTTTAAAAATGGAGAGGACAATACTTCCAATAGATTTGATATATGGAGTTAATGAACAAACAAAAATAAAATGCAGAATTGGATTAAAAGAATCATGTCTCATATTGTTATGTATGATGCTTTAATTTTTTCAATATTTTTTCAGTGGTGTTTTAGAAAAGCATGGCTTTTATACTACTTAAAGTAAAATTAATATCAACACTGGGAGAGAAAATTACAATGATTGTCAATGTTTTCAGAATTCAATTTCTTAAGTCACCAAGACTGCTATTTCTCATTTATGAAATGTGTATATAAATTAAAACAGTTCAGTAATTTACATGGTCAATAGTGAGGCTGTGCTATTGCTTTAATTAGTGAAGTAACTCATGTTGTAATGTGGAGAACCAGGGCAGCAAACATCTTTCTGACCACCTGCCCTTATCTCTGGAAACTAAGGCTGATACCGTCATTCTCAGAAGACAGCAAGTATTAGCCACCCAAACGTAGAATGTCCTTTCTTATAGTCATTTCAAAAAACTATGGCATCATGGCTATAATTTTGGAAGGCTGAAGTGCTCATAGATTTACTTGAATGCTTCACATCTATGACTGAAATATTGCCTAATAATTCTTACATTAATTTTCATTATTGCAGAATTAACATTCCCATAGGTCTTAAAGTTCATGGTAGAAGGTGTGGCATTAGCAGGACAAATTAAATTGTGATTAAAACACAGTAATTCTCGTCTTGATAAGGGCAGTATAATGGAGGTGGCACTATATAGGAGCATTAATTTTTTTAAATTATGCTTTATTTTAATTTTTTTTGTATTTTTAAGGAAGGGTGTACATGGTGTTCAGGTTCTCACTGTTAGATCAGGCTTGTAGTGATCTGCGTGTTTACAGCTTCCCAAGAGCTGGGATTACAGGATGCACCACCATGCGCAATCTGTCCCAGCACACCCCAGGGGTGGGGTGGGCATGGCAGGCCTGGGGATTAAATCCCTGGCACTTGAGCCTGCTTGCAAGTGATTTAATCTGCTGAGCTATTTGGCCGGACTTCCTCTGCTTTACTTTTAAAGAGAATAAAAAATAATAAAAAAAAATTTGAAATGATACAGAATTTCACTAAACAAAATTACATGAATCTGACAGTATTTGTTGTATTGTATAGTGTTGCCTTCAACTTAGTTGTTTAGATTACCAGGTATATGCATGTAAAATGGAAAAAAAGAAGAAAAAAGTGTTGTAAGAATTTTAAAAGAAAGAGAAAAAAATGGAAAAAGAATTAAGCATTAACTGATCCTTTCTGTAGACCAGGCGAAATCCATAGTACAATTATCCAACCCATCCTGCATATAGATCGATCGATCGATCGATAGATAGATAGATAGATATAGATATAAATATAGATATACATATACATATAGATATGTCTTTCCCCACCCCTAAATGAATTTTGGAAGTCTTCTGTTTCTGCAGCATCCCTCCTGCATTAGTCTTTGCCACATTGCTAAACATTGCTTTAGCTTTCTACTTTAATAGTGGCAAACTCCGGGGTCTGACATAAAATAGGCTATTTCGTCTGAGATGGTTTAAGCTGGCCTGAGGAGTGACAGGAGAATACAGCAAGCAGTCAGGGCTAATGACAGCAGACCATTTTTATAGACTAAAGGTCGAGCAATGAATTTCAATTATAGAGTGTCAGAATGCCCAAATGCAGGTACCTGATAAGTCAGAAGCTCACAGTTCCTGTAAGGCCTCTGTAGAATTTCAAAAAGCTCTTAGCCCTTCGCACAGACTTTTTATGATTTTTTTTTCTTTGCCAGAAGCCAAGAGATGTAATCTTCTTTTTTTGAGCAGCTCCATCTATAAGACCCTTCAGCCATCCCCTTGCAGTAGCTAAATGAAGCATGCCTTCTAACATATAAGTTCCCCTGTGGCTCATCATCCAATGTGTTTGGAACTCACATAGAGGGCAGGTATAGATTTTCAAATGCATCTTTAAATGGCATATTCCAGAAATGTATCATTAGCCTGACAATTGCAAGGACTCCTGATGACTTGATAAGACTATTTTCCTGCCAAATATTTGAACAGGTTGGAGAAGAAGAGTAATTTTAAACACCACATAATTCACCTCAAATAGAACATGTGATGATTTATATTTAAAAAGTACTAAACAGAGGGCCAGGGAGGTAGCTCATCAGCCTAAGCATCTGCCTGGCAAGCACAGCTCCTGAGTTGGATCTTCAACATAAAAAGTACTGAACGTCACCGATTCTATTCTCTGATTCACTTTCTATAAGGTTCAAGGGAATGATTAGAAAAGGCAAAATGACAGTAAAACATTCCATCTTTTAATGTTAAACTAAGTGATAAATGGGTTGAGATTAGCATTCATTTACAGTTTGTTGTTGTTGTTATTTTTTACCAGGCCTAAAAATGACTTCTGATTTTCATCTACAGTGTTTCTCAACTCAATCAGAACAGTCCTTTTTAGTTACTAAGAATGCAAGAAAATATTCTTTCCTGATTCACAGATACCCCTAGACCACCCAGAAGGAAATCTTATTGACTCTGGTTTCAAAAAGCAACCATAATTTATTCATTTCTCAGTCGCCGTTACATTACCAACTGCTGAGCTCAGATGCTTGGATTTCACATTACTGTCACTCTGGCCATTCTGCTTCTACTCCACATTTCTGCGCCTAAGCTTAGCAAACTGGATGCTTCTTTTAACATCTAATAAATCATACTGGACCTGGGACAAAAACCTAACAAATGTTTCCCATTTCGCTTACATTAAAAGCTGTTTTTCAACAAAGCTTATCAGGTCATACATAATATGGTCTCTCGGGTTACAAATCTGTTCACCTCTTCTAGCCTTAAGTGTCTACTGTCTTTGCCCCTGAGTGCAAGTCTCTGGGCTGCTTTTCTCTCTCTACTGATCCCTCCCATCCACTAGATATATTCCTGTTGTAACCAGCACTTTGCCTTCAAGCATTGCTCAACCCAAATATTACCTCCTTCTTCACCAAGCCAGTTGCTTATGATAGTAAAAGTGGCAGCAAATCTCAAACCTCAGCCTCATCAAAACCAAAGCTTGTAGTGTTTCTTTATTTTTCTTCTTATACTCATCAGATCATACCATACTATAGAATATTCTTATTTTAGTTTTTATTTCCTCACTAGCTCTTTTCCTTTGTTAGAATGTAAGCATCACAAAGGCAGGAACTGTTGTGTTATATTTAATGATGTGCCTGAGTTATGTAGAATAATTTTTGTTACAAGACTTTCAATCATGTATATGTTCATTAATTGAACCAGGCACTACTCTTTGTCTTGGCCCACCTCTGCCCATCTACATAAACAGGCAATAGTTTATTCTTCAAGTTTAATAATTTCATTGCAATGACTGCACACGTGGGTTATCATTATGAATTGATTGAGATTGTTCTCCTATGATCAGCTGCACCAAAGGATGAAAACTCTCATACATAGCTTAATAGGTATTTAAGGAGGATTTTTTTTAAAGAAGCACTCTGAGAACAACTACATCTTATGATTTTTGGAACGGTTTCACTTAGTTCTTACCCTTGAAGTAAGGAACAAAATAGGAAGTTTCTAAAATTTTTCAGGTCTCATTTCTCATTCTTACTATGAGGCTTGTTTGACTGTGGTAACTTGGTTAGTTTGGGCACTGGTGAGATACGTCAGTCACTTCTCAGAGTGTCTGGGAAGACACTGCAGACATGACTTCAAACACTATATTTTGTCTGTGTCTCTTCCTTTCTGGTATGATTCCCCCTGTTTCACTGCCAGATCACTAGGACCACTTTGCTCCCTCATGTGCTCTGCTATGTTTTTCCTTTATTAAAGTCTTTCTATCCTGTGGTCAATTAGCTGAGAGCACAAGTTAAATTAACCCTCTTCTCCTTTCTTATACACATCATGTGTTATGCCCAAAAGATGGTAAAGGTGCTCAATGCCCTTGCCCAGGAAGTAAACACAGAAACTTGTATTACAGTCCATGATGGTGTAGAGGGATAAATAGGGATGATACAGTTGATTGACTTAAAGATGAAAAGGAGTCAGTGCTAATTACCATGTGACTTCATCCTTTATTCTGACATGTTGATCCCTGAAAATACCTTAAACCAGTAGGAATTCTGGATGCAGGGCTAGGCATTTCTTCTTTGTCTGAAAAACTGAGACTCAGGTACCCTGTATACCATTGATTTGGTGAATGTGCTTATTTCTATACCAATAAGGAAAATAGTTTATATTCATGTATCCAAATTTTTCACTCAAAATTCTAATGTGATCCAAACAGCTCTGGGCTTCTTAACATCTTAGAGGACATCACATGTATGCGTTTCCTTGACAACAACATGCTGGCAGGGCACATTGCACAGAAGGTTCTGGTTTGTGTATATAGGATGGGAAACTACTTATAATTAGATATTGCAAATATCATTTTAGGGAGGCTTGAATTTATGATGATGTTGTGGGTATGCTGAAATATCCCCTGTAGTGCAAAAGGTCATTTGCTGCATTTTATATCTGTGATGATCAAGAAGAATGTACACACCTAGATCTCTTGGGACACCAAGGGAAGCACATACCATATTGATTACTATTGCTCTTTTATATATTCTGGGAAACACAGAAAATATCCAATTTTGCACAGGTTGATCTACATCAAAATCATACTCTGATCAGTCCCATGATGTGGAGTCACAACTCGTCTCTTAGACCATACAGTCCACTAGAAACTATTGAGGTTGGTGGTATCAGAGATAAGAAAGATGCAATATAGTGTTTACCCAAAGTTCCACTGGGAAAATCACAGTGTTGGTTCCTGGGGATGGAATAAAGTAATAACACCTGGAGCAGTAAGTTATACGCCTATTAAAAAGTAATTCACGGAGAATTACTAGGCTTGGCAGGGATGAGAAACTTGACTATGGGATGTCAAGTTATTTTGCATTTTTCATTCTGTGCTACACTCTAAAGATATAAATGATCACCAATAATTCATTAGAAGGTAGAAATGGAGCATTAGGAAAAGAACATGCAAGTGAGTTCACGAAAGCCAGTGCAGTATAAGCATCTATGCTTTAGATCATACCTATAGCCAGAAGGGAAATGCCAGACACTTGGTCATTTATAAAACTAAGAAATATTTTGAAAACATGTTTAGTGAATCTTCTGGATACTGAAACGAAGAGCAGGCACCTTCATGAACAAGATTCTTGCAAATCTTCAAAGCAGGGTGCAAAGCACAAAAATAAACAGGTGTACACAGAAGAAGAAAAAGAACTTCACAAAGTTTGGCTTTATTTTATGACACCTTACTCTTAACATAATTGTTTTTGACCTGTCAGAACCATATTAATTACCTAACTACACTGTAATTACTTAACTACTCCATATAAGGCCCATTTCCTCTCTACACTTCTGCACTGCCAACCTTATTTCAAGGTTGAACCTTACAAGGAGACAAACCACAGTCCAATCATAGAAGTGAGGGAAGAACTTAACAATTTACAAATAATGAAGGAAGAAAAATATAAGTTTGATTCAGGAAAAGACATTCTCAGTGCACAGTCTCCAACAGCCAACATCATACTAAATGGGCAAAAAAATGAAGGCCTTCACTTTAAAATCAGGAATAAGACAAAGATGTCCACTCTCTACACTCCTATTCAATATAGTTCTCAAAATATTAGACACAACAATTAGGAAAGAGAGTGAAATAAAAGGAATAAGGATTGGGAAAAGAGAAGTGAAATTATCATTATTTGCAAGTGATATGATACTGTACATAGAGGACCCCAAAACCTCCAGCAAGCATCTTGTAGATTTAATCACAGAATTCAGCAACGTGGCAGGATACAAAGTCAGCACATAAAACTCAGTAGTATTTTTGTACACAATGAACACACCAAGAGAGAAAATAGGGAAACCATGCCTTTCACAATAAAATAAAAAAATAAATACTTAGGAATCAACTTCACAAAGAATATAAAAGATTTATACAATGAAAATTATAATACTCTGAAAAAAGAAATTGAAGCAGATTCTAGAAAATGGAAAAAATATTTCATGCTCTTGGATAGGAAGAACATACATTGTGAAAATGATCATACTCCCCAAACTGTTATGCAGATTTAATGCAATCTCACTTAAAATGCCATTAGTATACTTCACTGAACTAGAGAAAACTTTCCTCAAATTCTTTGGAACTGGAGGATACCCAGAATATCAAAGACATAGGTGTAGGAAAAGTGTTCATGAACAAAACCAAATTGCCCAGGAAATACTTCAAAGAATGAACAAATGGGGTCTCATCTGTTTGAAAAGTTTCTGCACCTCAAAGAAATCTCCAACAGAACAAAAACAAAGCCCACAAAATTGGAAAAATTATGGCTGACTGTCCCTCTGACTAAGGCTTTCTATCTTGCACACATAACAAATTTAAAAAATACAGGTCCCCCAGTTCAAAAACTCAATCAAAAAATAGGTATCTGAGTTGAATATACAGTTCTCAGAGGAAGCAATACAAATAGCAAATAAATACATGAAAAAAGTAAAGTTTGTCATCATTGGATATTTGAGAAATGCAAATCAAAACAACCCTGAGCTTCTATCTCACCCTAGAAAGAATGTCTAACATCAAGAAGCCAACCAATAAGAAATGCTTGAGAGACTATGGAGAAAAAGGAACCCTTCTGCACTGCTGGTGGGAGTGCAGACTGGTACAACCACTATGCAAATCATTGTGGAGAATCCTTCAAAGTCTAAGATTGGAGATCCCATTCAAGGTAGATATTCCTATCCTGGATATTTCCCAGAAGAACTGAAAACCTCATACCACCAAGATATATGTGCACCCATATTTAAGCAGCACAAATCATCATAGCTAAATACTGGAAACAACCCAGATGCCCATCAACTGAAGAATGGATTAAGAAGATACGGTACAGAAGGGCTCACCTGATAGCTCAGCAGACTAAAGCATCTGCTTAGGCAGAGTGTAGTGGCTGACGTTTGATCTCTAGAACGCTGTGCCAGTCCCGCCCATGGCGCATGGTGAGCCAGACTGGACAGGGTGGCATGCACTTGTAATCCCAGCGCTTGGGAGGCTGAAAATAGGAGAATCACAAGTCCAATCTATGTAGTGAGACCCTGTAGGCCCTGTAGACCCTGTAGACCCTGTCCTAAATACAGAAAAAAAAAATAAGAAGATGTGGTATTTTTACACAATTGATAATTACTCAGCTGTAAAACAGGATAAATTTGAATCTTTTGTTGGGAAAGGTGTGCAACTAGAGAATATACTGTTAAGTGAAATAAATCAGACCCACATGTGCAAACATCATATTGTCTCCTTAGTGTGAGAGTCTGAAAGAGAAAAATGGCATCTGAAGGGTAAAACAGATACTGGGAAAAAAGAATGAACTTATTCAAAAGGAAAGAGTTCTTGAGTTAAGGAGAAGGACAGAAGAGTAAGTGGGGGAAAAAGATTTACCTAAGTATATACGCAGGATTGTTTGGACAACTGTACTGGGCATCTCTTCTGGAAAGAGGCAGCTAATGCTTTAATTTGTTTTGCTTCCTTTTTTCAATTGTTTGTATTTTTCTATTCTTAATTTCTCATATTTTTCTTTCTTTCTTGATTTTATATGTATATATCTGGTAAATGAATATTTGGTGGGAAGACAACACTATGTATTACAACAAATACTTTGAAATTCAGATTAATTGATAAGCGAAATTCTGTATCACTTTTACTTTTTTCTGCTTTAATTCTAATTTGTGCTCTCTATCGTAAAATTTTTAAAAAGATAATTATAACATTACGGCTAACTGAAGAATCATCTCAAAAACAGTGATGAAAGGTATCTTCACAGTGAGTGAAGCATTAAGCAATCATGTAATCCAACCTGGTTATGCAAGTTATACAGAATGTAAAGTAGCGTGAGTTGAGAATATATATGGTCTCGGGGGCAGTGGCAAATGACTGAGAATTTAGACATATGAAATAAAAGGCTTTTTTTTTATATTTACCTAGTTTTGCTGGTGATCATATGGTCTAATTGGAATTTCATTCCTGATATCTTTTGTGAATTGAATTATATGTAACCATAGAAAAATATAAAAATGAATAATTTAAAAACAATAATTTCCAAACAATTGGAACATTTGTTTTTGAATTGTTATTTAATTTTTTAGATGGCTAAATTCAAATGATATCTATTATGATAGTACTGGTGTTATACAGAAATAAAATAATAATATGGGAATATTTTACTCAAAGTAATTTTATTAACTAGTAACTAGCAGTTATTTCTTTTTTCCCAATTCTTGCCTGACATGGGTACTAATAATCTCCTTTGTAATTGGTCTTGCTTCATGTGCCCTGAACATCTAATTTTTTTCCTTAATTTCAATCTTAATTTCATGTTTCCCTAAATGCAAGCTTATATATTATGTATGTATATCTATATTGAACCTTTCAGTGTGTTCACTATTAAAAAAATTTCAAAGACACCATATTTAATTCTCTCTCTCTCTCTCTCTCTCTCTCTCTCTCTCTCTCTCTCTCTCTCTCTCTCCCTCTCTCTCTGCAGAACCGGGGATTGAACTCAGGCCGTTGGACTTGCCAGGGGTGCGTTTATTTCACTGAGCCATCTCCCCAGCCCTATTTTTCTCCATATTGATCAATTTAAATTATCGCAATGAAAAGCACCTTACATATTTTCAGTAATTTGAACTATGAAGAATATTTGAATATTTTTGATACCAAATAATTTAAATTTGTCACAGTAGAAAGATACATCTTTTACGTGAACATTAGCAAGCTTGAGTAAGAGTTGAAGTTTAAAAGACCTCATATTTCTACAGGGATTTTGACAAATAAACTGAGAGCTGTAAATCACACAGTTCATTCTACCTATATCTTAGAATTGGGAATTTTTTTTGGTTGTTGTTGGGGTTTTTGTTGACAGTTTAGCAAAAATATTCTGAAAAAACAGATGTACTTTCCTAAACGTTCTAAACAGATTTTCAGAAATATAAAACAATATGCAATCCTTCTAATTACTGAAGAACAGCATTTTCTCCCGAGTTCAGAAAGTAACTTAAGTTTCTCCATCTTGTTCTAATCTATACATTTGTTCCTTCCATGTTTTCTCTACTACGCATGAATGTCTTTTTGAAAGCATAGCATTTTTATCTTATCTGGGATTTGTTACTTCATTTAGCCATAAGAATGAAGAGCTTTTTGGTCCTTTGACTTCTTAACTGGGAGAGGACAACTTTTCACAGAAGGAGGTACTAGTAGAAGGAGGCTCGTGTGGATCATCTGTTGGTTCTTCTGCATTGTCTCTGCTCTGGTAGGCGATGCTCTTCACAGTTCCTTCTTGCTTTGTTTGCACAACTCTTAACCTCGCATTGGCTTTTTATTTTCTACCTTGCCAACTAGGATATTCCTTAAGACAAAATTGTAACATTAGGAAATGCTAACATGTTTTCTAAGTTTTTAACAACTTACAAGTACATTTTATGTGAAATGTAGAGACCTAATATAATAAAATTGCTCATTTGTAAAATTACTCAGCCAAGTCATTTAAGTGGGAGATAGAAGCAATTGATAAAAGCCTTGTTGGTCAAACCAGCACAATTAAATAACTTCACAATTTCTTCTTGTCATCTGTTATGTCTGCATTTCTGAATGAGGGGCTTTTACAGCATTGTTGGAAGAACAATAATGAGGGTGACGGAGAAAGCAAATTGTCTTTTGAACTATATTAAATTCTTTCAAATTCAAAAGAAATAATAAAACATGTTTTTGACTTTCTAGTGAGCACTAGAGTATCCTCTGAACTTAAATCTTTTTGAGGCCCACCAGTTCAAAGGAAAATCTTCAAGCAAATCCTAAAATTTCCTCTTGAATTTTCTTAAAATCATACCTGAAACAAATCAAGAAAGGGGCCAGAGAGATGGTTCAGAAGGGTAAGTGCTTCCTTGGCAAGTGCAAGGGTCTGAGTTCAATCCGCAGTTCCACAAGAAAGAAAGAAGAAAGAAGAAAGAAAGAAAGAAAGAAAGAAAGAAAGAAAGAAAGAAAGAAAGAAAGAAAGAAAGAAAGAAAAAAAGAAAGAAAGAAAGAAAGAAAGATAGAGAACCAGTGAACTACAAACAATAACGTTACATATTAAACTTGAAAGTCACCTGTCACCTAAATCTGAGGTCATTTTCCATTTACTATAAGCACAAGAAAGATGAAGCAAACATCCAACTGGCAACAGTAAAGTACTTCTACCTTATATCAGATAACTTAATAGCCAACTTAAGCCAGAAAAGAAATAAAATGAATAAAGATTAAAGT
>NW_004524587.1:18280381-18302187 GCF_000260255.1 Octodon degus
TATATATATATATGTTTTTTGGCAGAACTGGGGATTGAACTCAGGCCCTTGCATTTGCCAGGCAAGCACTTATTCTACTGAGCTATCTCCCTGGCACCAAGAGGAAATAAATTGGAGGAGACTTGTTACTTGTTCCCTAAGGATATGGAGTTATAAAGTATGAAGCCTTGTGGGGCAAAGTGCGCATAGAAAATAGTTGAAATCTACATAATTTTAGTTCTCTAATTATTCATATTCTGCATGTAAATAATGTCAGTAAGAGTGGAGCTAGGGTTTTCACCACTACCCTGAAGTTCCCAAAATCTGCTAGAAAGGGGGAACCTGGATCCTTTGTCAGTTGGTTAAAAACTACCAATACAGTTGTATCTCCTTTCTTTCCAAGGGAGTAAACAAAAAGACAAAGGATGGATAAAAAGCCTGAAAAATAAAGGTAAAGAAGTTGACCTTTAAAAGGTGAATATTTTCTAACAGATACACCGGGAGCCAAGGAATATTATAGAAATATACTTGTCACTCTAAGAAAAATACAATAAGAGAATTTCAAAAAATTATAACAGAAAATCATGAAGAGATAACCTGGCTACAAAGTGAAGAAGTTATCAGGAATAGAGATGAGAGGAAGGTATTGATTTCTGGGTATTTTTTTCACCTTTCTTTGTAATATTAATGGAATATAGCTGAACAAAAATGTAGCCGCTCCTGCAACAAAAGTGAAAATATTAGCAGGTAACAGAGAGATTTTCTAGAAAGCAAATTGCTAAAATACTCGAGACCATGGAAGAAGTGACTAAGAGATTTGTGCTATCTCCACTGTGTACTTGAACCTAGAGAGTTCATTAAATTTCAATTGAAAACCAGGAGCCAATTTGGAGAATTTTCTCTCCAGGACAAACAAACCTATTTTTATGCACACATTTTGTTTTTTGCTTGTGTATCAAGGAAGGATAAGATTAAAACAGGAACTCCTTGAAACTGGTGCCCACTGGTTGTAGTGTTTAAGTAGAAATAGAAAAATATTGGGGCTGGGGAGATGGCTCGGTAGAATAAGTGCTTCCCTGGCAAGCGCAAGGACCTGAGTTCAATCCCCGGTTCCGGAAAAAAAAAAAAAAATACTTCCGATGGGAGTCACATAGCTGCTTTTGTTCAGTCAGTGGGTCACACAAAAGTGAAAACATATGTTTCAGTGAAAAGGGAAGGTTTCAAGACATCATGATGCCTAGCCAGTGAACAAGGTTTTACGTATACGGAAACAAGAAGTTTGTACTTGAGGCTTGAGGTACACAGAGAAATCCTGCCCAGTCTACCGTTTTTATTTAGGATTTAAATAAAAAAGGATCCACTTTAATAAGAGTGAGTAAGAAAAAGGAGCAGGCAGGGGAACGTGAGATGCCATGAGATTTACAACCAGCTTCTTCTGTAGCAGGGACAGAAGTATGAAGGCACAAAGGTTACGCTTTTGATGAAAATTTACCCAAGAGGAATATGTTATGAAATGTAAACTGTTACCATAAAACCTACAAATAATATTTTAATACTAAAATATTAGTCTGCACTAGAGACCACAGGGTCGTAAATTCCTTGAATTTATCTAGAAAGAGTACTAAAACTAATTAAATGTAAGCTCCGCCTAAATAATTTATATTTCATAAAAGCCCGTTTTAACCCAATTCACAGGCACTCCGTTTTGCTAAAGTACTGCCACATGTAATTGAGCCTATGGATAATTAAAACTTCATATGGTGACATTCATTCAACACATATTTAATGAATATTTTACTATATGTTAGACGGGGAGACAGCTCAATCCATAATGAACAGAACATACCACCTAGGAGACACTGACATTGTTCTAAAACCTTGGAGGCAGAAATCTGCATTTACATTCCGTCTCTCCAACTTGTTCTGCCATTATAACTACAGAGAATGTATTTAAGCTTGTTATACCTCAGTTCTTTATTTTAGAAATGAGCAGTTACTTATGATTGATTTATTCATATTTATTTATATAGCATTTTTGAATACCTTTATAACAGTATATACCTATATATTTGTTGTTATACATAAGCATAATTATACATTATTATAATTAATTATCCTTTTATATGATTATAGGAACACCTTTAAAATAGGGAGCACTTCTACACATGTGTATTAACTCTCTGAAAGTATTTATGTATATGTACTATATTGTATGTATACATATGTTTCTATATTTGTGAATATATATGCATATATTTGCTAGAATGCATAAAAGTATTTAACCTTTTTTTTTTTTTTTTTTTGGTATTTACTACAGGGTCTCACTACACAGATTGGACTCCTAGTGATTCTCCTATTTTCAGCCTTCCAAGAGCTGGAATTACAGGTGTGCCCCACAACACCCAGTCTTAATTACCTTCTCAGCACACCCCAGGGGAGGGGTCTGCACAGCACACCGAGGACTGAACCCTGGCCGTTGCACTCTGCCTAAATAGGAGTTTAGTTGTCTGAGCTATCTGGCTGGCCCTCATGTATATATATATATATATATATATATATATATATTATACATTGTACATGTACATATATATGACAGCAGCCTAGTAAGAAATATATAATAATCATTATCATCATTGTATATTAGCTTATATGAAGTATAGGATATTTAATTATAGATTTTTAAATTTATTTATTTACTTATTTATTTGGTGCAGGGTTTCACTAAGCAGCGTTGAGTTGTAGTGATCCTCCTGTTTTCAGCTTTCCCAGCCCTGGGATTACAGGCATGTGTCACCATGCCTAGTTTCTGTGGCCGGCATGGTGTGCCCAGTGTTCTGGGTCCCCGCACAGCCTGTGGTAGTAAGGATTATACTCGAGACCTTGCGCTTGCCACACAGGAGCTTATCCTGAACTAAATTTGCAGCTCTGATTACATATTTTAATATAGTTATTTTGAGCTTTATAACTATAGATTTTTGAAGGACATCATTTTCTTGAGAAAATATGAGAAATTTTTAATTTGTTTCAGATATTTTTAAGGGAAGAAGAAATGTAACTATTTCTAATTAAAGAATGTGTATAGAAAATTCTAGGGTGCTGATGAGCTCTGTATGATTCATAGAAATCAGGAGTTAAATTCCAACTTCCAGTCTGTGGTAGGATTTTAGTGACAAATTACAGTAAATGCCATTACACTCCTTTTGAAGCTGTTGGAGGTTCTTAAATTTTCTTATGCAGAGTGAGTCAAGGATTTAACTAGTATCATTAGTGGTTTAGCAGGGGCTGGGGAGATGGCTCAGTAGAATAAGTGCTTGCCTGGCAAGAGCAAGGGTGTGAGTTCAATCCCTGATTCAGAAAAAAAAAAAAGGACTGGATTAGTGGCTTATCATTTTGTCAAACTGATCTGATGTCAGTATCCTTACCTGAAAGAAATCCATGACATTTTTTAAATCTTAACAATACTACTTACTTCTAAAACTGAGATAAATTCTCCCACTTATTATATGAAATATCACCATAATTAGTTGAAACCCCTTATGTAAAATATTATTCAAAACAAGTTTTTAAACACCACATACTTAGTACTTTGATTCATTCAGTGTAACTAAAATAAGTTCTCTACCATTAAGGAAACTTAAATAACTGTGGATATATTTGATCTCTAGAGGTTTCATAGATATAAACTTCTATGATTCTATTCAGTTTTAAAAATAATCAGAAGATTTAATCAGTACAATCTCAGCTCTTAGTGGTATATTTGTTTTTCAAAACTGATTGTATATCCATTTTCTTATCTGAAAACAGGTAAATTTTTAAAAATAGACTAAAATCTTTGTCCTAAGTGCTTTGACTTAGTAAACTTTTGCGTTGTATTAAAATTATTTAATAGTCTCTTTCAGGCTCTGTGTTTCATATAAGCACGAATGAATATAGAAGCATGAATAGAGGTAAACAGGAACATTTGGATCCTCCAAAAAACAGTGGTTCAATCACAAATATCTAGGATTAAAGGTCCTTTAGGATGTCTAAAATTGGTCCTTTTCCAGTGGATTATTTTTTGTACTATCTTTGCTAGCATCACCTAAGTGTTGGCTTTGACTTCTAATGTCCTACGTTGCAATGTGGTTTTTAATTTGATGGCATATTTCAGATTCCATAAAGCATTTTCAATTTCATCCTTTCTTCATCTTCTCACAGCCAATTCTTAGCAGCAGATTATCCAGTTGTTTGATGGCTTAAAGATACTGCCTGATCTTCCAGACTAGAGTGCTATTGTAGGAATCTACTGTAGTGTTCATTTGGGAAATCAATGTGCAACAAATAAACATCCACTACTGTTGCCAGCAGGTCAAGGAAGGCATCGTGATATATGTGAAGTGCTGAAGCAATGTGCTCACATCCCAAAGAGAAATGATTTGAAGTTAACTCATGATTTACTAGGTGCCATTCATTTCCCAAGCTCTCAGAATGTTATTTGAATCCATCATTTTTCTTCCTTCCATTCTTTCTCCATTACTTGCTTTTAGCCCTGAATGAATTCGTGAGACATTAGTATATCCCTGGCAAATACCAGAACCATATTGCATTTGGGCAGTGATGATAAGTGTGCTATCTATAATGGACTGGGTAGGCATAGCAGGAAATTAAATTTCCCTGTAGCTATGTGATAAACTTGGTAACAGACTGACTTTCACCTCTTTACCTTGCAAATCTGCTAAGTTTTCTCAGCATCAGATTTCCTAAACTTGTCACTGACGCACCACCATTACAACATTCCCTGTATTTACACACTGATACCTCTGTGTCTTGCCTCTGTATCCTGCCTTACTATGGCTTTTCATCATTTGTTCTACATAAATAAGTATAAAGATGGATGCTGTGACTATCAAGTAAGAAAGCTAGCTTTTGTAGGTGTAGTACTCCGCTGTTTCTCATTTTTTGGTTTGTTACTCAATTTTAATTTAATATTGTCTGATAAGCAAAGTTACTCAGTGATGAGACTGTAATACATTAAATCATCATGTGCCTAAAATATGAAATTGAATAGAAGCCTTAGGGCATGCAATTCAGGATAAAATTTTTGTTAGCTATATGTTTGTCCTTGGGTGCAGCAGGACATTTTATTTTCTGTAAATTGGAGGTGACTCATGATCTCCATCTCTCTTCTAGGGACACTAGCTGATAAAAAATAACAAAAGCATGATTCCACATTGAATTTCCAGGATCTAACATGGAGAGAGTTTCTGTGTGAATGCTTAAAAGATTTATGTTAAATAAAAACCAAATATTTGAAAAAGTATAAAATTCTATGCAGTACACATATAATAATTCATTACTACTTTATTTATCTTCAGCTTATGCTTTTTAGGGGTGTTTGGAATACCTGGAAAATCGCTTTTTAGATCTTTCTTGGTAAGCTTGGCTATGACAGCAGGTCAAGGGTAAGAATGACATCATGCAAGGGGGACTTGGGATGTGATATTCAGCACATGGATTCCATGCTAGTGAGGGGCGTGGCACCTTCATGCACTAAAATAATGAAACAATGCTGGCAACAATGCAGATGAATACTCTGATTTTAGGCATTGATACACTTTGTATTTTCAACCATGCAAATTTAGGAGATCTAAAGGGTCTGCCTAGGCAGCCTGAAAATTGCTTGATAATTATACATCTGATTACATAGGAAAAACTGCATATATATATTCCGTTATAAGAAATGTTTTCCAAATGAACTGCAGCCATTACCATCACCTCGTGTAGTATCAGTAATTAAACACAACCATTTCATTGTCAGATATGCTTTCTGATTTGCTTTTTAGGGGTTCTACAAACACTAACTTTGGTCAGGAACACCATCAAATAGCTAACTGATTTTCATCATCAAATATTGAAATATGACCATCTTTTCATCTTTTAGGTGTTCAGAAAGGGATTTGGAGTCAATCTGCTTAAAAGATACATTTTGGATCAGTAGGATGTAAGTAGGGAGACTCCAAATGTCTTCAACATAGTTTAAAACGTTCTTTACATGTTGATTTCAGTTTGACTGTTCAGTTACACTATTTGAGCTAAACATTTGGAGACTCTGTGAGCATTTCACACATCTACATATTTCACTTATATATCCCTAGTGACAGGAAACGTTTTTGGCACGCAGTACTTGCTCATTGCATAATGGCTGAATACATGAATGCTCAAAAACTTACATCATGACCAATACCTGCAATCCCTGCCATCTTTACTTGAGGGCAGTGATACATTCTTGAAGTGGAGCTCAAATGTCTTTGTCCCTGTTGAAAATTCCTTATTGTTTCAAAGCAGGCCTTTGTCAGTGGTTTCTTTTGTATGAGAAATGCAAACTATAAATGAAGAGCAAAAGAAAAGATAGGTAATAGGCAATAGGGAGATGGATCTGGGGTAAATGTTACAAGAAGTAAGAGACTGAAGGAGGGGGTAGAGGAGACAGGAAATAGATGAAAATACACATGAAATGTGTCATGCATATCTATCAATTCTCCACAAGGACTTTATCAAAACATACTATAAATATACATTAATAAAAAATGCATGTTGAAAAATGGAAGAATTAGGTCTCATAGTGATGATTCAGCAACTGTCTATTGTGAAGTCACACACAAAGGTAATAGTTATTTTTGTCTTTTGGATGCATAACCAAAATAATTAATAATGAATTATTAATAATTATGAATAATTAACAAGCCACTCATTGTGGATGAACATGCTGATACACACCTATAAGTTTAGCACTCTGGGAGACTGAAGCACAGAGACCACAAGTTCAAGTGCACCTTGAGGAGACTCTGAGATCTCAGAAAAGGACTGGGGTTATAGCTCATTGCAAAGGGTCTGGATTCGGCATCACAAAAAATAAAGACATAACACATGATTGTATATATTTTCTCACCATCAAAAGGTAATGCATAAAAGGTAATGCAGTCTGGTTATCTAAATTATGGAAAAGCAAATATCTGCAAAAGTCATCTATATCACTTCCCCAGAGTCACCAGCACAATGTTGAGCCATCGCGTCCGTTTGCTCTTTCACCAGTGTATTTGTGGAAGAGAGTGAGAAGGAAGGCAAATGAAACTAAAAGAGGAATCATGTCTCAAGTGTTTTTCCTTATGAGTTGTGTGTTCACTTCAAAGTATATCATCCACATTTTCTCATGTCCTTGCTCTGCTATAAAATTGTGCATGTTCCTGTGTTCCATTATTTCCTGCACATAGCTACATTTTTTTTCAAACTTAAGTTATTTGTGCCTTTTCCCCAATGCATGTAATCATGGAAAACATTCCAATTATCTTTCAAGTAGATTTATTGTGTTATTAAAGTTGAGTGTGAATAAGCCATGGTTTCCAACAGGTGAAAAATTACAAGTTAAAGGGTAGAGAAAGCAAGCAAAATGCACTGCTAGTGAGATTCTCCCGGCATGGCCTGCTACTTTCCAGGCCCACTCATCTCTCTTCGTTAGTAAGCACTGTCAGCTGCATTCCAAGGACAGCCTCTTTTGGTACCTAGCCCACGTTATCATTGCCAAACTCCAAACTGGCTTTCTGCCTTTCACTTTCTGAATACTTTTCTACAAAGCAAGCATAGCAACCTTAACATGTTTTTTTTTTTTTTTTTTTTAAGGCCTGTCTAAGCCCTGCCTCATTTTCCCTCAACACTATGGTTATTTGTCCACTTAATTCTCATACATTTTATGAAGCCCAAATTAAGACCCTGTTACAAAAAAATTTTTCCTCAACTTCAGACAAGAGAAGATATCTAATGTATTCATATTGACAAATGCCAATATGGCCAAGGGTGGAAATTTTCCTTTGCTACTTTGCACTATTACTTTCATGTATATTATTTTCATAAAATATCTTCCTAATGGCAGTATATACTCTATAGTAGCAATAGTTGTGTTAATTTTACGACAGTATTATATCAGTAATACATAATATGATACCTTATTGGTGGTGATAAATAAGGTAAAAGTTCGCCTTATTTTATCTTATTTACCTTATCTGGTAAGCATTTATGATCTCACAAACTTTTTAGGGAGTTGAGTAAGATTAATTTTAACAAAATTCTATATTGACCTACTGATAAACAACAAATAATACTGCGTGTGTGTGTGTGTGTGTGTGTGTGTGTGTGTGTGTTTATTATGAAAAATTGGCTTGTGCAAGGATGAGAAAGTAAGGTTTTCTGCTCGCCAGCTGGAGATGCAAGAGAGCTGATAGGGTAACTGCAGTTTGCCTAAAGACTTGAGGAATGGGAAATCTAATGATGCAAGTCTTAAACTGGGAGCAAATGACCCATGTCTGCGGTCAGAAACTGGTAGAAGGAGCAAATTCCCTTTACCTTACTTTCTGTCCTATTCAGGCTTCCAACAGATCAGAGTAGGTATACTCATGTCTGAAAGATTGAGCTTCTTTTGCTTAGTCCTTAGATTACAGAGTTAATGTCTTCTAGAAATTCCCAAACACACAAACAGAATAATATCTATGTAACTATCTGGGCATACATGGTCAACTTAAACTGACACAGAAAATAAAATATCACTGATAGCTAGATATAGACATCCTGTCTTTTTTATCAATTATTTTTTATTAATACTACTGAATTTACACTGAAAATTACTAAATTTTGACACTGCCACAATCTAATAAAATATGGAAATGATGTAAAACATTTACATTGAAAATATTGAAATCAAAGACCTCAAAATTCCACATTAGATCGGCAGCTGACTTCTGCAAAGAAGATCCTGATCCCAGACTGAAGAGTGGATGCTGCAGATTTGTCTTCCGTGTTCCATATGACTTTGAGCATGTCACCATCCAACTGAGAAATTTTGTCCTTCATGGGAAGAAGAAGGGGAGGACAGTAGCGTAAATTTATAACTTCCTTTGGTATGTGTCACAAACTCTCCACACCGATCTACATTATGGCATTGTATTTGGCATTGTCCTTACAATATGCTGATCATAGCATGCCTTTCTTTTTCCACATAAACATATGCAACTGATATACAAAAACTGTATAGGGCAGAAATGATAAAATTAGTATAAGACTGTATCTATTGACCACAAAACAAGTGCTTATTTACAATATAAAGACCTTTATATGAATTTGGAAATAATAGCACCTTTCTCAGTTATGTGATTTGAATGCTACTGCACGTGTGACAGCAACTAAGAGTGCTTGGTTATTAGCAGATAATTAGTTCATATTCATTGAGTTAAAAATTAACATGCTAAACAGTATGTGTATGTAATAAGTACAAATTGTAGTCGTACACACTTCTCATATCAAGGTTTTGTTTATCACAGAGACCTGCAAAGATAGATCAATTTCTTCCTCTGTAGTGCTCATAAAAACTTATTTACATCTCCTTGTAAGAACACTTGGCTAGAAGTCTGAATTACTGCATGCATATGGGGTAATTGTAACAGAAGAAGTTGCATATCGAAGACATTGTTTCACACAACTAGTAATTAAGATCTACTAGCTGTTGAGAAGCAGTAACCTTGAAATGCATTTTTGGCTCTGTGTATCACAGCAGCAACACTTTACGATTATTCATAAAAACATGCCTGGGTTTAGAAGTTCCGGTTATTAAATGAATAAATAATGTGGCAAGTGCACAAGAAAAATAACAATTTGTGTAATAAACAAGAGTTGTTTGGGTATTTCAATGATTTATTTTTAACGATAACAGTTTAAATTAGATATTGGGATATTCATAATCATTGTACAAACTCTTGTTGAGCGTTTTAGCTCTATGGACTTAATATAATATACATTTGCAATGTAAGCTAATTTGTCTAATAAAATGATGAAAAAAATCTACCAGTTCAATGAAGCAGTTTTATAAAGCCTGTAATTTAAAGACATTAGAGTATTAAGCAATCATTTCATGCTGTTTCCTGCCTGCGTGTTGAGCAGTGCGTACACAAAACTAAAAATTCAGATGTTTCAGAAGAGTTTCAAAAAATTTAAAATCAAGTTGAAGCTTCTTTCATCCAACCAGAATGTACCCCAGGTACAAATGTCAGCACAATGCAAATGTCTAATTTGCATATCTCGTGATCAGACATGCCTTGAAAAGTGCAATTAACTTGACATCGAATCCAATCTGAATGGTTATGAGTTTGTTAATATGGTAAGGTTGAGTTTCCTTTTTCTTTTAATCTCTTTTGTTAGTATAAAAAATTTACTTATATTGTTTCACACTTTTCCTAATTCCAATTTAAACCCGAGCTCAAGAAGTTTAATATTTAAACTTTTTGAATCAGGTTATTTTTTGTGAATGTGGTAGTTTTCCTTTACTATATCAACTTACTATAACTTCATGAAAGATAAAATATTCGAGTGCCTTATTTTTTCAGAGTTTTCATGCATGACTGTCCAGGTCTGCTGCAAGGGCTCCTGTCTGCACAGAACAGAGGTTTTGCATGGTGGAGGCAAAAGATAAAAACTACCATGCTTGCTTGGGCAGCACATATAACAAACTAAAGCCAGATGTATCAGGCAGTGAGAGGAAACAATTTTTCCTTGGAGTAACTAATTGCATAAACGCAGGACTTCTTCCTGAATATGGATTATATTAGAACAAAATGAAACTTGTATAACCTCACTTATAAGTTTACAAGAACATTGGTCAGAAAATGTAATCAGTAAATAGAAATCAATCTTTGTTGTCCAAGTCTGAAATGACTGATAAGTGATAGCTACATTAGACTTATGATGCTGGTGTATGACAAAGTTTCTATAAATAAATAAGTGGATGAATGAATAAATAAATAAATGTTGGTTTGTTTGTATTTCCGATGTTTTCTCTAAAGTGTTGATTAAAGTGTGGGCACTCCAACTAACAAAATTGATATAAAGATATGAAGTTTCAAGCATGAATAGAATGAAATTTTGTTTATTAAATTTCCCACACATAATTATATGTTATGCATTTCATAAGATGCAAATGAATAGCCACTTATAATTATTTTTAAAATCATTTCATCTCAAAGTTTGGGTTTAGGAGGTAGGAGCAAGATGAATTAATAAGCAACAAGATGTGGGCCAGCCAGATAGCTCACAGGACTGAAGCACCTGCTTAGGCAGAGTATAGCGACTGGGGTTTGATCCCAGGTGTGCCATGCCAGTCTAGCCCCCGGGGCATGCTGAGACAGTAATTGAGGCTAGGTGTGGTGGCATGGGACTGTAAACCCAGTGTTTGAAAGGCTGAAAACAGGAGAATCACTTTGAGTCCAGATCTATGTAGTGAGACCATGTAGACCCTGTAATCCCTGTACTAAACACATAAGAAAAGAAAAAAAAATAAGCAACAAGGTGGCACAGCTCTTTTCTATGATTTTATAGATGGAAAAATACACAGAGTGAGACTGGCAGCAGCTTTGTCTAAAAAATTCAGTTCAGAAAATTCTGAGCACTGAATTTGTCCCAGGAAGTACAACTTGGGTTGCGTCTGCACTCCTTCCCTCAAGATGCTTTCAGAGTGAGGAAAGATTCCCAGAAGCCTGGAAGCCGCCCGTCACCCATTTCCCACTCAGTTCATTTGTTCTACTCAGGATACCAAGTGAGCTGAACAAAGAAATCAAAGAAGCCTGTTATACTTGAGAGCTAGATGTCAGTCCAAAGTGTCAGGGGATCATATGTGGACATTGTGGTTGAGCGGTTGTTAGGAGGCAATGTCTGTTTGGGAAAACGTAGATCGCTGGGGCAAAGCCTGGAAGGGCTAAGTTCTCTTTCCCATTTGCCTTCACTTTCTCTGCTTACTGTTTGCCATAAAGAAGCAGCTCTCCTCTGCCCCACCCTTCTGCCATGCTGTGTTACTCTGCATCTAGCCAACTGTGGCCTGAAACCTCTATAAACTTCAATCCAAAATAAAACTGTTGTAGCTCAAAAATCAGATGACAACAAGGCAAGTCCAAAAGTTAAAAGAAGTGCTTTATTTTAGCTGGTACCCAGCGGTGGTCTCTATGCAAGGTGCAAAGAGGTGCGCCGAGCTAGACAAGGATCAGTATTTAAGCTTGAAAACTGCAAAAACAGGGAAGGGGTGGAGAGGAAGAAGTGGCAGCGTCATTAGTTCATTGGGTGGTCCCATTGGGTGGGGTGCTGAAATCAGCAATCATGGGGTACAGAGGGTCATTAGTTCATGGGGTGGTCCTGTTGGGTGGGGGAGCTGAGTTGGCAGTCACATGGAGTTCATAAGAAAAGAAAGTTTGGGGTACAGATGTCATAAGACTTGGGTCACAGGGGTGAGGAGTTGGGCAGGGTCGGCGCGTACAGAACAGGAACTCGGCAAGGTTAGAAGGGCAACAAAATAGAGTCAATTTTGACAGGGTACAACAAAAACTTTCTTACTTTAAATCGTGGGTGTCAAGTATTTCCCACCAGAAATTAGGAAAATGACTAAAACAAAGTCACAGCAGCAATACTGAATTGTCTCAAGTCTCAAAAACGTAAGCTATGCTGGTACATCCCTCTAATCCCAGCATGCAGTACAGTGAGGTATAAGGAATGGATAAAGGAAATGTGACATTAGCATATACGAAGTTCAAAAAACTTGAGTCATTTGTACAAAAATGGATGCACTTTGAAACCTGTTATGGTTTGTGTCTATTTGGACCCCCACAGCCTCAAACAGCCACGGGGCAGACTTCTAGAATTTGTGATTAACTCAGGATCCACTGGGATTATGGGTGTGCGTGCTGCTGGGATTGTGGGTCCTGCACCCAGCCTGGGGCAGATAGCCTGAAGGTAACGTAAGGGACACAGACTTGCTCTCTGTAGCCATTGTTGCAATTACTCCTCCCTTTTTGCTCTTAATGTTTTGCTGCCTTCCGCTGCCATGAACTGCTGGCCTCTGCCATGATCCACTCTGCCTCGGAGCCAGATGAGTATGGACTGAATCCTCCAGTAACTGTGAGCTAAATAAACCTTTCTTTCCTTAATTTTGGGTGCCAGGTATTTGTTCCAGCGATGAGAGAAGAGTAACTGAGACAAAACCATGTTAAATGAAATAAGTAAGACACACCATCTTAAACCTCATGTGGTTTCTCTTATATGAGAAACTCATCATAAAGATAAAGAGCAAAATAAAAGACAGTAGGATGTAGAAAGGTAGCTTTTTCTAAAATGGCAAGTGAATCAAGATATGGAGGAAGGAGAGGGGAGGGAATGGATAGGAACAGGAAGTGGGATGTGTTTTAGATGCGCACCAATTTCTCCCAAGTAATGAGAACATTATATGGCAAAGGTGTACTGATAAAAAAAAAAATTGTTAGTTCAAATGCCAGCCCTCTGAACTGCATAATTAAACCTCAGAAAGAAGAAAAGAGATAGAGTGTCAAGACATATAAAACAGATACATTGGGGCTGGTGAGATGGCTCAGTGGTCTAAAGCACCTACTTAGAACAAGCTTAGCAAAGCACAGGGACCGCAGTTCAATCCCCCAGCACCACATGCCAGCCAGCCCTGCCCCCTGGTGGGCTGAGCTGGCCACACACACACACACACACACACACACACACACACACACACAAATAAATAAATAAATAAATTAAAAAAAAAAGATACATTTCTAAAACACTTCCTATCTAAGTATATGTGAGATTGTAGGTTTTGGTAATAGAATGTAATAATTTTACGAACATGGCCTTCCTACGCAAATACACAGTGTAAATGTAAGAATACATTTTAAAATATCCCAAGCTCATGGCCATTTAAAAAGTGGTTTGTAGAAAAATATAAAGGATGTGAATGTACGTTGAAAGATTTGTATACTTGGTACATACAAGTATACATACAAATATATATTGTTTGTATTAGGAATGCTGAAGACAAATTATTGAACAATCAACATGGAACAGAACTCACAACTGTGAACATAATTCAAATTCATGAGAGGCACTCAGGTATTTGTGTAAAGAAAAAAAAAAATCAACCCATGAACGCAAGGACTTTTAGATGGTGAAAGATGGTGCTACTGACAAAAAAATCAAATATCTCATTAAGCTAATTTTAGGAAAGGGCTGGCCAAATAGCTCAACAAATTAAAGCGCCTGCTTAAGCAGACTCAGACTCAGTGTAATCCCAGCACTTAGGAGGTTATAAACAGGAGAATCACTACGAGTCTGATCTATGCAGTGAGACCCTGTAGACCCTGTAAACCCTGTCCTATAATACAAAAAAAAAAAGTTAATTTTAGGACAGATGAGCTATTCTATCTATTACTTCCATCACTGAGAAATTATATTTCCTGTATTACCTGAGTGGACTTAGTACTTCTAACATCTACTTTTTTTTTTTTTTAATTTTAGGGAAGAGTCTACAGAGTATTTAGGGTCTCACTACTAGATCGGACTTAGAGCAATCTGCCAGTTTACAGCCTCCCAAGAGCTGGGATTCTAGGCGCCCACTACCACGCCCACTCTCAATTGCCCTCTCAGCGCATCCCGGGGACACGGCCAGCATGGCAGGCCTGGGGATGAAAGCCTTGGCCCCTGCGCCTGCTTGCAGGCACTTTCATCCACTGAGCTATTTGGCTGGTCCTCATAACAGCTACATTTACTAGGCAGGAATCAATTTTTTAAAAATCACAGCGAGGCGACCTGCTGTCATAACAGACTAACTCTTTACGATGGGTCTTGCAAGCAGATAGGAAACTGATGCTGGCTTCACAAACCCTCAAATGAGAAGAGCACACAGACTCATGGAATCATGCCTTCCATGACAGCTGGGATCAGAAGATAACTTTCCCTTCTGCTTCCTCTTTCTTCTCACTGTACCCGCAAGGAAAAGTCATCTGAAAACCTCCCACTAGCATTTTTTTGGCTGACAGAATATGTAAATATCATCTTATGTGCAGGTTTGCATAAATCAATGATTCAATAATGTTTCCTACCTCACTAGAATCAGTCTTGCAAAAAGAAAAAGAGTTCCTAGAACAACAGAAAAACAATTGCAACACTGTATATTTTGATGAGAACACTTCTCTATATTAAAGCCTAAATTCTAATCATCCACTTGGTAAGAACATGAAATTTCTGCAATAACTTACATATTTAATATCGTTCAATACACTTTCCTGGAAGCATCTAATCTCTGAAAGTTGAAATGATAACATCAGGCAGGGAAGCAGAATGTGGTTGGAAAAATTTAAAAAGTAGCTGCAAATAATCAACAGGTTTCATAAGACAGCATGATAATATGAAGACATTAGTGTCTAAGGAAGTCACCTGAGGACACATCAGGAATCCTGTAACAGATCCTGACAAATGTTCTTTAAATATTCTCTCCTTTAAGATGTCGCTCCTCACAAAGGAATCCGCTGAATTATTCTGGTTGTGCATACAGAAAGCTGAAAGCCAGAACTCTCTGGATGAGTCTTACCTTGCTTTATTTGAAATTTGAATAAGTACTTTTTCATTATATTAACAGGCAATGAGCTAGAACACAGCTCACTCTGCAGGGTGCAGTATCTTCTGAACATATGCTCCAGCTTTCATTAAACACACCATAAAAGAATTTACTTTGTAAATCCCTATCTTCTGGGAACCAATTGATGGATTTAATAAAGGGTTAAAAAATGTAAAAGAAAGGCTAAACTCTTCCTTTGATGAGCCTGACATGTATAATTATTATTATTCCTTTAGGACTGCTTCAGTAGGGTATTCCTAAAAGCTTTTTCAAGTCATTCTTTGGTACCTAGAAAGACCATTTATTTCATGCTGTGATGCCTGAGCAATTATGTAAAGTATTACACTATTGTTTGGCTGCAACACCGCTAACATTTGTGAGAATCTGAAATTAGTCATTCAGAGGCAAGACTATCGAATTAAGTTTGTAGTCAACCTAAAGTACACTTGTAATGTTGCATGAATACAAAGCAGTGAAAAGAATTTCTTATATCTCATAAACTGTGAAAGTAATATCCAGAGATGAGTCCTTAAATATATTGAGTCATAGTTGTATTGTTGAAATATCTGTAATCCTTTTCAAGGGAATCATTCTGAGGCACCCTGCTCTTTGAATACTCCAGTTCTCATAGGAGTACCAGAAATGTTTATTTGTGTCCTACTTATGAAAATCATTTCCTTCCTTGTTATCATATTTATTACCAAATGAACTTAAAATTTATAGTGTGTACAAAATACTGCAAGAAGAGATAATTTCAAGTTCCCCCTTTGTCTATTTTATTTTCACAAAATATTGTCATCTTTGTGATATGTTTTTGTGCCTTGTATAGATTGACCCAGAGGTGCTCTCTGGAGGCCTCTCCTGAACAGTTTAGTGGATGTTTTCCTTCATTTTTAACTTTCCATTTACTGTCATTCATTTTGGTTAGTTTGTATCATAACAGCTTTTATAGAGTGAGATTGACTTCCCTGGTTACCTCTATTCTCCCTCTATAGAATTTAAACTTTATGAGTACAGGAACTTTGTACAAAAGGCTCAATTTATCCTATTCTCAGATCCTCAAACAGTGTTTGCCATATGGAATACTTACAATTTTTTTTAATGTATTTGGTTGTTTCAGGGTCTCACTACACAGTTCAGACTCATGATGATCCTCCTGCTTTCAGCCTCTCCAGCGCTGGGATTACAGGCATGTGCCACTCTGCCTGGACTCTGTGGCTGGTTCAGCCCACCCTGGGGGCCGGGCTGGTACCCGATGGGGTGCCTGGTATCAAATTGCAGTTCCTGAGCTTGCTAAGCTTGTCTAAGCAGGCACGTTAGTCCACTGAGCTATCTTGCTGGCCCCAGAGTGGTCATAATTAATATTTGTTTAATCACTAAAGTTTATCTATGCAGTAATTTCCTTAACTTTTAATCCTACTTTTACTTAGAATTATTGTATTATAACTGTAAAACCAGCATTTAGCAATTTCATATCATTTCTTTCTGGATAAGGTCATTTCCCAAAGAAATACTATATCTACACAGTGGAACAGAAATAATATTTGCAAAAGATGATTTTTTATAATACAATAATAGTATCTTTCAGAAATGCCACAAAAATCGAAAACAGATGCCAGCCCTTTTTAAAAATTTTAATGTATTTAGTATAGCATCTCATTACACAGGTTGGACTCATAGTGATCCTCCTGTTTTCGTCCTCCCCAGTCCTGGGACTACAGATGTGCATCACCACTCTCTGTCTTAGTGGCAAGCTCAGTGCACCTTGGGTAGGGATGGCTTGATGTATGGCCCTGGACATCAAACCCCAATCCCTATGCTTGCCTAAGCAGGCTCTTAGTCCTCCGAACTCTCTCACTGGTCTTGCCAATCTTTTTCTGAATAAGTAAAAGTTACCTGCTTGCAGACTAAATCCAATAATAGAGCAACATACCATGGCCAATGAAAGTCTAAGTCAAGATCATAAGAAAGATATTCTACTAGTAGAATTTATAATGTATTCATTTTAATAGAAATAAGAAGTCATTTGATAAAATTCAAAGTTCAATAATTCTTCATGATAACTGAAATTCTGAAACATTTCCATTGCACTATAAATAAAATGAGATTGCTTATGATATCTATTATTTCGCACTATTTAGAAAATATTAGATATTAAGGTAGGAAAGAGTAAAATAAGATTGCTAAAAATGGCAGTCATGTTTACACCTATTTTGAAACCATACAAATATACTTTTCTATTAGTAACATATAGTTTAAAATGTCTCTAAGAAAATACACTGATAATACTCACTGTTAAATGAATGATAAAGATCAAGGATTTCATTATGTGTGAATAGAAAATGTTTAGCACTGATAAAAGAGGAAATAGAGTCACTTGTAATAACAAATAGTCATTAATTTCTTGAGAATAGTCTAGAAATCTCATGGAATGACTGACACAAACAACTTGAAACCATACAGAGCTGTCATCTTTGTAAGAGTCAAATTATAAATTCTTCCTTTGTTAAGTAAATGTGAAGAGAATTCATGAATAATTTAAAAACTTTAGATGAAACAAAATTCACAGAGTTTTTTGAGCAAAGAGCTGTTCACGAGTTGGACAGCACCCAGAACCAAAAGTGAATAGAGTTCTACCCATCAATGTAAGCAGTGAGAACTTACCAGTCGTGCTGAGAGGTAAAGTGAGGGACTGCTTGATTGCCCTGTGGCTAGACATTGCCTTGGTTTGGCAGGGCCAAAGGCTAAGCCACTAGCTGCATAATCAATTGGATAGCTGGCTAAAACTGTTTTTTTCATTGATCTTTCAAGTAAATTATGAAAAATATTTCTAAATTCTGGAATATTTACTTAAAATCACATACTATAGAAACAACTACGGGGCAGGGCTGGCGAGATAGCATATGCAAGCTAAGGCAGGCACAGGGACCACAGTTTGAACCTGGCACCACATGCCATGCAAACCCCACCCTCAGGGAGGGCCTAGCTGCCCCCTCTACCAAAAGAGAGAGAGAGAGAGAGAGAGAAAGAAAGAAAGAAAGAAAGAAAGAAAGAAAGAAAGAAAGAAAGAAAGAAAGAAAACTCCAGGGTGAAGAACCCTTTCTTCTTTTGCTGTAGCAACACCCTAAAAACATACAAAAGAAAAATATGCAAATATCTTGATCTAAATCTAAAAATTTAATCTAGAAGTCTAGGCTTGTGGACCTAAACAGCAAAAGAAAAAATGAAAACAAAAACAAAAAACAATTTAAAAGAATAAGAAAAGAGTACCAGCAATATAAATATTTAAATAATTATAAATCTGTATTACATGATGCTACATGATGACATACAAACACATAGATTAATATAAAATTATAAATTCTAAAGTAACAACAAATATATGTGCTTCATACTTGCATATGAGCAAGAGGGGTGAAATGTGGTTTCTTATATAAGTAATTTTGGAAGACACATTGGCCTTCCTGAGACTTAACTGTTTATGTTACTCTAATCAACTAAATAAATTTCAAAGTCAACAAATGTATCAACAAAGTGGTAGCAAATCTTAGATGGTTACTGGTTCCTTTTTATTATGCCTGGAAATTATTTTTTCTTTCCTTTTTTTTTTTTTGTAAATCATGAAACCAATATATCACAGACATTAAAAAAGATATATGTAATTAAAACCATTAAAAAGGTAATATATGTCTTTAAAAAACAGAAAACAGACCAAAAAAGCACACATGGCAAAATTTGTTTATTATTTTTATGCAGAAAGCCTCTTTTCAAATACTTAAATTAAGACAATGGAATCAATTACTTATTCAGCATATTTAAAGGGCTTTTCTAGATTTAAAGACAGTTAAGTATCTTACGATCAGATTTTTGAGGCCCCATATAATGTACTCTGTACTAATTCCATCCCATTATTTAATTTTTTAAATTTTCTTGTTTTTCTTTTTTGTGGCTGGCTCAGCCCACTCTGGGGGCTGGGCTGGTACAGCATGTGGTGCTGGGGATTGATCCGCAGTCCCTGCGCTTTGCCTAAGCTTGTCTAAGCAGGTGCTTTTGACTGCTGACCTATCTCACTGGCCCTGCACTTCATTATTTATAAATTATGAAAGATAAACTTGAGAAGAATGTATGAAAATCCAATTGTTAACAGAGTAGATAATGTAACAAGAAAGAACAGAAAGGCAAAAAGGAAGGAAAAAAACAAACCATGACGAAGGGAGTGTTAAAGCTGTGTCTCCTATGCATTTCTGTTCAGAAGCACGGAGTGGACTGGTGTTAGATCCAGTCAAGCAAAAGTTTATAAAATTCTTATGGTTTTGTAGAGTTGGAGGAAACTTTTCCTTTGGGAGGATTGAAATCTCACACCTCCGCCCCTGAGCAGAAACTGAAAAACTGCCATTTGCTTCTGGAGAAGAGAAGCTGATGAGGGTCAGGAAAATCCTGCAGGCAGTGAAGAGGAAGAAAGTAGCAGGAACAAGGAAGAGGAAAGGGAGTGGAAGTGAAAGTAGAGCAGAGGGAAGTAAGGGAAGAGAGAAAATAGAGTGAGAGGAGAGGAATGGGGAAGGGAGGGAGAATGACTTCTATTATATATAGGCACGCAAAGAATAGAAACAATGTAAGTCAGAGTCCATTCCATGGCTTCTGAATAGAAATCCATGTGAGACGCAGCTGTAGCACAGCCTTCCTCGTGGTTTTTTCTTCCTTGTTGCCTTTCTGTTCTTTCCTGTTACATTTTCTCCTCTGTTAACAATTGGATTTTCATACATTCTGAAGTGCCTGCATAGGCAAGCTTAGGCAGGCACAGGGGACTGCCATTGGATCCCTGGCACCACATGCTGTGCCTGCCCCAAACCCACAATGGTTTGAGCCAGCAAAAGAAAACAAAGCAAAACAAAGAAAAGAAAAAAGAAAAAGAAAAACAACAACAAAAGAATGGAAATTATGCTATTGTAGAGAATCACAATTATTAAACAAGTCATAAGACAAAAATTAGAACTAGTTGGATAATACAAAGTAAGTGAAAATTAATGAAATTGCAGATCTTCGAAGAATTAAAGGAAGAGGTAACATTGATTTTAAAATTGAGGAACAGGAAATCATAAAAAATTGCTTGAGGATATAAAAAATGTTTCAGTAAAAGCATTTTTTGTCAAATAGGATAATAGAATCAAAATGCAAAAGCACTCTCAACATTGTGCATGGCTACAAACAGAATTAGTGAGCTGAAAAGAAACTACAGATATCCCACTATGCTGGACTGAAACTGGGGACACATCTAGGAGAGATGAAGATGGCACTGTAGAATTCTATTCATCCAAAACAGAAGAGTAGAGATGAGTGACATGATATTTGAAAAGCTGATTCTTTTCAGAGATGATGGAGAACATGCACAATTAAATTGAAGTGGAGCTGTGACTACAAAGAAGATAAAACTAATTTTATGTGCTCCAAAAAACATAGTAATCAAACTATAGAATTAAAGGAAAATGTTTAAATGCAACAGCTATAGAAGAAGAAAGTAAAATTAGGGTATTTCTGAGTGGAAGTCAAAGATTAGGGAAAGAGAGAAGAGATGGAAGACAGAAACAAAAGTGCAGGAGAAGTAAGAGAAAAAAGCAAAATAGAATTTTCTATCCATGAGGCCTAACCTAAAACACAATGACAAAAATTGACAATATTATTTGGCACATTTAATTTGCAATTAATTTCAGTGTTTTATTAATATGGGACCACAAATGTATAGAAAATCATTATTACCAAGTTGATTTCACAAAGTCTATGCCTCTGATGGCTTAGATTTACAATGTCCCCACACAGTCCCGTGTTTCAAAGGTGACTGGATGGAGGGGCTGCTGTGCTTATTAGTATATTCCTTCATTTGTAGATTCCAGTGCTGGATGTGTTGTCAGGAGAAGGGACCATGCTGAAGGTGGATGCAGGGAATAACAAACTGGGAGCATTCTAGTTGGCAGCCCCTACCATTTCTTTCTGCTTCATGGCTACCATAGGATAAGCACATTTATTTTGCAAAGCCTTCCAGACAGAATTCTCTAAATGAGCACTTGACATCAGACTTAACCTAATGAAAAGTACAAGCAAAAATTAGCTGTTCTTCCTTTTAAGTAGTAAGTATCACATATCATGTACCATCAGACTAGGGGAACAAAATTCAGTGTCCGGAGGAGTGAAGTCATTACTGAGATCAGTGCCTGACCCTGTGGTTTACAAGATTTCGGAACTGGTGTTGAGGTATGAGTTTGGAAAGGTTTGCAGATGCTAGCTTCAGCTTCAGAAGCAGTGGCTTGCTCTACCCTCACCCTGATGCAAGAGTGTGAAGGTGATAGAGTGAAGTTAAAAGTGCAGTATATATATA
>NW_004524587.1:18302307-18350450 GCF_000260255.1 Octodon degus
CTAGGAACAACTACTACAAAGACAATATGCAATATATTAATTATTGTAACTATACTACTAACCTGTTTTGAAACTATCTCATTACTACTTCTTTTTCAATACAATTATTTAAAAAATAAATAAGAAGAAAAAGGAAAAATAAATAAATAAGTGTGCAGAAGAAACCCCAGCGAATTTGAAATATCAAGGATGTGGCTCACGTGCTCAAGAATGCCGCAAGCAGGAAGTGAGCCCACCTAGAGGGAGAGCAGTGGGCTGCTGAACAGGAAGACCTCAGAGTCCAAGCTGCTTCAGCCTTTGTGAAAGGTCAACAATGCCTGTGCTGGGGGCTGAACACAGACTTGTAGGAATTAATATTTACCTTGCTAAGTTTTCCTCTCACTTTTGTCAAATTCTGTTCTATCTTCTTGTTCTTTTTTTTATTTTTTGGAATAATAAAATTTACACCAAAGTCCATTGGAACTATTTATTTTTCCTTTTGAATTTTTTATGGAATTGAAGCTAACTTTTGTCTTTAGATTCAGAGGAGACTGGGATTTGGACATTTTAGAAATGCTTGTAGTTTTAAATGCATAGCAACTCATACAGATGGACTAAATGCATTTTGCTTAAGGGAATGGATATGAATCTTTTGGGGACAGTATCACTTCTTAAGACATATCCTTAACCCTTTGAGCATTTTCCATATTAGGGTGAAGAAAACAATTCAAAATTTCTATTAATCTTCGTAATAAAGCAATAAACATCACAAGTAACAGATCTCTTCATACCATTATCTCTTTCATGAAATTCACAAATATTTCCCACTCTTTGTGAACAAAATAACTATCTCCTGTCATTTTATATTTTTAAGTCCTTGAAAGCCTACTTTCAATAAGGCATACAAACCAAATAATTGATTTTTTTTTCAGAGCTGGGACTGATAAACTGTAAATGATTTTAGTCTAATTAACATTTCTAATTAGTTACATATTTCAACACATTTCTACTTGTGTTAAAAGACATCTTTTTTATTCAATTATTTACATGTTCACTATAACTATGAAGCTTGAAATGGGGTTACCTGACCATTATAATATACAAAATATATTCAGTAGCTGCATTTCTTTGCCAAAAGTCCTTATGCTTCCTCACCAACTCTAGAACACATTTTTAAAAGCTAGATCTGTGTTTTGAATTCTCAAAAAATGTCAACATCCCAAATGTTTTCTCTCTCTCTCTCTCTCTCTCTCTCTATATATATATATATATATATATATATATATATACACACACGTACATATTAGGAAAATATCTCATTAAGAGTCCAACATTAATTTCCTTGAATAATTATAACCATTAGTGTGAAACTTCAACATTCTCAGTTCATGTTGATGTTTGGTTCCCCACTTAACCGTTTGCCTGTTCATAGCATTCACATATCTAACACACACAGCCCAGTCCCCTAAGCTCCCTTAGTACAGGTTTTTAGTACTAAAGTAGCTTCAAGCATAGTCTTCATTAACTAAAGTTCTCCAGTTTAAAAAAACAAAAACAAAAACTTCTCGCTTCCCCATAAATTGAAATTAGAGCTACTTCCCACCATAAATGGGTAGATGCTGGCTGGATTTCTGTACCACAAGCCAGACAGTTTAGCTAATGCTTATTATTTTAAGAACCAAGAAAACTAGTCTTTCAATCAATTGCATGTTTGGTGATCAGAAAAGTCCCAAGTAAAGAAAGAAGTGGGATTTTACAAGAGATTGAACATGGTATATATGGATGTAGTTGAGTAAGAATCAATGCAATCTCTTGTTAAGATATTGGTACTAAAGGAAATCAACACTAGGCAAATAAGTACGATATATTCCTGTGTTAGGTGGCTTCAGACTTCAATTAAATGGAATTGTTTAATTTTTTTTGAGGTAAAATCTCACTATAAAGTTCAGGCAGGCATTGTGCTCACTTTGTAGCCCAGGCTGCTCTTGAAGTCGCAATGATCCTCCTGCATCAGCCTTCAGGATACAGGATTTACAAGCATGTCCCACTATGCCCAGCTTATTAAAATTTTTAACACTATAAAATCTTAACCATTCAAAAACTGATGTGGGAGTGGGGAAGGTTATGTCTCTTTTCTTTTTTCCAAAATCCTCCTGAATAAAAAGAAAACAATATAAAGCACACACCGCTCTTTCTAAATGTACATATATGTAGCTGGTCAGATATCTCAGAATATTAAAGCACCTGCTTAGGCAGACACAGGGGCTAGGGGTTTAATCCCTGGAACTGCTGTGCTGGCCCCTCCTCCGAGGCATGCTGAGATGACAACTGAGACTGGGTGTGCTTGTGCATCCTTGTAATTCCAGCTCTTGGAAGGCTAAACACAGGCAGATCACTACAAGTCCAATCTGTGTGCTGAGACCCCATAGACCTTGTAGACCCTGTACTAAATAGAAAAATAAATAAATAAATAACAAACAAACATATATGGGAATCTGATAAGCTGAGAAATAATGGACTTATCTAGGGGCAGAGAACTGTGGTATTTTGTATACACCACTACATAAAAAATGTGAGAAAGATGATTAAAAAAAAACTTGAACAAATTTGAGTAGTATAAGGAATACTTAGAGGGAAAAAGGTACTTTTTTCTGACCTAAGGTAATTTTAAGACAGACCCTTTTATCTATAAGTATGTCTGGAGTGAAAGTGGAGAGAAATCATGTTACAATAAAATTTTAAATTAAACATCATTCCTAAAATATATTTTAAATAAAATTAGATAACACAGTTAAAATGTATACATATCCTATTTTAATGATGTTAATTTATTTTCTAAGAAGTGTACACATTTAACATTCTATGATTTGGATCCTATTAAAAAGTATATTAAACTAAAATAAGATATTCTAGGAATCATTTTTATGACAGAAGAATATTTTAGACACAGCTAATTGAGAGCACAAATCATCCTGTTTAAAATCCTGTTCAGTATAATGAAATAGTAAATTAAATAGAGGATAGATTTGGGCTTTTCTGATCATCATTCACCAAGAGCTAAAGTTGCAGTTGGATAACGGCTCAGTGTTTAAGAGGATTTTTGGAAGCAAGAAAGGATACTCAAAATCCTCATGAATATTAACACTTCATAGGTGTGGCTTTCCTTGTGGTAAAATTACGTGGATGTGAAATCACTGGAAATTTGCTAACATTGTTTGAGTAGAAAAACATGGAAGAAGACAATGTTTAAAGGTTGAGTTTTTAAATAATTATGTTATGTAATACTTAATCTATTCTCTCTGTCTCTTGAGAGATAAGCTCTCAGGAATGCATACTTGTTATTGGGTGGTGGTCAGTTCTAGAGAGAGGGCTAGAGTGTTACTGCTTATGTGAACAGTTTACAAAGAGGATCTAGGTGTAACCCGCGTTGTGGCAAATGCCACCATCAACTCCTAATACTTTGGCACTTCATAAGAAAAGAAAACTAAAGCAGGTTCTTCTTTCAAAAGGCAAATGGTGGTAACTTTCCCCTTTCTATACGGCTTAAATTATAAAGTCACCTTTGATACTGACCTGACCCTTGTCTGCTCTTCCTTGTTCCTTCTGAGAAACCTTATCTAGTTGCGTGTATTCAAATGTCATTTACTGCTCCATAATCAGGTTTAATTATTTACCCCAAATACAAACACCCCTTGGTTTTAGACTAGCGTATCAAACTGTTTTTCTTAATTATCTGGAACCTCAATAAAATTATGCATCCTTTGTGCATCCATCTCCTAAGTCTAGCCTAGCCCCTGGCAAACTTTCAATATTAAAAAATAGCATCATTGTTTATCTTCCTCATATATCCTATCTACTAGCCTATCAGTTTTCATTTTTGAGTCATATCAAAGCTGAGTGGTCCTCACTTTTTCCTCACAATTTACCATCAGTTATACCCAAAACCTGTAGCTGGTCTTGTTTCATCTATTGGTGCCTTCTCTACAAGATAGAAGAAACAGAAATGCTTTAAAACTTCAAAATGTCATCTCATTGCCAAATAATTATCAAAAAATTGAAACTCTTACCAAGCAGTACGCATGCAGCTAGATGTTCTCTGAAAGCCTCATGAGCTCAGAGACGGGGATTGTGCGAGGTGGTGGATCTAGAGAGTGTGGTGCTGCATCAGGGTGTGTGATATTGGCATCATGTGTGTGTGGTTGAAGGCCCCATCCTGAGTGTAGGTGGCATCAAACCAGGACAGAAATAAAGCAGGTTTGCTGCTGTTCTTGCTGCTTGCTGCCTTCTGCCTGCCACACCATGGGCTGTTTCTCCTACATGATACCCCTCTGCCATGCCACCCTATCTTTGAGCCTGCTGAGCATGAACTGAAAGCTCTATAAGTTTATGCTATTTATTCTGTAAAGCTGAAGATCTCTATTATTCTTCTTTCTGTCCACATGCAGAGTATATTTTTATTCATTTTGTTCTTTGAAAACATCTCCAAATTTTGAAATTTTACATCTTTATAATAATTGAGTATATTTTACAACACTACATAAGTACTTACTTTTCCTTAATGTATTTATATTATCCTGAAAATTGTATTGCAACCATATGTTGTCCTCAGCCACTTATGCTTTATTAATATTATGCTCACCCACAATATGCAAATTCACTGTTAGTAATTTGTTTTTATAACTTTTGGGTGTCTAGATTAAAAAATGATCATGTAGATTATAAATATTGATAATCTTATGCTTTTTCCAAGTTTATATGTCAAGTTATTTCATTTGTTAATTACAAAAATGTTAGATATAAATATTACAATAGGAATTTTGGGACCAGAGAGATAGCTCAGGGGCATAAGCGCCTACCTGGCAAGTACACAATTCTGAGTTTGACCCCCCAGTACTACAAAAGCAATAGTAATAATGAACTGAAAGCTCTATAAGTTTATGCTATTTATTCTGTAAAGCTGAAGATCTTTATTATTCTTCTTTCTGTCCACATGCAGAGTATATTTTTATTCATTTTGTTCTTTGAAAACATCTCCATTAAGGTAATTCTATTCTTAATTACCCAAGAGAGTCACCTCATTCTTATTGTCCACAATGAATGAAGTTTACCACATAATTTTATCTGTATTATTTGAAAAACAATCTTAAGTTTATTCATTTTAATGTTTTAATATTGTAAATTAATATATGTAGGCTCCAATAAATTTTCACTAAGTACTTAGGTATCAGCTCTTACTCATTTCTTGCCATCTGGGGTTTTCTTTATGGCCTACAGCTTTGTGATGGTTTTAAGTACACTCATTAAACTCTTTGACTCTGACTTATATGTGTTCTAGGCAGGCCTTCATAAGTTGCTTGGAAAATAGAACGTGAGGTCCTTGAGTCTTTCAAAGATAAAATCACAAAAATTGATACAACTTCTGACTTTGTCTTGTTAGAGAAATATTCAGACCTGGAATTATCAGATATGGAGTGTAGCTATGCTGAGCCTTCAAGTTGGAAGTACAGCACAGAAAGATGACGTGGAAATATGAAGTCAAAATTGTTCTAGCTCTTGTTAACTAAACTGGTATAACTTAAAGAAAGAAGGCCTACATAGGGTTGCAGTCCTAGCTACGCTCTGAATAACAAAGCAGATGCTTCAAATAATTAAAGGATCATAGTCCTGAGTTCAGCCAATCAATAGGGCCATGCAAGGGCTGGGGAGATGGCTCAGTACAATAAGCACTTCCCTGGAAAATGCAAGGACCTGAGTTCAATCCCTGGTTCTGGAAAAATAACAAAAAAAAAAAAAAAAAAACAACTAAAGAACAACATAGGGCCATGAATGAAAACAAAATGGTTATTTTAACATTTAAGTTGGGGTGATTCAGTGTGTAGGGAAAACACTTCATATTTGCATAATGCTCCAAGAGAACCTGAAAATTTGAGAACTCTCTATATAGTATATCACCAAACTTGTTACATTGTTCAGATCACATTGTAATATTTATATGACATATAAAATTGTACAAAGATTAATTTTGTATTTCGAGAGACATATAATGCTTTCTGTAGTATGACTTTCTATCTTTACTTACTTAGTAAACATTATGTGTTGTTAATTTTCTACTACTTTTCTCATGCAAATTCTGAGTTTATTCCATTTTTGTTTATGGCATTGTTTATAGTATCAATTACTATTTTGCCTAGTTCAAAATGTAAAGCATTTCACTTCTCACTTAATTTTATTATATTTAATCCATGGGCATATCCACTTAGAAATATGAGAATAATTTTAGCACAAAATCAATATTTTGTTCCCATTTTTAGCTCCTTTCATAATATTATTTTATGATCAGAAATGTGGAAAACTTTGTACCAAAATTTGCTTACTGAAATGTTTTGTAGCTAAATTCTTCTAAAATTATCTATATGCTCGCATTTGAGAATTGGCTATGATTTCTATGTTCCTACAATGGCAGAGTTGAGTGTTTTCAAATGAGACTATTGATTTTTTCCTTAGATTAATTATTTTAGTTGACAAAACATATATATTCTACATGGTTTATGAAGTTTAAAGTATATTTCTTAGTGCCAGCGAGATAGCTGAAAAGACTAAGCTCCTGCATAGACAAGTACAGGGACCAGAGTTTGATCTCAGGCACACTGGCACCACCCCTGGGTGTGCTGAGCCAGCCACAGAGAACAACGTAGTGGTGCACTTCTATAATCCCAGTGCTGGGGAGGTTGATAAAAGAGGATCACTATGAGTCCAAGCTACATAGTGAGACTCTGTATCAAACACATAAAAAAAGGATGTTTCTTATCAGGCCCTTCACATAAAAAAAAAAAAATGATCCTTTTCAACACTTATTTCTTGGTTATTGGAGATAGAGTTTCATTTTATGAAACAAGGATGTAAATGCAAATGTTATCTTATGTCTTCCTTTGAGAAATAAGTTAATGGAAGGCAAATATTAAAGAAAGGCTAGGGGAGATCTTCCTGCTACCCTGAGGCGGCGGGACCTATTGGTCCCAGCCCAGGAGCAGCATGGGTGAGACCTTCTTCGACCCCTTTGGGACCCCCACCACCACTCCACAGCACCCCCCAACCAGCTTGCTGAGTGAGAATTTATGCTGCATTCTGGGGACCCCCAGATACACTCCTAGCCCAGGCCCAGTGAGTGTGTGGGAGAAATTCCTGCTACCCTGTGCTGGTGAGACATGCTGGTTCCAGGTCAGGCGCAGCGTAGGTGAGACCCTCTTCCACCACCTTGAGACCCCTCCCAGCACTTCACAGCACCCCCACCACAAGGACCCCACAGTGAGAATTTCTGCCGTGTTCTGGAAACCCTCAAATCCAGTCTAAACCCAAGCCTGGTGAGTGTGCTAGAGAGCTTCCTCTACCCCCTACTCCACGTTGTCCCATCCAGATTCAGCTCAGGCCTGGCATACATGCCTGAGGTGAAACCCTGCAGCTCCAATCCCTGCAGAGAGAATAGGGACAAAGCCACCCAGCTAGTCCAGGAGCAGAACATCTTGCCAGAGGGGTACAACAGGATCACTTCCAAGGGTGGCAGCAGGAAGGAGCTGAGCACAGCAGCCAGACCCAAACCAGGTACAGCTGGAAAATCCAAACTTTGTACATCTGCACCTGAATTTCAGTAGGTTCTAAGGTTATAACTGCACAAAAGATCTACAACAAAGGTCAGAAGACACTGCTACACAAAAAAGACAACGAGTAAGAGCAAAATGCAATCTCAGACCCAAGCACAATCATAACAAGTGCAGAGGGCACTAACACAGAACAAATTAGGAACCACACAGCTGAAATCAATGAATCAATACTGTCTGAAATAAAGAAACAACTGCAAAGAGGTATAGTGGAACTCAGATCAGAAATGAAAAAAAGAAATCCCTGAATTAATAGGATCTGCAGTAAAGAATCAAATGCAGAAACATATGGAGGAAACCCAAAGCCCACCCAGAACAAGTGCAGAGGACACTAGCTCAGCTGAAATGTATGAATTAATAGCGTCGATAGTAAATAAGCAACAATAGAAAATTATAGAGGAACTCAGAGCTGAATTCTTTTCTACTAGCTCAGCTCAAATATATGAATTAATAACATCGATATTAAATAAGCAACAACAGAAAATTATAGAGGAACTTGGAGCAGAATTCTTTTCTGAAATAAAAAAGAAAACCTCTGGACTCATAGCATTTGAAGTAAAGAATCAACTACAGAAACATAGGGAGGAAACCCAATCTGAAGAAAACACTGCACTAAAAGAATTAATGACTGCTTCTAAAGAACACATTGAAAAAATTGGATAGAGATTAGTAAAATGACAGATTCTTTCAATGAGCAATATAGGAAAGAAATAGATCGCATGAAGCAGAGTCAAACAGATATAGAGGAACTTAAAATCTCAACACAAGTTGCAAAACCATTTGAATGAAAGTGAAGACAGAGGTTCAGCTTGAAGACACTGGTGCAGCTAGTGAAAAAGTAAAAAAAAAAAAAATCTCTTAACAATGAGGATGCAGGAAAAAAATAACTCATCACTTGCAAGACAATGAAAAGACGAACAATGTGAGACTAATAGGTATCAATGAGAAAGCAGGAGTCAATACAAATGACATGAAAAAAATATGGGCAGAAGTAATAGCAGAAAACTTCCCAAATATGTGGAAACTATCTGACATTCAGGTAACCAAAGCGTACAGAACGCCAAGTAACTTCAACCCAATTAAAAGTACACCGAGATATATAATAGTCAAGATCCCAGAAATTCAGCACACGAATAATATACTGAAGCTTCTAGAGAAAAGAAGTAGGTGATATTCAAAGGCAAACCCATCAAAATTATGGCCAACTTCTCTTCACAAACCATGAAGTCTAGAAGAGCAAGAAGCACAGTATTTTAACTTCTCTATGAAAACAAATTTAAGCCCAGACTACTATACCCTGCAAAACTCTCTTTCAAGTTTGATGGAGAAATGAAATGCTTCCATGACAAAGAACAACTAAAGATTTCATGATGACAAAGTCAACACTACACAGGCTAATGAAAGATGTTCTAGAGAGGGACAAATAAAATCAGAACTGCACAAATGAGAACAGAAGCAACCAACTAAATAAGACAAACAACACAGGAGAAAAGGAGTAAACAACAACAGGTAAATAACATGTCAATCATAAGTCAATACATCTGAATTATAACTATCAATGTAAATAGATTCAATTCAACAATTAAGAGAAATAGACTGGCACAGTGGATTAGGAAACAAAATCCAACAATATGCTGTATAGAAGAAACACATTTACCTCATAAAGACATACATACACTGACAGTAAAAGGATGGAAAACAATACTACACACCCCAGTACCTCAGAAAAAAGCAGGGGTAGCAATCCTATTCTCAGACAGTCTCAACTTCAAACCAACAATGATCAAGCGAAATAAAGAAGGCCACTATATACTGGTTAGAGGAAAAATACAAGAGGAAGAGGTAACATTCATAAATCTGTATGCACCAAACACAGGAGCTCCCAACTATATAAAGCAAATCTTAATGGATGTGAAAAATCTAATATTCAATACAGCAATTTTAACAGGAGACCTTAACACCCCCTTATCTCCAAAAGATAGGTCAACCAGACAAAAACTTAGCAAAGAAATAACAGAATTGAACCAGAGCTTGAAACAAATGGACATGGTGAACATATACAGAGTGTTCCACACAAACAAAGCTGAATACACATTTTTCTCAGCTGCACATGGGTCATTTTCTAAAATAGACAACATGCTGGTCCACAGGTCATGCTTAAGTACATGCAAGAAAACAGAAAGTATCCCATGCATATTATCTGACCACAGTGCAATGAAACTGGAAATAAATGACAGAAGTAACCAGAAAAAAGCCTAAAATTATGGAAATTAAATGACACCCTACTCAGCAACCAATGGGTCACAGATGAAATTAATCAAGAAATTCAACAATATCTACAATTCAATGAAAATTCAAGCACAACTTATCAGAATTTATGGATTATGATGAAAGAAGTTCTCAGACAAAAATTCATAGCCGTGAACTCACACATTAGGAAAGCAGAACGGGAAGAACAAACACGCTAATGCTGCACATTCAACAACAACAAAAGGAAGAGCAAACCAAACTGAGAGCCCAAAATGGGAAGAAATCATAAAGATTAGAGCAGAAATTAATTCAATTGAGATGAAGAAAGCAGTTCAAAGAATTAATGAAACAAAAAGCTTGTTCATTGAAAGATTAAGTACAATCAATAAGCCCCTGGTTAACTTCATTCAAAAAGAGGAAAGAAAAAATTCAAATACAAGCAATAAAGAATGAAAAGAGTGTAGTTAACACAGACTAAGTGGAAATTCAGAAGATTATCAATAAGTACTTTGAGAATCTTTACTCTCACAGAATAGAAGACACAGAAGAAATGGACAGATTCCTAGAAAGGTACAAATTACCAAAGCTGAGCTGACAAGATATAGCCACTCCAATAGTCCAATAGCATCCAATGAAATATGAGACGTAATAAAAAACCTATCAACAAAAAATGGTCCATGTCCGCATGGATTCACAGATGAATTCTACAAGAAATTTACAGAAGATGTAGTCCCTATACTCCTCAAACACTTCCATGAAATTGAAAAAGAAGAAATCCTCCCAAAATCATTCCTTGAGTCAAGTATTATATTGATTCCAAAACCAGGGATAGATGCAACTAAGAAAGAGAACTACAGGCCAATCTCTCTTATGAACATAGATGTAAAAATCCTCAATAAATTCCTAGCAAATATAATACAGCAAATCATCAAGAAGATCATACACCATGACCAGGTATAAGTCATCCCAGGGATGCAAGGATGGTTCGATCTTTGAAAATGAATAAATGTAATACACTATATCAATACAACAAAACTAAAAACCACATGATCATCTCCATTAATGTGGAAAAAGGTTTTGACGAAGTCCAACACTCATTCATGTTCAAAGTCCTACAGAAATTTGGAATAGATGGCCTCTACTTCATTCTGGTAAAAGTCATTTATGAAAACTCAATGGCTAATATAATTCTAAATGGGGAAAAACTGAAATCTTTTACTCTTAGATCTGGTACAAGACAATGATGTCCTCTGTCATCACTCCTATTCAGTATAGTTCTGGAATCATTAGCTACAGCCATTAGACAAGAGAAAGAAATAAAAAGAATAAGAATAGGTAAAGAAGAAGTTAAATTATCATTATTTGCAGGTGACATGATACTTTACATGGAAGACCCAATAAACTCCACCAAGAAGCTATTAGAAATAATACAGAAATTCAGTACCATAGCAGGATACAAAGTCAATAGCCAAAAGTCAATAGCATTCCTCTACACAGATGACAAACACATTGAGAGGGAAATTATACAAATAATACCTTTTACAATAGCATGAAGGGAAATGAAATACCTTGGAATTAATCTTTACTAAAGAAGTCAAAGATCTTTTCAAGGAAAATTACAGTACTCTTTAAAAAGAGATCATAGAGGATGTCAGAAAATGGAAAGATATTCCAATCTCTTGGATAGGAAGAACCAACTTTGTGAAGAATGGCCATACTCCCAAAATTGCTGTACAGATTTAATGTAATCCCTATCAGACCACCACCAACATACATCACAGAGCTAGAGAAATCATTCCTAAGTTTTATTTGGAACCAGAAAAGACCTAGAATATCAAAGGCAATCCTGGGCAATAAAGACAAGGCAGGTGACATTACCATTCCTGACATGAAATTATACTACAAGGCTACTGTGATAAAATCAGCATGGTACTGGCATCAAAATAGACCTGAGGATCAATGGAATAGATTAGAAGACGCTGAAGCCCCTATGAACACACTCAGTCTCCTTATCTTTCAAAAAGGAGCCAAACATATTCAATGGAAGAAAGATAGCCTCTTTAACAAATAGTACTGGAAAAACTGGCTTTCTACATGCTGAAAATTGAAACTTGACCAAGATCTATCACCATGCACTAAGCTAATGTGAAAATGGATTAAAGATCTAAACATTAAAACAGAAACACTAAAAATCCTAAGAGAAAGTAGGAGGAACTCTTGAAGACATAGGGATAGGCAAAGAGTTCATAAATAAAAATCAAATTGCACAGGAAACACTTCAAAGAATTAAAAACTTGGACCTGCTCTTATTGAGAAGTTTTTTCATGTCCACGGAAATTACCAACAAAGTGAAAAGGCAACCCTCAAATTTGGAAAAATCATAACAAATAAGTACTCAGACAACGGTCTGCTCTCTAAAATTTATAAACATCTAAAAAACACTAGGGCCCCAAAATTTAAAGACTCAATCCAGAAATGAGCATCCAAGATGAACACACACTTCTTAGAGAATGAAATTAAAGAAGCGAATAAATATATGAAAAAATGCTCCACATCACTAGGGATCCGTGAAATACAAATTATAACAACACTGAGATATATCTCACCCCAGAAAGAATGGCTATCATAAAGAAATCACCCAACAACAAATGTTGGAGAGGCTGTGGGGAAAAAGGTACCCTTCTTCACTGCTGGTGAGAATGTAGACTGGTGCAACTGTATGGAAAATAGTGTGGAAACTCCTTAGAAAACTTGGACTGATAATCCCGTTTAATCCAGCTATTCTTCTACTGGGAATTTTCACAGAGGATCTGAAAACCTCATTACATAGTTATATATGTGTGCCTATGTTTATAGCAGCACAATTTGTGATAGCCAAATCTTGGAAACAATCAAGATGCGCATCACCTGAGGGTTGGGTGAAAAAGATGTGCTATTTTTATACAATGGAATATTACTCAGCTAAAAGAATGATAAACTCGAAGCCTTTATATTGAAGTGGATGCCACTTGAAGATATACTCATAAGTGAAATAAATCAGACACACATGTGTAAATATCATATAGTTTCCCTAGTATCAGAACTCAAAAGAAGAAATACAAATAGAAAGGTACAATACAACTAAAAGGAAAGCAAGAACTTTAGGACTAAACAATAAAAGAGAGCAAGAAGTGCTAGGAAACATGACAGAGGCAAGCCACACAGTTATATGTGGAAGATGGGTAAGACAATGATCCTGAGAATCTTCAGAAAATTTTTGAATCTTGCAGTTAATTCGAATGATTCTCACCTTGACTAACTATATATACAGACACCTGTGAACCAAGCAGCTGCACTGACGATGGCAATTTTTGTAATAGTAAGTTCATGCTTGACGTGCCTCTCATTTTGGTCTTCTGAATATGGGCTGCTTGTCATGACATGCCAGTTGCTGCCGTGCTGTCTCTCAGATAGATGACTTCAAAAAGAAGAGGGTGGTGAATGAATGCACGAGACAGGAAAAGGAATGTTGCTGGACTGTCTTGCTACAAGATTCTATATGGTTAGATTTCTGGACTTATGTGTAAACATAAGAATTATATCATTCTTTATATCTATTTTTAAAATATATTCTAATTTTTAATTTTTTTTCATCATATTCTGTATGGACTTAAAGTTCAACATATCAATACTTGATGAAAAATACCTATTCCATGTTATGCCTAAGATGTTTGATATTCAGACAGATGGTGAGGTTAAGCTTAACAGCCCAGGTTGTATGGTAATAACAATAAGCTTGTTTTCTGGAGGGTTAACAACCTAAGTTTGCAGACCAAAATTAGATATAAAAGAGGGCTGCAAATAAAGCCAACATTTTGGCCCTAGCCTTCAAAGGTCAATTAAGACTTATGACATATGAGAACTTGTAGTATAACATCATGTAAATCAGTAGTATCCCAAATTTTCTGAACAAGGAGATTATGGGACCAAAGAGGAAAGTGATTGATGATGTAAAGTGTGCTTAAGGAGAGTCACTTGGAGAGAAAACATTGTCTCAGGCTTTCAGAGAGAGCAAATTAGTCAAGAAATGGCTGTGACTCACCCGTGTGGCTGACACTGACAAAGGATCTACAGTCTGAGGTACAGGATCGCAGGATGAATCCTGAGGGGATTAGACTGACCTTGTCAGATCCAAAAGTTACAACCCTTGTTGCATAAGTCTTGCTTTACCTTGGTCTTAACCATCCAGCAGAAAAGTATAACAACAAAGTATAAGAAATAAAGCTATGTTGTTATGTTGAGCTGTACGGGACTCAGGTCAACAATTTCTGATGGTGACAGCCAAGTGGAAGACCCAATATTATGAACTACTTGACTCTTTTATAATGTTTTGCTGAGTTAACACTCCTATAATATTCAAATGATGGAACTAAACAAAAAAGAGATTCAAACGAATGTCCCTTTTTTGAATGTTAGGATAGATACATTGAATGTTAGGATTCATATATTAGATATATGAATGTTAGGATAGATATATTGTTACATTTTCTTAATGTTTAGAGGGATTTGTTGTAATAGTTTTTGTAAATAGCATATCATGTTCATCTTGTACAGCAAATAACCACTAGGAAGAGAGTATGCAATGTGTTAATTATTGAAACTGTCATACATACCAATTGGTATGATTTCAAATCATACCAATTTGATTTGAAAGTGTCTCATTGCTATTTGTCTCTCAGTAAAATTATGGAAATAAAAGAAAAGCTATTTCATGCTGTAGGCCAAAGACACACACACACACACACACACACACACACACACACACTCATCAATTCAGGGGTGAGTTTCATATAATTATTTCATGGATATTTTTTCCTGTGTGTGAGGATTGTGGAGCTTTACAGATCACATTTACGTACTTTTATTCTTTTCTGCTTTTCCTTTTCCTTTTTCACCAGCATCTTGTGTTTCTTCATCTATGTTGGCTTCTTTTTCCTTTACTCTCCTTGCAATATTTTTCTCCTCATCTTTCCCCTTCTTGTCTTCATTATCTTTTTCTTCTTCAAATATGTCTATTTTTGTGATTTTTTTAAAACTTGTTATTTGTTTTCAAATCACTATAAAACACTGGGTGTTTTTTAAATGCCTTTTTTGGTATGTTTTTAGTACATAATGATTTCATCCTTGTGATGGGCACCTACATGACACCTATTAATTGCTTTTTGTCTCATTTTCCTCCCCACCCTCCCACTCCTTCTAGCTACTGAAGCCCTTTGATACATGTGCATGGTGTATAATGTTTACATTGTTCATGAAGATTTCATATATGTATATAACACATCATGAACTCCCCCCTTTTTCAATCTTTTTCCTCTCGCCTTTCAGCAATTTTTGGTTTTATTTCTCATACACTAAAGATATACCTTGCTATTTCCTATCATCTATCTTTCATTTGTCCTTTATTGATATTTAGGGTTTCTGATTTAGTTCATTTAAGATTATGATTTCAAAGTACATCCATTGTCCTACAAATAATACAAGTGTACCTATTTTTATGGCAGAGAGGTAATCCAAACTATCTTAAAAACTTAATATGTGGATGAACAAGCTAGAAATTTAACTGGATTTGAACTGCAGGCTGCAGTTTTTATTTTTTATTTTTATGTTTGGATTTAGGAAAGGTGTGCAGGGTCTCACTGTGTAAATCCAACTTGTAGTGATCCTCCTGTTTACAGCCTCCCAAGTGCTAGCATATCACGCACGTGCCACCACACCCAGTCTCAATCGTCATCTCATTGTGCCCCAGAGGCTGGGCCAGCATAGCAGGCCCAGGGATTGAACTCCTGGCCCCTGAGTTTACCTAAGCAGGTGCTTTAATCTGCTGAGCTATTTGGCCAGCCTCAGGCTGTAGTTTGTGGCCGCCCATTCTCACAATAAAAATTGAATAGTCAATAGGAGTTTAGATGCTTTGGAAACTGAATTTATTCTTCCAGCGTATGACTTCAGAATCTTTGAAATATGAAACGTAAATTTCCTTTTCAAGTGTACAAGGAAAGATTAATCTTACCAGTATACTTTTGTTAAGCAGATCCTGCGTTATTGGGCTCTACACAGCAGAGTGCAAATAGTAGCAACATAATCACTTTCAAACCTGAACTCTAAAGTATTTTGAATTAAACTATATTTTCTCTCTTATTTCTTTGTCTTGCTGAATAGAATGATGTAATCAAGGTTAGAGGGAACTAAAGAAAGAGTAGAGAACACTGAATAGTGGAGGGAAGTCTCTAGAGGGAAGCTACTCACAAGTTTTACACTACTCTTCTCAACGTACTTATGTGAAGGAGAAATAATAGATCATATTATGCTAATTCAACATGATTCAGTTTACCTAACACATCCTAGATGCTTTTTGGTAAAGACAAATTTGCAAACCTCAATTTGCAGAAGCCAAATTTTGCTAATGCTGTTAGGGAGCTCAACCTTCACAAATAACTTTGTTAGTCACTTCTGCATTACTATAGGGAAATGCCTTAGGCAAGGTGCTTTCTGAAGAAAACAGGTGTATTCAACTCATAATTCTGGAGGATAATAAACATGTAGCCAGTATGAACTCAGTTCTCATGAGGGCTCCCTTTACTCTGTCTTCTGATGAGAAGGCTGTTGTAGGAGGCATGTGGAAAAAAATATGTCTTGCCAAATGAAACCCAGAGAACAACTAAGAAACCAGGTCTCTGTTTTGGTTAAATGTGGTACTGATATTTGAAACTAGAACCTTCTTCCTGAATATTATTAGCAGTTTGTTTGTTTATTTATTTACTTAGACACAGCTTCACACTTAACTTTGTTAAGTTTCCCAGGCGGGGCATGAAATTGGTATCAGCTTAAGATCGTTACGATAGTTGTAGAGCTAATTTCTCTTAGTTCATTGAAAACAGTTTTGTTAGTATTGTGTTTGTGTTAAGGTATCATTCGTATATCTTGTACTCTAAATAACTATAATGAAAATAACAAAATGCAATGTATTAGTTGTTGTAACTCTCCTACTAACCTATTTTGCAACTTTGCTTTATTATTATTATTATTATTATTATTATTATTATTAAATCTATTTTCTCTTTAAAATAAAGAAATGTGTATCTTCTTTTATTAGCCTCCCAGAGAGCTGAGATTATATGGGTCAGGCTCATTCTCAGGACAGCATATCCTCCTGAAATCTCAGGGATCTCACAAGAGCTACTTAACCTTGCAGGAATCCCTGGTGAACTAAGTGTCTTCACTTGTTTACATTTCTTAAGGTTTTCATCATGTCCCACATAGCTACTCTGAGAATCAAGCTTCCAACATAGGAGCTTTGGGGAACACACTAAAGTTATAATATATAGACTATGTCTTCAACTTTGGAAATTATCCCCTAACTTTGATAATGACTTGGGGGGAATATTATTTCATTTACCATCTTAGTACCACAATTTTCTGAAAATGCTTTACATTAGCATTCTAAGGTTTATATTTAAGGAATTCTCTCTCTCTCTCTCTCTCTCTCTCTCTCTCTCTCTCTCTCTCTCCCTCACCTCTGTCTCTTTATCTCCGTCTCTTTGTCTCTCTGTCTCTGTGTCTCTCTCATTGTCTCTCGTAGGACAAGTTTTTTTTTAGTAACTTCTTTAGGCAGGATTCAGGTTAGATACATAGTGTGCACAGTGCTCATGTTTACTCATTTCAGAAAATGAAACACATGGCCTCATACTAACTAGAATAAAGGCAAAGAACACATGAAATCTGAAATGTAGGCAGAAATTCAGTGTATGATTCTCTTGACTGTGCATCATCTAAGGTTGAGCTGTAAATACTTTTCCAAGCATTGAAGTACAGAAAAATGTGCTAATGTTATATGAATTTTGTCATTATCAGAAGGCAGTAGAGATGTGACTTTCTGTTACTCTTGCCAGTGACAAGATGCAGTGTTCATCAGAATATCCACCTCACAATCACTCAAGGTGTGATGGAATAAAATGTCTCAAGAGTGAAGAAAATGTTCTTCAATGCTTAGGCAGAGCACAGTGGCAGGGATTTGATCTCCAGCCTGCCTTGCCAGCCCTGCCCCAGGGGCAAGCTGAGAAGGTGATTGAGACTGGGCATGGTGACACAGCCCTGTAATCCCAGTGCTTGGGAGGCTGAAAACCGGAGGGTCACTATGAGTCAGATCTATGTAGTGAGATATAGATCCTATACTAAATACAAAAAAAAAAAGAAGAAAGAAAGAAAGAAAGAAAGAAAGAAAGAAAGAAAGAAAGAAGAAAAGAAAGAAAGAAAAAAGAAAATGATCTTCAATTCAAAAACTTCTAAGATTAGAATATGAAAAATGATTCTGATTTGTGCTTCCATTTGATTTCTCTTCCCCAACTTAATATTAATGATATATTTGTTTTTAATTCAACTTTCTCCACTTCCTTATGAACTCAACCTAAAGCAATGTGTTCATAATATGCTGTAAAAGCTAAGGATAAAAACATTGATACAACATTTACATTATGATTAGAAAAACAGACATGAGTGAAATTTATGGCGCTTTTTCCTTGCTTACATTCTAACTTCAGATAGCTGATTGAAAACTGTAATGGAATCTGAAATGTAGTACTAACTACTGACAGTTTGTAGGGCAGATACACTGTGATCCATTAAAGTACTTGTATAGTAAACATCTTTACACAAATGCTAATGCTACAAAAGTCAATTCAGAGGCATATATTCCCAAAACTTAATTTTTGCAGATAACAATATATTAATTGCTTTTCTTTATACAATTTAAAATAGTTCAACAGAAACAAATATCTTAAAAAAATCTATGATACCCCGTTTACATTATTTAATTCAGAGAAAACAAAACAAACACACTTAAAATGTACCAAATAGGCTCCTCTCTAATACACAATATGCCACTTAAGGACATCTTTCCCAAGTGTTTTATGTGCACAGTAAGAAAAATAATCCTAAATATATATTTGTACTAATATGAAGATTAAATTGAAACATGAGAAGCAATTACTACAAAGTTTAGAACATACTACATGCTTAATAAAGGCTAATTGCTCTTATTGTTTCATTTTCTAACAATTGATATGCTACACTGAAAAAAATTTTTTTTCACAGTTTCAGGCAACAAAATGCATATTGGTGAATCATGTCTAGATATCGAGGCTTATTGAACATCGTAATGTGTGTGTGTGTGTGTGTGTGTGTGTGTGTGTGTGTGTTATACACATGTTTCAAAGGCAGATGAAAAGAAAAAGCTTAATTAAATAAAAAGGTACAAATTTGATACAAAATGATAGGTTGAACTTAATTGTTCTACTTGAAGCAATTTCATTTACTAAGTTGAGCGAATAAGAACTTCTGAGAACAAAGGCAAAATTTTAATCAAACTAAAATTTAAAAAGGGATAGGAAAAGGTCCAGTATTCATGATACAAAGAAGTGGAAGATTGTCAGAGTCTCTACAAGGCTAATAGCATAGGTAAAATGACAAAGAGAAAATACAAACTTATCAAATTGGCTTCCCTGAGAATATATATATATATATATATATATATGAACTGGGGATTGAACTCAGGTGCTTATTCTACCGAGCCATCTCCCTGGCCCCCTGAGAATATATATTGAGATGAAATTTTGGAAGTATGTTTTGGATTATGTATATGGAAAAATGAAAGAGATAAGATAGACAAAAGGAAATTTTGAGCACAGTACATTTGCAACAAAAACTACACCCATTCCCAAAGCTGGTGTCACCTTCAGAGTCAGCTCCCATGGAGACAAGCCGGGAGCAGAGGTAACAGCACACAGCTATACCCCAACATTCAGGAGGAGGAGGCAAGAAGATCACAAATTTGAGCCCAGCCCAGAAAACTTGGGGATTTAGTGTAGTGATAACTTGTCACAAAATAAGAGTAAAGGGTTGGCCAAATAGCTTAGTGGATTAAAGCACCTGCAAACAGGCACAGGAACCAGGGTTCAATTCCCAGGCCTGCCATGCCAGCCCTGCCCTAGCGGCACACTGAGATAGCAATTGACACTGGGTGTGGTGGCGTGTGCTTGTAATCCCAGGTCTTGGAAAGCTGTAAGCAGGCAGATCACTATGAATCCGATCTAGTAGTGAGACCCTGAACTGAACACACTGTAAACCCTTCCCTAAAATATGAATAAACAAACAAATAAATAAATAAATAAATAAATAAAATAATAATTTTAAATCGCTGCAGATATAACTTGGTTCTAATTTCAATCCTCAGTATTAAGAAAGTAGAAATAAAGGCAGGCAGAAAAGACCTTCATGCTACCTGATTACTGGCTGGCCATTGGAACTGAATGTCCACTACTAGGGCCATAGCTTAGATGAATCAGTGTCTTTATCTGAGGGCTTTTTTAGGGTATCAACACAACAGAGGAGTAAGCACCTAAGGTGTGGGAGGGACAAGGGAGAGCATATGCACAACGCACCATTAAGCCAAGCCTTAAAGCAGGAGATCCAAGATTTATTGGCTCAGGGCTGGCCTGATAGCTTAGTGGACTAAAGGGCCTTATTAGGCAGGATGTAGTGGGTGGGGTTCAATCCCCAGTGCTGGCCCCACGCCCGGGGCACACTGAGATGGTGATTGAGACTGAGCATGGTGGCTCATGCCTGTAATCCCAGCACTGGGGAGGCTGAAAACAGGAGAATCACCATGAGTCTTACCTACATAGTGAGACCCTATAGACCCTGTAGACCCTGTTGACCCTGTTGTAGATACAGAGAAAAAAAAAAAGGAAAGAAAAAGTGTGTTGGCCTGAAGCTTTGAAGAGAAAAGGGAAAAAAGAAAGAAAGACGAACAAGAATTTGGAAAGAGTGTTGGAAGATCACATGAAGTCATCTTCCAAATGTCTTTTTTAAGTTTTTGTAAGAGAATGAATTTGAGTTGTTGACCTAGAAATGACCAAGGTTTAGAATTCTCCATTTTTTTACTACAGAGTCACATAATAATATCAGAATTGTGTACTTTGTCAATGAAACGTATTAATTACACTGCTTTGAAGTATATGCTTGTGTGCACAGCTGTTTCCAATTACATGATTATAGCTTGCAAAGCCAACAATTGAAATCATCTTTTTTAACCATCTATAGGAGAAAGCAGCAACTGTATGTGGCAGCCAGAGTTTCCAAGGGAAAAGATTTGCCATAGGACCCACAATTTATACGATTATTTTATAACATCCACCAAAGAATCAAATGCAAAAGTGTACAGGAAATCTGTGTACACACTAGAGACAAAGAATCCAGTTGTGTGCCTAGGACCCACAGCACTGTCCTGCATGAGCCCAGCTGAACACCTATAACCCATGACAATGTCTTCTACTAGCCCAGGTGCAGGCCTAGAGCCCATGACAAAGTTTCATGCAAGTCTGTAGCAAGGACCTGCATTGGAAAGGCCAAAGGTCAGTGGTGGAAGCTAGAAAGTGTGCACTAGTCAGATGAAGAATCTTTGCCAGCAAGCTGAGGGATCTGCACTGGTGCCAGGAAGTGACTCTTGAGGTAAGGACCAGAGCTCCCTCAAAGAGAATCATGGCTATCCTCTGTGCCAGTGATGTCTTATGCTCCTCTGATGATGAGAACAGCTGAGTTCATATCAGGAAAGCCAGCTCAACAAGCTTCTCCAGGAAAAATCAACAGCATACCATCTTCCGCTCAAGTTCTGCTGTTTGTGTTGTTGGCAGTCGTCCTCAGGTGGGCCTTCCTTCCAATGCTAGGACGGTGCTGATTCAGTTCAACTGGCTGTTACTAGTTGACTGCTAGTTAAAAACACCACACTGTATAACTATACAAATAAGCCATCTATCTGCAAGAGCAAGCAAAGCAAAAGAATGACGGACTCCAGCCAGGGAGAGAAATTATGCAGAAGCATGCTGGGCCTGAGTTGTATTGTAGTTGATATGACCTTATCCTTAAAATTCTTCCACAAAGCAGATACTAATGAAGAATAAGTTTTAGAAACATTCAGTTGGAGGGTGTTTAACACACTGATGTGTTTCCTCACTATATTTGTCCACACCTTTTATGCAAAGTGTTCCAAAATCACTAGTGAGGTACATAACGAAGTCAGTAGGGCTCCACTGCTCAGGCTTGCAGCCATTCCTCCTAAATCTATGCATTTTAAAGCTGAAGAAAACGACTCCACCCTTGTAGCTGGAAGAGCTATGCAGGTGCAGCCTTTAGACATGCTGCTTCCACAGATCTGCATTGGAATCCATTTTCCCACGTTTCAAGCCTGATGTTTAACCATTTAGTTAATAAAAGAAAGATAATACATATCAAAATGGGTCATTGAGACAATGTATTTCAGTTAAATCACTTAGCAGAGATGCTATTTTAGCCTGTTAACTGATTAACAAGCTATCACTTACTGATTCTTAGGTACACAATCTTAATAATTCTATATATTCACTAATAAAATTGTCAAATCAACCTCATGTTATTATCATTCTCATTTTAGATAAAGAACTAAGGATTAAAAAGATAGTGTTACAGCTAGTAAATGGCACAACCAGTATTATTAACTCATGATATTTAATTATAGCTACAAGTCATATCAATCTATAAACGTTAAGTGCTGTTGTTACTAGTTCTGCAGCACTAATATGAGTTCTATTCTTGCTATTCTTATTAGTACTACAAAATGCTAAGAGCGTGGAGACAATAACATCTAATTATAAATGTTTAACATGACTAGTTTTGGTTGAAACCTTGGTCCTTTATGGTGACATTTAGTGAAATCATGTCAAATTTGTGAAATTTTTCAGTTTGAAATTATTTTTATACATGTCTTTTAATTTTCAATTGAAAATCGGCGGTATATTGCTTTTTGGACATATTAATCTGTCCACTGTAGATCTAGAAAAGGCCAAACCATAATGTCAAGGAGAAAACTGGGAAAGTCTTTGAATTTGATAGTCAAAGGACCTAAACTTGAACTCTATATATAATTTTTCCATACGTTTTTAATAGAATAAAAAATGAAATATCTACAAATGTGATTTGAAATCCTCTCTATACTGTCTAAATCACATGAATAAAACTTTCACTCCATTTAAATGATGTATCGAGATATTCAGGATTGGAGTAACATGTGACACACACTACTTACAGTCAGTGCTTCTCCTTAAGGGCCCTGCAGTGTTGCCTCAGAATTAGACTGCCTTGTGGCTGAACATTTAGAAACAAATAAGGGCCTACGTGACTGGCGATGTATAATCTTGACAGGAAACACAGGGCCATTTAAAATATATGCTCTCATTTGAGCCCTAACACCAGCCCCTTCAGAAAGCATGCACAGACTTGCCACTGAAGAGGTAATGGGCTCGGGATGAACAGAAGTGGCAAAATCAATACTCAATCATGATGAACGAATTTCTCAGTCAAAGATAGAAAAATAAACCTTGCTGTTTCTTCAAACTGAGTTGTTCTACATCAATTGAAAAGTTGATATTCTGATCCAGGTCAACTTAATTTGACTATGGATATAGGACAGTTTTTTGCTTAGACTGAAGAAACTAAGGGAAAAGGTAAAACGTCTTTGGAAATTTAGCCCAATGTCGTAGGTACGCCTTCAGATGTGGAAATAGGCTACCAACTTTGAATTTCGTCAACAGAACTCAATTACTTGCACATTATTAGTCAAATTTCTTCACTTATTTAGTTGATTTTCATATGTAAACTGAACAGCACGAATTCAGCAATGCATAGTTCTTTCTAGAAAATAATTCCAAAGACAAATTTAAGTCAATAATCTTGTTGACTTCCCTTTCCTGTGTAAGAGCAATCTAGTCATTCAGGCATTTCATGAACCTAAATCATTCTTCACTCATATATTGATTTTGTGTATTACCTAAATTATTAATTTATTTTTTTATATTGACTCATACTTACATTTGTTGGAATTAAGTTGAAATTTTAAACAAAGCCAACTTTGACTTTCACAGAAATGGATATGCTGTGGTACAATCAAGCTGTAACAAAAAATAGCCATCACTGTAAACTTGCCAATATATATGCTTATTATGATAATTAACATGATCTTTATTAGTATAAAGTACAAAGCATCCTGATTATCATTTTTATGGGTGATATTTCTTGTTGATATTATTCTTTGCATACAGTATACAACTTAAAGTATCAAAAAAATAAACACAGAATTTTTCATATTATCATTAGCATTAATTAATTCAAAAAAGAACAAAATACAAAAATAAGTTGAGAGACCCTGTCATGTGACCTGTATGCCACCGCAGCATTGTAGGTAGTAGGGTACTCAGGAAACTTTGTTGAAGATTCATTGCGAAAATCAAGGACAAAACTCAGATACCCTAATCAGGAACAGAGAAGAGTGCATCAGGTATCAGAGAAAGCAAATGCTACTTGAATTAATTTTTCTTACCTCTATTCTCTGCAGCCTATGGGCGAACATTTCTTTTTCAAAGAGTTGGAGGTCATGATATAAAAATGACCTCTAAATGCAAGAATAGCAACATAGTTAAAGTTCATGCTTTAGACAAGTCAGCACGAATGTAGACTGATGAAGTAATTGGGCAATCGCTTCCCCTCCTCTAGGTAGGGTGATGAATGACCACTTTCTTTATTCTGTGTTCCCAAGTTTTATGGGCCATAGAGAGTGCAAGATCAGAGTAATTTGTGCCTGAAATCCAACCACACTTAATTGAATGTAGTAAAATACCTGATCGAGCATTTCCAAATACCAAAAATTCCAATTTTCAGAGAAATTCTGATAGTGTTTGCAACTAAATAAGAGGAAAACCAGCTTTCTCTTTGCAAAGAGAGGTCAAAACTGCTGGAATTGAAATTTATTTTTAGTCAATATTCACACAGAGCTAACTTGAAGTAAAGTAAGGAGTATGTAAAGTTGATTAAATAAAAGTCTTCTTATTTGGAAAATTATCTAGTTATTTAAAAGGATTTACACACCTATAATATTCAAATAATGGATCTTAACAAAAAAAGAGGATACAGATGAATGTCCATTTTGTATCTGTGTATTCAAAGCAGTTAGGATAGATATATGGTTACATTCTCTTAATGAATAGAGGGATTTGTTCTAATGGTGTTTGTAAATAGGATATCATGTCTGCATCTTGTACAGCAATTAACCACTAGGAAGAATGTATGCAGTGTGTGAATTATTGAAACTGTCCTACCAATTTGATTTGAAACTGTCTCATTGCTATTTGTTTATCAATAAAATTATGGGAAAATATAAAAAAATAAAAGGATCATGTTATCATTAATTGGGATAAAGTGAATGAAAATTTACTTCAGTTTTCTGTCAAAATGATAAATTTGAAGAGAAAGGAACATATCCTAAAGAATAAGTGTGATATTTAATTTTCCATACATTATACTCTAGATATTCAGGGACATTTTCATACACATTTTCTATCATTAATTCACAAATGCAGGAAATAAATTTACTATTTCAAAATTAAAATTTTAACAAACTTCTCATTGATAACTTCCCAGTGCAAGTTAGCAGCTTGGCTCCTTGCTCACTGAATTTGTCTTGTAAGCATGCATTTTTGTAATACCTGTCGTTTTTTTCTTTTTCCCAACAGCTGTATTTCCAAAACATTTATTTCCTTCAGATTTCATATATGAATACTATTGGTTTTGCTTCCCAAATTTCTCTTTAATCTTTTTTTTTCTTTTTGTTTTGTTTTTGTACTGGGGATTGAGTCAGTACCTTGTGCTTCCCAGGCAGGCTCCTAATCCACTGAGCCATCTCCCCAGCCCTCTACACCAACTTTTAATCCATATTTACTTTAATGAAATTGCTTTTAATTTTTTATTTTTTTCAAGAGCACAGGGGACCAGAGAGATAGTTCTGTAGGATAAGTGCTTGGCTGGCAAGGGCAAGGACCTGAGTTCAATCCCCAGTTCTGTAAAATAAATAAATAAATAAATAAATAAATAAATAAATAAATGTAAAAACGTAGAAAAAATACAGATTTCATTAAAGTAATAGGAATTGGATGATGGTTGTATTGCACAATGTTATCTTCAAATTAGCTGTTTAGATTACCAGATATAAACCTAAAAATTGGTTTTAAAAAGTCATAAGAAATTAAAAAGAAAAAAATAATTAAAAATAAATTTTAATCATTAACTGCTCCTTTCAATAGACCAGCAGAAATCGTCAGCACATTATCCAAACTGTCCTGCATATATATTTTCCCTTCTTTCTTTCGTCATTTAATTTTAAGAATCATTTCTTCTCATCTAAGGGTTACACACCAAATTTCACCCAAATAGTATCCTAAAAACATTTCTAGCATAATTCTTCCCTCTCAGAGAGTACCAAGGAATGTTCTATCTAATCTGAAATCTGATCCGACTCAGTGTTTCTCTGAAACTCTTCCCTGGCTGTCAGCACCTACTCCCAGCTTGACATCCTATTTTTTATCTTTTTTTAATTTTTATTTTTTAAAGCAAGTGCAAAAAAGTATTAAAACAAACCAATTACAAGTGCTGTAGAACTTCACTTAACAAAGTAATCTGAATTTCACAGTTTTTGTTGTAATACATAGTGTCTTTCAACCAGTTATTCATATTATGATATATGAATGTAAAATAGGAAGAAGAAAGAAAAACTAAAGAAATGTGGAAGAAATTAAGAAGAGAAAAAGGACAAGCAATTGAAAAAAGGAGACATATTTTGAAAAAAAAAGTCTCCTTAATTGAAAAAAAAAAGTATTATCTGATCCTTTCCATAGATCAGCAGAAATGGACAGTACAGTTAAGAACTTCTTGGGCCTGGGGAGATAGCTCAGGAGAATAAGCTCTTGCCTTTCAAGTGCAAGGTCCTGAGTTCAATCCACGGTTTTGCAAAAAGGAAAAAGAGAAAGAAAGAACTGTTTGATGTGAACATTGCCTTGTTCTGCAGTGACTCATCTTTCCTTGTGTTCCACTTCTTCCAGCCATACTGACCTTCGTGAGCTAAGACTTTATCACAGGTTCTGAGCCCTGGAATATCTCACTAAATATTTATGGAAGAAAAACAAGAGGAATATTACTTTATAGGGGATAACTATAGAGAATAAATTTACACCAGTTTCATTCCGTTATCCTTACCACCTCACCCCTTCTGCTCTCTTATCCCTGCTGCTATTTAAAATCTCTATAGTGTACAAATGTTGTTCCCTTCATTTTTGCATACTAGCAGTTGTACTAAGGAACTATCACCTATACAGGTGGAATAAAAGAAGAAGAAGAAAAAAAGGAGAATAAGGACAAGTGGCAAATTACTACTGCTTTAAATTTTATGTATTTGGTACAGGGTCTCACTATTCAGTTCTGACTCTTAGTGACCCTCCTGTCTTCAGCCTCGCCAGTGCTGTGATTACAGGAGTGCATCACCACTCCCGGACTCAGCACCCCCGTGGGTGGGGCTGATCTGGCATAGGGTACCAGGTATCAAACCCTGGTCCTTGTGCTTAATTAAGCAGGAGCTTAGTCTGCTGAGCTATCTCGCCAACCCTCCAGCAGCAAATTATATCCAAGAAGCACTTCTTATGCACTAGCCGGCACTCTATAATGATTTCACCAGCATCTGTCACTACATCTTTGCATGAACAACTCAGGAGAAATGCAGTCGTCTTTCCTGTTTTATAGAAAATGAGGCTGAGGCCTACTAAGAACCACAATCTGGAATTAAACCTGAGCCTGTCCATCTGCTTCCTGAAGGCAAACCCTCTGCAAAGGCTTACAGTTTTCCTCACTGTACATTAAACTCATTCTCAGATTTTAGTTCTTTGAGACTATAAAGGCAGAATGGGGGAACTGGCTATTGTCCTATAAATATATATTTAGCAGGGTTCAAAAGAATTGAGACTGCGTTTCCTTGATTTATCCATATATATTTTTCTATCCTCTATGCTAGCATTTTATTCTGCAATCATCCTGCCCAGCAGCAGTTCAGTGACATGAAAACTGGGGAAAAAAATGTCTTGCAGCACATCCCGATCTTGCCTAAGGCCAGAACAAAAGTCTGGGTCCATGACGCCCTTCTCATTTAGGGGCCTCTTTAGCCCCTATCTCCTGAGCTGACTTCATGCCACACTGAATGATTCCCGAAGGTGTTGATGTGTCTCTTCCTGTCACAGCCGATTATAGCAGTGGTTACTTAGAGACCGAAGCTGCTGCTAATGCACCTGAACCACACCTCTCTGTGAACTGCATTCACTTTAGGTCCTGAATTGTAATTTTATAGCAGACATGTACAGCGCCATTTCTAGGATGTTTGAATCATAGTTTCTGTTCTTCCAATTAGGGAATGCACATTACAGGTATGTGGTAAATGCCAAATATTCCTTGAATTAGTTGAGAGTCTATGAGCTGTTCCACAAGTATGTAGAAAGGAAACAGTAGTCATGTTTCCTCAGGTTTCTCTACTGTCCTGACCACTCTGTTCCCCATATTTACTTAGCTGTCTATACAGAGACATGTATTTCTTCTACTTTTGAGTTAATCAATATGATTTAAATGGTGTGATTCTGCTCAGAACATATCCTGTTCCATGATGTCAGACTAAGTCCACAAATCCTTCCTTGTTGTGATTGTGTTCTCACAGAGTTGTGATTTACTCATACATTTCTATTGTCTCCAAAAGTAAGTACTTGTGTTTTATTTATTTATTTATTTTTAATGTATTTGGTTGTTACAGGGTTTCACTACACAGCTAGGATTCTTGGTGATCCTCCTGCTTTCAGCATCCCCAGCACAGGAATTACAGGCGTGGGCCACTACACCAAGACTCTGTCCTGGCGGTGGGGCTGCTGTAGCATGTGACACCAGGGATAGAACTGTGGTCCCAGCATATGCCTAAGCTTGCCTGAGCAGATGCTTTAATCAGCTGAGCTATCTCGCCAGCCCTTGGGTTTTAAAATCAAAAACAATAGTTTCTTCATCTCCAGTATCTTGAATTAAGACACGCTGTATTTTGTTGAATTAATCAACATTCTGGAATTTTGCTAAATCCAAGAAAATTGTAGCAGTCCAGCCACCTGAGGTCTAGTAGTTTAAACAAGTTATCTAGAACATACAGTTATATACTGTCTACTCAAGTTCTAAGTGATTGCTGAAGGAACAAAGGAACATCTATTTATTTATTTATTTATTTATTTATGTGCTTTTTTGCGGAACCAGGGATTGAACTCAGGCCCTTTTGCTTGCCAGGGAAGTGCTTATTCCGCTGAGTCATCTCCCTGGCCCCAGGAACATCTTTTTAAATGTGACCCATTTACACACTCTACAACTAATGAGGATACGATGGTGTATACTTATCATACCACTACTCAGCTAACAAAGACAAGAGAATTATTTAAGCTATGTTCATTGGAGATATTGGCCTATAGGTTTCAAACAAGAGATACTAGAATGTTGGGACCTTATCTGGTTTTGGATTCAGGACAATACTTGATTTGAGAAATGACTTTGGGACTATAGCTTCTCTTTCAGTTTTATTAAAAAGTTTGAGGAGTAGCTGCATTTGGTCTTCTCTAAGTGAACCCATCAGGTCCTAGGCTTTGTTGTTTGTGATGTTAAGTTTTTAATCATACCTTTAATTTCATTGACTGATTACTGCACTTCATTGACTGCGTTATTTAGAATTTTTATATTTTCTTGATTCCGCTTCGTTGATTCATATGTATCTAGGAATCTGTCCATTTCTTCTGTGCTTTTCATCTTAGTAGAAGAGTTTCTCGAAGTGGGTATTGATGATCTTTTGGAATTCTGCAAGATCCACTGGAATTTTACCCTTTTCATTCATAATTGCATAATTTTAAATCTTTTTTATTTCTGTTCCTGATAATGTTGATTATGGGTGTATCAATTTTATTTCATCTTTCAAGGAACCAACTGTTCTATTCATTGATTCTTTGTATTGTTTTCTTAATGTGCATTATATTAATTTCTCTTTTAATCTTTGTCATTTGAACATTAGTCTTTGCCTGTTCCTTTTCCAGAAGATTGAAGTACAACACTAGGTGGTTTATTTGAACATGTTTTATTTTCCATATGTGAGAAGTTTCTACTATGAATTTCCTTCTTATTCCTGCTTTCATGGTGTCCCAGTAGGCTGTATAACATTATCCTCTATTGTAGAAGCTGTTCACTTTCTTCTTTAATTTCATCTGTGAACCATTGGTTGTTCAGGAGGGCGTTATTTAATTTCCATACGTTTATGGAGTTTTTGTGGTTTCTTAGGCCATAGATTTCCAATTTCAGGGGTTGGGGATGTAGCTTGGCATTGTAGATGGTCAGTTAATAAGTATGGGATAATTTCAATATCTTTGCACTTACTGAAGTATGTTCTATGGAATAGTATATGGTCTATTTTAGAGCACAGCCCATGTGCAGCTGAAAAAAGTGTGTATTTTGATGTTGGGTAGAACAAGCTGCAATCATCTCCTGAGCCCATTTGTTCACAGGTTTGGTTCTCTTCTGATATTTCCTTTCTCAGTTTTTGTCTGGTCCATCTGCATTTGTGACAGAGGGATATTAAGGTTTTGCATTTCAATTGTGTTATTGCTTACTTGATTTTTCATGCTTATTAATATTTGTATTATATATTTGGGTGCTCTTGTATTTGGTGCCTACATATATATGATTTTCATCTATCTTTTTCTTGAAGTTTTCCCTTAATGAATACGTAGTGAACTTCTTTAGATCATTCTTGATTTGAAGTTCACATTGCCTGCAACAGAATAGCTACTCTGCTATTTTCTGGGCTCCTGTTTTTTATCCCTTTCAGTCTATGTAATTCTTACCGAGTTAAATACATTTCTTGTAAAAGCATATTGTTGGAACTTGTTTCTTGATATCTTCTGCCAGTCTGTTTCTTTACACTGGAGAGGCCACTTGCACCCTACTCTTGGTTCCTTGTTTAATTGTTTGCACTGCCTGATGGCTTCCTTCTGTTGTTGTGGTTATTTTTATCTCTGTCTAGAATATCTGTCAGTACCTTTTGTAGTGCTTGATTTGTTGTTAGTTGTTTTTGTCATGGAGGTGTCATAGTCCTCCATTAATTCTAAGAGATAATTTTCAGGGTACATCAACCTGGGTTGGATTTTTTTTTTTCAGGACTTGAAATACTTCCTTCCAAACTCTTCTTGATTTGAGGATTTGTATTGAGAAGTATGATGTGCTTAACTTTATAGGTAACCTGTCTGCTTTTTGAATTAAATGTATATTTTTATGCAAGATATTGTTGGATCAAAACTCCTGCTTAGGTAGACACAGAAACTAGGGTTCAATCTTCAGTGTGTCATGCCAGCCCTGTCCCCGGGGTGCACTGAGATGACAACTGAGACTTGGCATGGTGGCACATGCCTGTAATCCCAGTGTTTGGAAAGCTGAAAACAGGAGAATCATTATGAGTCTGATCTGTGTAGTGAGACCCTGTACTAAATACATAAATAAAACAGAAATACTGAGTACTGAATATGCTGGAAGATAGAATAGGTAGAACTCCTTAAGACAGTGCTATCAGCAAAGACTTGGTGAAAACTAAAAGCGCAACTTCACATAAGTATCACAACAAAAAAACAACTGACACATCATCTTATTAAAATACTTTTGCATGGGAGAAGAAAACATCAGCAAAGTGAAAGGACAACTCACAAAGTAGGATAAATTTTGTCCCGCTCTTCTGCACATGAACAAATAATATCTAGAATATGTAAATAATTAAAATACATCAGACACTTCAAATTTCAAGGCCCAATCCAAAAATAGACACCTGAAATGAATAAACAATTCTCACATGAAGAATTAGAAACAGCCAATAAATGTATTTTAAAAAGCTCCACATCACTTGTCACTTGAGAAATGCAAATTAAAAGAACACTAACGTTTCATCTCACTTTGAAAAGGATGGCTATCATCAAGCAAGCAATGAATAATCAATGCCAGTGGGCTATGGGGAAAGCGGAACCCCCCTTCTCTGTTAGTGGCAGTGTAGACTGGTGCAACCACTGTGGAAATCAGTGTGGTAGTTCTTCACAAAGCTAAAACCAGAGGTTCCATTTGACCCAGCTATTCCCATTCTTGCTGTGTCCCTGAAAGAATTAAAATCATTACACCACAGTGCTATATGCAATCTTCTGTTTAAGAAGATTAACCTATTACAGTTTGTAATAGGTTAATCTTACCAAATGTCCATTAACTGATGAAAAAATAAAGATGTGAGATTAATTTTTTTGTTTTGCATGTTTATTGTTTCTTGCTTTCATACAATTGAGTACCACTCAGCCATAAAGACAGATACATTTGAAACATTTATGGGTAAATGGGTGCAATATTCTTAAGTGAAATAGATTGAACACATGTGCAACTGTAGCATTTTGTCTCTGGTATTAGAAATCTAGAGTGTAAATAAGGGCCAGAATTTATACTAGCTATTATGAACTAGAAAGAAAATACTCAATTGGGAAGGGGAACAAGAAGCAGGAGGGGAAGGGGATGGAAAAGCAAAAGAAAGCAAGAAAAGAAAGAAAAATGGAAACAACACCTTTGTAAATAAGGAGGGAAGAGTTGAAGGGAGGATAAAGGCATGGAAGTATAAAGGATATAAGTCATGCTCAGGTACAAAGTCTCTGTGATGGATGTGAGCATTGCTATTATTTAAAACACATCAATAAACTTAATTTTTTTTTTCATTTTATGTATTTGGTACAAGGTCTCACTATGAAGCCTGTAGTGGTCCTACCATTTTCAGCATCCCCAGTGCTGGGATTACAGGCATTCACTACCATGACTCAATAGTCAGCTCAGTGTGCTCTGGGGGCAGGTCTGGTGTGACATGCAGGACCGGGGATTGAACCCTATCCCTGAGCTTGCCAAAGCAGGCACTTAATGTGCTAACCTATCTCTCCAAAACTTAATTAATTAAAAAAAAAAAGGTTCTTTGAGTTTAAAAGTTCAAGAGAAGCTCTGGAAACAGGATGACTGCATCTCAAAAATAAATTCAAATAAATATTTTTTTAAAAGAAAAAGACAGCAACAAAACCAATAAAACAAGTGCTTTACTCTCAATAGGAAACAAAAAAGGTCAAAGTTTTTTTCTCCTCCTCCTCTTTTTTTTTCTTCTCTTTATTCATTTTTAGCATCACCAAAAATAGTGTTGGGATTTGATCTTTAAAATTATGGGTCACCCTTGCATTTTCTATTTCAGTGATGTTTACAAGTGCTGTAAAGTTACAGTGTTCAAATACAGCTGTCTCTCAAAATTTTCACTGAACTTAAAAAAATAATAATAATAACTGTCCGGGCATAGAAGCCCTGAGATGCTGTGAGAAATATCTCTCCTGCTGTTTCACATGATTAGTGCTGACGTTTCCTAGCAAAGCTTGTGCCCTAGCAACTATGTTTTGGACCACAGTCTTTAACCTTCAATATAACTGATTGGACCAAAGAAGGCCTGTCACTCAATGCAGTCACCTTGCAGGCCTGTCAGGACGTTGTCTTGTGAATGCTTGGATTGTCCTATTTGATAGTAGCAAAGATCAGGCTAGTGGTATCCTGATTCTACCACTTAGGAAATGTGTGAACTCAGTGAAGCCATTTAACCAATTCTACCTTCAGTTTTAGAGCAGATAAACTTCCAGTGGTACTGTTTCATTTATTGTAAAATAAACACAATACAAGTCAATTCACAGGCTTCTAAAAGTTAAGAAGCATAGAAAGTTCCTAGCTTCTTGGATAGTTTTCATCATAATATTCATGAACTTGTTCAAGGATTACTTTTGTGCTGCTATGATTATTTTCTTAGCAATGGAATGTGTACTCTTCTCATATCCAGCAATATCTAAAAATGTTCATTATAATTCAATTCTAAAAAATCTTTGTCTGCTTAAATATTCTTAAGGCAAGAGCGCCTCACAAATCTCTTGTGTGTGAGCATGCGCTGCTGATCTTCTGATTTCTTTCTGTGCTTTGGTGCTCCCCACGCTCTGCTCGTCCTCTACGATTGCTTTCACAAATGAATTAAGTCTTGAGACCTTCACCAACTTCCAGCCTTGATGGGAGTTCATCCTGAGACCCCCCCCCACCCACTTGAACTTTCATTGTGGGTGGGATTTTCATAGTGTGTTACCTGTGTGCACTCCAAGGCACAGAGGGGGCAACACAGACAGTGTAGAAGTTGCGCCCCACATGGAATCTGTGACAAGAGAGGTGTCCAAGTACAGCCCTCATTACTGGGCAGTGCTCCTGGGCAGAAGGCTGGATCTAATGAACACAAGAACAATAATTTGTGTGATTGGAGGTGCTACATTTCCTAATTAATTGGAAGCCATCACTGCAGCCTTTCTCTCACTTGACACAACAGGCCATAGTAGCCAGGACCATCTCCTCATTAGCATGTAAATGCTCACATTCATCTAAGATGCATTTGTTTTACATCCATTCCTTCAAGCATCAGCAAATATTTACTGAGAAGTTTCCTTTCCTTGATTCTGAATCCCTACCCATTGTTCCTCATGTATGAGTAATATAAACAGATTGCAGTTTCTACACAGAACTGGTGGTCATTTTGTTTGTATGAATAAATTTGAGTTGGATATGAATAAATAGCAGACTTGAAAAAGATGTTTTCTTCATTCGACTTTTGTTTTCCTGCCACTCACTTAAACCTTGATACCATTATCCTTTACACATGGAGATGAGTAATAATGAAGCTAGCTCATTGAGATAGTGTTAGAAATAAATATATTTATTATATACAGCTGTCTATGCATCCATTTTTAATATTTACATGCAATTAATATATGCTTGGTTTAAGCGTTAGACTTAGAGAGATGCAGACAATTGATTTAGGGTAAGAGCTCTATAAAATTCAAAAACTAGCATTTCAAAGACCATAAGCAGTACAGTTTTTAAGAAAGGAACTTAAAATGTAATTAGCAACGGAGATGAGAAATCAAAGGAAAATTAACAATTTATACAGCTCTGAAGTTGAACGATCTCTGCGTTAAATTTTAAAGGAAAGACAAGTTTAACCTAGGATTATGGACACCAGACCTTTGGTGAAAAACCTGTAGGAAAGAAAAGGCTTGACAATTAAATGCCAACCAAAACTGTGTTTGGAGAAAAGCTATGCTTTGGTGACAGGTATAGCTCTGCTAACATGGAAGTGAGTATTTTACATGACAAAGATAAGGTTTTGTAGAAAGCCCACAAATCTCAAATATCTGAAGTCTCTTATGAAGTAGAAGTTTGAGGCAGATGGGTGTTGAAGGGAAGGGATGGGAACAAGTAAGGTTTGCTCTGTCAAAAGAAGATAACCTTTAACCTAAGTCATATTGGAATCATATTTCAAAAGTAGCTTTAAATCTGTTGTTTTCTGTGAAAAACAATATTCAAAAAGTTCAGAACATATGTAATAGTTTCTTAAAGTATAGATCTGAATAGTGATACCTTGATGTACAAATTTATAACTCTAAAATAAAGTTTTTGCCAATCCCTATCCTAAAAGATGCTTAGACAGGTTTGGTGAGGTTACATGGTGTAGGGAGAGAGTGAGAGTAAAATCTGGTTTGAGTTTTAAATATAAATAATTTCTACGCAGCCACACCTGTTGTACATAACACGAACTTTGGGAAACTTGCTTTGTGACCCTATGAAGTGACTGCTGAAAAGTGCCTTTACAGGGCCAGGAACTGTAGTTCAATGGTAGGGAACTTGCCTAGCATCTGTGAGGCCAGGAGTTCAGTACCCATGAACAAATGAAAATGTTCATTTTAGAGCCCCCTGCAGAACTTGGAAAGCGAGTATTTCAAGAGCGCAAGAGGTTTCACACTCACGAGCAGTCCACCAGCACAAAGACTTTGGCAGGACATCATCTCCTCATCAGAAGAGAAGATGATTGAATGTGTGCTGCGTTAGGGAGCAAAATTTCCTTTGTGCTTTCTGTGTATGTGAAGTATGTCTCCGCTAAAGGGGAGGGGTTGTGAGGGGTTGGCAACTGGTGGTCTACTTGTGTCACCCAGCTGAACTGTATCTCTGTGGTGCTGGGTATGCAAGGCCCACCCAAGGATTGTTGCCAGAAGCATAAGAGGCAGAACTGGAGAGAAGGAAGTTTAGCGGTTGCTAGTGAAGCTGATGGAGCTGTTAGTTTTCTTGGGGTGGCTGTTGGTTCTCTTGGAGGACCTTATTATTCTGGCTTTCCAGGTGGACTTGTCTGTTCTCTTTATCAATGGAGCTTGGGACCTTGTTGTGGCTGAGAATGGCTACAGTTCACTTTGGGGAAGCTTAGGTCTTCATCTTGAGCATTGCTTCCTGGCTCTGGAGGAGAAGATGGTGGACATCCATGTTTCACAGAGAAGCTTGTCTTTTGGTTTTCCTGATGGAAACTCGGTATTTTTCATTATTAGCAGAGCTTGGGACTTCACTGCTGCTGAGGATGGCTATGGCACTTTAGAGGAGAGCTCTGGTTCTTGCTTGAGCATCGCTTCCAGACTCTTGTCAGGAAGACTCCTCAGCCTGCTAATGCAGATCTTTCATCCTAGTGCACAGATTTTCTAGTTCTTACCGATGATCACTGGGCCTTCCAGTACAGAACCATGAAGCAGAGCCACATGAGACATTGCAGTGAGCCCTTGGAGCCCAGTGTGACTTGTGGGAGTCATTGCTATGGGCTTTCCATCTCCAGATGGACTTGTGTGAGGCATTACCTTGGGACCCAGGCCCTCAGCTGGATTCTTTGGCCTCTGTGTGTAGACAGATTTCATGCACTAATTGTATAGGATTCTTCGGGTGATTCACTATAAAATAATAGTATGTGTCCTGGGCCAGGGCACTAGCTCGGCGGTCTAGCAAGAGCTTGCCTGTCTGGCAAGTGCAATGGCCTAGGTTCAATCCCCGGTAACACACGCTGCTCCAACCCTGCGCTGAGCCAGCCACGGAATACTGGCTTGGTGGCACAAGCCTATAGTCCCAGGGCTGCAGATGGGAAGATTGCTATGAGTTTTAGCTGCACAGCAAGACCCTGTGACATATAACTAAATAAATAAAATGTCTCCCGTATTGTACTGTTCCCCTTGCAAAACCCCGAACTACAACAGAGAAGATCACTATTTAAAATATTGCAGAAACTAAGAGTTGACCTTCTACTGAGTGCTAGTGTTACTCATTTGTAGATTAGGGATTTTCTTATTGACTTATTACAGCTTCCTACTACTGTGCCATTTAGCATTAGACTTTTATTCATTGGAAACTAATATTAAAATATTAGGCTTTATTGGCCTGGTAGATGATGTCTTTGCCATTCAATTCAAGTCAGTGTGAGTTTTCAACATGCACATTTCAGTGATCTCTACCTTCTTACAAAAAAACACATGAGTCATTAAAATTAATGACATCTACACTTCCATAAAAATGGGAGACTCCATCACTCACTATGTACAGGAATGGATATAAGACAATTTGATTTGCTATATTGAGACATAAGCACTTACTTTCCCATTTATAAAATTAATAGTGTTATCAAATCCTGATTTAAAATTAATATGCTGTCACTCGAGGAACATTCTTATTTTACGTATTTCAACTTTTTACTCTATGGTCTATGAAAAATTGCATCACAGAGAATGTAGCAATAAGCACCAAAGTATGAGAAATAGTTTTACAGAATTCTAAAGTCTCAGAATTTTTAATTCCTTTATGGAATGAGGATGTTTACTCTCTGACATTCGATGGTGGACGTATTTAACTTTTTGTGACATTTATAAGGCTCCCAGCTAAGAGTTTGCCCTGGTTTTCAGAGGACAGTTTGGATTTGGATTTTTCAGCAAGCTGCAACCATAAAGATTTTGGTGACATAAAATAGAATAAATTTCTTTTTGTAGAATTAAATGTACTGGAGCCTTTTGGGTGCCAAGAGTAGAATGTTATGGTTTAGAACTAAACTGTGCCCCTAGCATCTTATGTGTACCAATGTGAGGGTCTTGGAATGGCACGGGATCATAGAGTGTGCCTATGCTTATCAGTGGACTAGTCCATTGATGCATTCATAGCTGAAAATTCTGTTAGGAACTGGGACTTGTTTGGAGGTTGGTAGCCAGGGAATGTGATCTGGAAAGATGCCTTTTGGTTACTGATAGCTCCTTTTTTCTTCTCCTTCTGCGTTCAAGTTTCCACCGGGTGAACAGCTTTCTTCTCCTCTGACACTTAGCTATAGAGCTTCTTCCTTGAACCCATGCACTAGCCTCACTGAAACTGCAGGCAAACTAAGCTTTTCCTAATTTAAACTTCAGGCGAAGAGTAGCTTGTCCCATAGTTGGAAAAGTAACAAATGCCTCACCAAAAAGAACACATACACACACACACACACACACACACACACACACACACACACTCACACACACACTCACACACTCACACACATACTCACACACACACACAGGTATATGCATATGCACATGTACATGCGCACCACAGAAAATATAGTAGAAGGAAATTTTCCCTGACGATAACCACGTTTTGACCCTTGGTTATAGGGATGGTGTCACAGAGATGTGCCCATTTCCAAACTATTTAAAATGTATACATTGATTGTAAGCAATTACGGACATCAAAAAAATTTTTTTTTGATAAATCTCAATGACTTGCTCCATTCTGGTCATAGTACTAGCCCAGGTATCATAACTGAAACTGGAACATCACTGTCCTTTTAGCCACCTGAATTTGGCCAACAGCCCAGGGCCAGTCTTGTTTCAAGTGTTCTAGGAGAAGAACAAAATAAAAATAACAAAGACCCAGGAATTCTCTTGAAGCTCGAGGCTCGAGCACTTGCATGTTAGATCTCATTGCCTCTAAAGCCTTGTTAAATGTCCATACATAGGGACAGTATCTCATGTATGTGGTTTGGGCAGCCTGGATTCTGGGATGAGCATCCCTGTCCAGTGCTCCACAGATGACTCAGCTCCTTCACAAGCATTCCCATCAATCTCATCCAGAGAGCCAGAGGGAGGCACGTGGGGGGAGGTGCTCACCATTTAAAATCCAAAAGTCTCCTCTTTCTATCTACACGCCCTTTATTTCCCTGCTTTCCTGATAGCACTCTTTCTCTTTTGCCCATCTTTTGGCTTCCAGTGCCCCTGCTCTGAGCACACCTTCCTGTTTTCTTTAACAAGGATGGCTGCTTTTTCTTTTACCATTGCAGGTACACTTGCAAGTTTGTGCTTGCAGTGCACAAGAGCCTGGAGCCTACCTGCAATCTCTCACACAGAGTCAGTAGCATTCACGAAGTCACTTTCCAGCTCCATGAGGTGTACAGACACCAAGCCAATCGAGGCGTGCAGCCGCCAGTTTCCACACGAATGTCCTGCCTTTGCTTTCCAGCTCGGCTGTGGCAGATCTCTGCTATCATTATGCAGCTGCACGTGGGGCTTGAACACTTGATTTTATTTCTCATTAGTTTTTTCCTTTACTTTTTTTAGCTTTAAAGAGAATACAAATAATATTAAAAAATAGATGCAACACAGAATTTTGATAAAAACTATAGGAATTAAATAATGGTTGCTATATTGCATGATGCTGTCTTTAAATTATTTTTCTTCAAATTGCATATTGTTGTCTTCAGATATAAGCCTATAAGATTGGTCAAAAAATTAACAAGGAGAGAAAAAATGTGAAGTATTATCTTCTCCTTTCTATAGACCAGCAGAAGTCAGCAATGTCATTGTCCATGCTATCCTATGTATATAGATATATGTTTTCTTTCTCTTTCTTTCTTTCTTTCTTTCTTTCTTTCTTTCTTTCTTTCTTTCTTTCTTTCTTTCTTTCTCTTTCTTTCTTTTTTTCTTCCTTCCTTCCTTCCTTCCTTCCTTCCTTCCTTCCTTCCTTCCTTCCAGTTGTTCCCTGTTCCTTCCCTCTGTACACCTTAGTTTTCTTTCACTGTATGCATTGTAGATTTTGATGAAAAGAAAACACCCTGCCTTTCTACTTCATGTCCACATTCTTGAGCATAGAATCTGACTGTAACAAATATAAATATATGGAATAGACAAATAAATTGTCAGGTTGTCGAAAGCATGCAGGGGCACTTGCTACTCATGTTGCCTTAATAATTATGATTAAAACATGTCATCTTACTAGATTCAGAAAAGCCAGGTCTAAGAATTGGGGAACTAATCACAAAAACAATGTATTAAAATTTTATTGAAATTCATAGAGTTCCAGTCAATTAAAAAACAAACAGAACAGAACTATGTGCCAAGGTAGCACTGTTGTTGCTCTGGTGTTGAGAGGTCAGTATTTCATAAGGTCCTGAATGAGTGAGATCTGGGTCATGAGAAGAGTATTAGACTCATACTAAACATGTGATTTTGATATTAATAACTTGACAAATGTTGGTAGAGTCAACAGTATATTTCTGAGTTCTAATTAGGGACCTGAAATAATTTAAGCTCAGTGATCTTAAATTGGCTTTTCTTTGGAGAACTCTTTTGTTTTAAATTATGTGCAGTAGTGCTGGTAAGGAAGATGCTGTGGACTCCAGACAGATCCCTTGGAAGTGTATCTTTAGTGTCTTGTCTTGAATCCATATCCGTGGACCAAAACAGTAGCACTAAGTGACTGCATGTAGAGGGCTGGATGCTACCACTGTGTGCATGGCAGGCACTCGGTCACATCATTTCCTGATTTAGCAAATGACCTGGCTGGAGGATGTTGATGATTCCAAGGAGCTTCATTTCTACTCTTGGGTTAAAATAACACCCTGTCAGAATCAGAAATGTGAGTTTCGAGCCACAGTACTGTGATAATGTCCTTCGGATGGTGGTGCCTTTTCTGTTCTCACTCAGTTAATAGGACCTCTTCAATGGCTTTCAGGAAAATTTATTTACAATTACCTGTTGATTATTATTTGCTAGACAAAAATACTTGTACCTACTGCTTTTTTCTTTATTTTGTCTCATTTTCTCAAAGAAACAAACAAGAAAGCAATCCAAAAGCACAGACGGTAGCATCTGGAAGATGCCTCTCAGAGATGGATCACTCTCCTCTTGTGCTTGTAGAAATCTGTCTTGTACATTGCTAAGATGACTTGAGAGAGCCCTGCACTTTATCCTCACACGTTACAGCTTTTATATCCGTCTTTCTCCAGGAGAAGATGGTAAAAGCAGTTCAGCAAAGGAGGAAAGAGAGGGAGCCAGGGGGAGAAAGAAGAGAGAAAAGCAGTGCGAACAAACCCCTAATCTGACAAAGACTTTCTCTTCCTTTGCCTCGTTGCTGTCATCCTTAATAAAACTAACACCTACTCAGTGATGCAAACCACTCTAGCCTCTCCATAGATCATCTAGTTCAGAGAATAAGGTGAGGTTCTTGTTTGCTTTCAAGAGCTGCCACTGGAATAAAGCCAACTTTGAACTGGATCTTACAACCAATAGAAGTATTAGCACACCGATCTGCAGACATTCTGGAGACAGATTATACTCGATTTTATTTTGGAGCATGAATATTGCAAATGCCCATGCTACATGTAAAACTGGCTCATGTGCTTAATTCATTTGAAAGACACTGCCGACTATTGATTTTTTTTTTTTTCTCCTTCAAGTAAATGGAAGAAGCATAGCAGTGTGTCCTTGGACTCTGAAGTAACTTGCATGCACCACCATTTCTGTAACTGGCACAGATCTATAAGCTTACAAAATGGATTTCAAATGTGAGATTCCTATTTTCAGTGCATAGCTTACATCTAATCAGGAGTGAAGAAATAGCGTGAGAGGTGGCAAGAAGGCATCAGAAAGAATCGAGTAAGCCAGCAAAGGCAAGGTGTTTAGTCTCAGGAGCAGGACGTCTCCTGAACACATAAATCAAGGTCTGTAATTATTACAAGAAAGGCACACAGCACAGAAAGGCCTGGGAGGGAAATGAGAAGCATCCCAAGAGAGGGTCTCAGCAAGGGGTGGTGATCGCGGCCCTGACTGGGAGAGCTCGGTCACGTGCCTTGCAAAGGAGCAAGTTTACGTGCTTGGTCAGAAGAAATTAAGCACTTTTCCAAGAGTGCTGCAGAAGTAAAGCTTTGCTGGGTGTGGTATCACATAAAAATAGTGATAGAAATCCAGACTGGAAAGGATTATGTAACATGTCACTGTTTTTTGTAGTGCAAGTGAAATGTTTGAGGGAAAAATAAATCAAAATATTAATAGCAATTACCTGTGTCTGTTAAAAGTAGAAGTTGATTTTATTTACGTATTATAGTATTGAAACTTTCCAAACTTTCTAAGCTGGGGATAGAGATCAGCAGAACAGCTTCTGTCAGGCAAGTGATGGGTCCTGAGTTCTATTTGCCCCCTTGAGACACTTCTCCCTTGTTCCATTGTCCTTGCCTGCTTCTGAAACAAAACAGAAGTCCTTTCATGAATGTCTTCATGACAAAATAACTGTGGCTTTCTGAGAAAAAAATATGCTGAATTCTGCTGACAGGTGCCATCTAACAGAAAGACAGATCATGAGACTATCATGGAGTGTCCACCTTCCTCCTTCACTTGATCTGATACCATGAAGATGGGGGAAGTTTCCCAAATGAAAATGACCACGAAAGGTAAATATATTTGATCAATTCAGGGCACTGAGACAGCCACCACAGTGCTTGTGTGTACAGCACATTATTGCAAGTGTTGACGAGCAATGCTGTAATGTATTACACTTATTAGTCACTATAATGATGCAAATTGAATGGGACTAGGAATTAATTTCCCTTGCACGACACTTGCATACCTACCATGTGTCATACGCTGTTTATTTTAAAACCTAAAGAGAGTGCTGGCAAAATAGCTCAGGAGATTAAAGCACCTTCAAGCAGGTGCAGGTTTGATCCCTTCCCTGCCATGCTGGCTCCACCCCCTGGGCATGCTGAGACAGCAATTGAGACTGGGTGGGCGTGGTGGTACACACCTGTAATCTCATCACTCGGGAGGCTGTAAACTGTAGAATTGCTATGTCTGATCTAGTAGTGAGACCCTGAACACCCTGTAGAACCTTCCCTAAAATACAAAATAAATAAATAAATAAATAAATAAATAAATAAATAAAACCTAGAGAGAGTCAGGATTTGGTCTATTCTTTTCCATTTCAGTAGGTTTGCTTGTTTCTTCGATTTTTTTTAACAGAAGGCAAGTGGTTTTAGAATGAAATCAGTTCATACAGAAACACCAAAGGAGACCTCTTCACTACAGAAGAGTTTCAGAGGAGATGTAACAGAAGCAGATTCATGTCCCAGGTTGTCCTTTCAGCAGCAGCTGAGACAGCAATCTAGAAGAATGAAGATGTGCAGTGAGGGTATATGAGAAGGATTTCTGGAGAAAGCACAAGTCATTCTCTGTTGTAACCTAAAATGAAATTTATGTACAGCCAGCATTAAATGAATAATATAGAATCTTCAGGGTCCAGTTCAGGAGATAGTGTAGATTTGATTTAAAACCAAAATTTCTGGACAAGTAGCCTTCAAAAATAGTGAGAGAAGACAAGTTAGTTGACCATGGAACAGAGTTCTCAATAGTATGGAACATTTGCTAAGAAGGAAGGTTAGGGAGAAATTCATATATAATGGGTGATACCCAGGGAATGTGCACCCAAGGCCAAGTGGGAAAGTGCAGCTGGATCTCTAGCTGGTTAGGGATTTTACTTCTAAGTTGAAATTAATGACCATCTTCTATTTTTTAGTTTGACCTGAATTTTTTCCCTTTAGAATCTTCTTTCAGTGAATCCAGGTGAATCTGTTGTGGCAGCTAACTATATAACTCAACTGACAAAGGTAAACATATTGATTGAGTCGGCCAAATGGAGGAGAATTCTCCAAAGCAATCCTCCAGAGCCTTGAGTTGGAAGTGGTATTTTGGAGCTATTTAGGAAATATTTTGTTGATTTTATTTTACTTTTTTTACCGGTTCGGCATGTGGTGCCCCCGATTGAATTGCAGTCCCTACACTTGCCTAGGCTTGCCTAAGCAGGAGCTTTAGACTGCTGCGCTATCTCCTGGCCTGGGAAATATTTTTCTTAATAATGGAACTAGTGAAGCAAAGGGAAAAATTATATTGGAAAGCTCAAAGAAAGACAGGGTAAGGAAAAATAGAGGATCATACAAAAGGATGAGGAGAGTAAGTAGGAGAAAAAGAGCAGCACAACATAAGAAAGCTGGAGAGCACCAAACAACTATCTCCATTGTATTAACTGGGTCTGACCCAGGCACTCCCTACTGAATCATTCTTGAGGCTAACTATGGATTAGCAATCTCATATATAGGGAATCAGAAGAAGAAAGAAGTGATGAAGGAGCAAGATGAGAACCAGAAATACAGAATAAAGAAAGAGGCAAATAAAACAGATCTCAGTGCATTGTGAAAGAGCAAAAAAGGAAGGAGTATAATAAACAATAGAGTGGAGTTAGGTTAAATGTGACTTGGAAACATAGCAGGTTATTTCAAAATGGAGTTCTTGGGAAAAAAGATTCTTTTTTTTAATGTATTTATTATAGGGTCTACAGGGTCTTGCTACACAGATAGGGCTCGTACTGATCCTCCTGTTTGTGGCTTCCTAAGCACTGGCATTACAGGCATGGTCTACCATGCCAAGTTGGGAAAAAAGATTCTTGAAGGCCACGTGAGAAACTCAGCCCAGCAAGCAAATGATGACTTCTATTGTAACTTAACTTTCCTGATCCTGTGGCTCCTCTACCAGGAGCCTTCTCTTTTCCCAGAGATTTCACTGGTACATCTAGAGAGCATCATCTTATTTGTATGGTGAAGAAAACTATTCATGATTATATTTAATCATATTTATCAGTGTATTGGGCATTTTTTCTTTGCTGAGAACAGATAGGTACGCAACATATACAGTGTAAAGAAGGAAGCATTTTCTTTTGTTCACAGTGTTGTGGGGCTCAGTCCATGCAGATCTGGACTAACTGGATCCAAAGTAGAAACATCACGGTGGAAGGTGTGGTAGAGCAAAGTGCTTAGGGCACAAAAGCTCAAAAGCAGAGCAACAGAAAAAATACTGCCAAGGCACCACAAGAAGTGGCAAAAGTCATGCTTCTATGACCCACCTGGACCAATCCAGAAGAGTATTTTAATATGTCTCCGTGCAGCTCTAAAGCTAATCAAGTTGGCAATCCAATTTAACTGTTATTCTAATATAAAACAGGATCATAAATGTAAAAGCAATGAAAAAATTGCATGGAACTGCTATTATATGAGTTATAATCGAAGCTATTTGTTCTTAGCATTATGTATTGCTACATAATAAATATAAAGGTTTGTGTGGGTAAAAAGCTGTCCATAGCTAAGGTGGATCTTTTCTTTCAGGGTTTCTCAGCAGACTGCAATCAAGGTCTCATCGACATTCAGATATAAGTTAACATCTCAGTCTCAGAACTTATATGCTTATAAGCTCATGTGGTTGTTGGCAGGATTAGATCCTTTCCTGCTGTCAGACTGGAGATATACATTCCTTCCTGTCATCAAAACATCACATTCAATGTTTTGCAGCATGACACTGAGGTTCATGGGAAGCCCATGGCATGGCAGTTTGATTCTCCCAGTGCAGTCAGGAGAAATCATCTGCAAGGAGAAGGTGCTGGTGAGATGAAAGTTGTGAGCCTGGGCACAGAATCACAAACATCTACTTTGCAATTTTCTTTTTGTTAGAAGAAATTAAAATTTTCTGTCCACCCTCAAAGAAGGGAGATTTCACAATGGCAGAACACAATGGAAGGGATCTCTGGCAGCCTCCTTAGTTCCTGGCCCTATGGTCTTCAGATTTAAAAGCATAAAATTCCTTTAGTATTTTCAGGAAAATCTTAATTTGTAAGTATGTGCAAAAGATATTGCCAAGTATGGATAAAAATATAGACCAAGAGGTTCACATCTTAGTTTTGTTTCAATGGTAAGTTTACTGATAATTGTAATATATATATATATATATCTTACACCAGAAATTATTCTACTAGAATTGTAAAAAGAAAGGCTGGCCAGATAGCTCAGCAGATTAAAGTGCCTGCTTGGACAGACACAGGGACCGAGGTGCCATCCGCTGCGTGCTGTACCACCCTCTCCCCCTGGGTGCCCTGAGAAGGTGATTAAGACTTGGTGTGGTGGTACGTGCCTGCAATACTAGCTCTTGGGAGGCTCAGAACAGCAGGATCACTATGAGTACAATCTGTGTAGTGAGATCCTATAGGCCGTGTACTAAATACGTTTTAAAAAATAAGAATTGTAGAAAGAAAAAAAATGGGATTTGTGCAACTACCTTGCATCCCACATCACCAATTTTCCAGGACTGCCATAGTTTTTCTGTGTCTCTCAGGAGTATGGAGGCTTTGGATTGCTGGAGAATTTACCTCAAATTGGTAAAAGTTAAGCTGGGCTTGTGAGTAAAGTTGACATATGCATTAGTGTTACAAAATTCACTAAGCACCTATATAGTTGGAACAATACCATCATCTGTTACTTTGTGATGATACACTGAGAAAAGGGGACAGCAATCAGTTGGCATAGAATTTCACACCTTGTAAAAACTTAATAAAATTAACTTCCATCGTTCTTAACCTCAGTTCCTGTGTTAGCCAGGAGGTGTTCAGCTATCAAAGCTCTTTCCATGTTTCCACAATCTTTCTATTACATGCATCTCTAATAATTCTAAAATAGTTTCCCTTCATCTATAATTTAGAATAAAAAAAAGACAGAAAGTGTTGGAAACAAAAATTGCATCCATAATCCTAATACCATTGAACTGAACAGAACATTTTTTTTTCTGAATATAGGCCACTATTCCCAAGCTTGAGTGTTCAGGGCCATCACTATCCTTGGGCACTATAAAGCAGACTGCTGGAGCCCACTCACAAAGTTTCTGAAAGTTTCAGTGAGTTTGTTGTGGGGACTGAGAACTTCTATTTTTACGAAGTTGTCCTGCGGGGTTGATGCTGCTGGGATAGGCAATGAACTTTGAAAAACACTGATTTAAGTCACTGATTCAAGCCATAGTATGATGCTCCACCCACTGAATGAATGAGAAATGACATTCTTTTTAGGTTTCTTGCCAAAACTCTGAGCAGAATGCTTGTGAGATAGCTCAGTGGACTAAGCACCTACATAGGCAAGAGTAACAGGGTTTGAACCCACCATGCCAGCCCTGCCCCCAAACCCGGTACACTGAGCAAGTGACCAATTCTGGGAGTAGTAGTCTTCTCCTGTAATCCCAGCCCTGGGGAGGCTGAAAACAGGAGGATCACTAGGAGTCTGAGCTGTGTAGGGAGACCCTATATCAAATCCATAAAACTCTGAGCACATGTGGCTTGTTGGTGAATTGCACATCACTCTTTCCTATGACAACTTTTGTTCTCAAACATGAATTCTTCCAGGCTAGGAGTGTCAAATCAGCTTTCAGTGCACCTGCAGCTGGATCATACGCTTGTGTAAGCCTGTGCTAACTCAATAAATTCTTAGTAAAGATGTGTGGTACTGTTTCTCGATTCCCCCTAAACAAGTAACTGACCAATAGAAATTACATGAGTAAAAGCTACCTATGATCAGCTATAATTTGATTAAAAAGATGGAGTCAATAGAAATTGAATCTAGTTTATAGAGAAATTAATTTCTTAGGTCTCTCTAGAAAGCAGGCCAGATGTACTTTATTAGATTTGGCTTTTACTCACCATGCTGTGGTGAGAATTCCAAGCTTTATCTCTCATACCCAACTCTTAGTTCAGATCGTCCCTGGATGCATACTTACATGACACATACGTGAAATACTTATACCAGTGGACACTCTAAAGCTTCATTTTTCACTAGCATATGCTTATTTTTCTTATGCTGTCACCCGTGTCTAGCAATGGTATTCAAAGACAACCATCCTCTGAGGGAAGTAATTCTTATTCAACATTAAAAAATAAAGTTACTTTGCATATATCTTCTCTAGCCCATACAAACAGTCATCATGTTTCTTTCTTTTTTCTTTATTTCTTGGTGCTATATATAGAATCATATATTCTAATGATCAACTCTTCAGCTAGACTCTGAAAAATACTTCTATACTTTTGAGCAATTATAAAGCATCTTTTTTATGAATTATTTTCCTATACTCTTAGAAAGAAACATAAAAGTTGCCAGAAAACTTGATATAAATATAAGGTTAGTAGGATTTATTATATATGCATATATATATGAAAAATAAAAGAAAGATTAAA
>NW_004524587.1:18350550-18375299 GCF_000260255.1 Octodon degus
TATATATTTCTGCTTTGTTCATCATTGTGCAGTTAGTTCTCAGCAAATGGTCAGAATAGTGTAAGATCTGGGCTGGCAAGATAACTCAGTGGTCTAAAGCACGTGCTTAGGCAAGCTTAGGCAAAGCACAGGGACTGTGCTTCGAGTCCCAGAACCACAGGCCATGCCAGCCCCGCCTGCAGGGTGGGCTGAGCCAGCCACAAACACAAAACAAAACAAAACAAAATAGTGTAAGATTTGAAATACATTTCAGAAAAAACAAAGGAATAATTTACTGATCTTAAAATTTGAGATTTTTTTTTCCGTGTCAGCCATCTGGATGAGTCACGGCAATTGCTTGACCAGTTTGCTCTCTGTGAAAGCTCTCTGTGAATGTCTTCTCTCCAGGTGACTCTCCTTAGGCACACTATACATTGTTGATCACTTTCCTTTGATTATTGCCCCATAATCTCCTTGATCATAAAATTTGGGACACCAGTAAGTTATAGGATGTCACACCACAGGTTCTCTTATGTCCTGAGTCCTCACTGACCTTGAAGGGCTAGAGTCAAAATATTGGCTATCCTTGTAGTCCCTCTATTTCTCCAATGTTTGGTCTGCAAACTTTAGTTGTTAAACATCAAGAAGACAAGATTAATGATATTATTACCGTGTAACAGAGGTAGTTGGGCTTAACATCATTATCTGTCTGAATATCAAACACCTTAGACATAACGTGGAACTGCTATTTTCCAACAACCATGGATATTCTCATCTTTAAATCCTTATAGAATGTGAAAAAAACAATTACACATTTTTACACAGAAATTAAATATCAAACTATATACAAAAATATAGCAGGATAATCCTATGATATTTTTTCTTGTCTCTTATTTTCTTTTATTACCTTTTTTAAAAAAACATTTACTTTAAAGAGTGTATATTAATAATTGATATGACATTAGAAGCAGTATGCATTTAGAAGAACAGAATGATAGGCATTCCAAGCATTGTTTTAGTATTACACATTGCTATCCTCACTGTAGTTGCTTAATTCACAGATATTGTCATATATATTTAGTTAAGGTGAGAATTCTACCCATTAACTAACTCCCGTTTTCAAAAAGCATGGACATTTGAAGTATTTCTACCATTATATGATGCTGCTGCCTAAAACAATGTCAGTGTGTCATTTATAAATTCTATCATATTTGTGTTCTATGAAGAATTAGAAACAGAAATCTCTAATGTATTAAAAGACTTTCAAAATTAAACAAATTCTGAAGCATTCCAAAAAATAATTTGAGATGATCAGTTACCTTCAGATATTTTGAAAAAGAGAGCATACATCCTTTTCAGACCTTTAAGACAATTATTCTCATCAGATATTTCTTATAGTAGCTATTACATTCCTCTATACTTAAAATCATCCTGGGTACTAAGGTTGTTAACTGAGACCCTGGGTCCTGGACTTCATGGGTCTAGCAGCACAGTAGGAGAGACAGACATGAACCCAGCCATTGCCAAATACACTGTCTGTACTGAAGTGAGGAGTCATGCCATGTTGAGGTGCAGATTCAAGCACACAAATCTTGGGTAGTATTCCAGAAAAGTCTTCAGGAAGAATAAGTTAAAAGTTGGCATAAAGAGACAAAAATGCTTGCAGAGAGAACAAGATCTTTTTTTTTTATTTTTTATTTTAACATTTATTGTGTGTGTGTGTGTGTGTGTGTGTGTGTGGCCAGCTCAGCCCACCAGGGGGCGCGGCTGGCTGGCATGTGGTGCTGGGGGATTGAACCGCGGTCCCTATGCTTTGCCGAGCTTGTTCCAAGTAGGTGCTTTAGACCACTGAGCCATCTCTCCAGCCCGAGAACAAGATCTTTAAAAGTTCAGTGCCACAGTGAATACAATCCTTCAGGTTCTGATATAACTTTACTTTCCAATTTGAAATAAAGATAACTATTAAAGTATAGAATTCACCTTGGGCATCAGTGTTTATTACTTTTATAAATCTCATAGCATAAGGAGTTTTTCCACTGGGTCGTAGGACACCATCCCCCTCGTAAAGATTGACGTTGTCCCTTGATTAGATGAAATGATGATGCCTGACTGCATTAGTTTAGCTTTCTCGGTGTCTGTTGTTGATTAAACTTGTAGATTATGCAGGCTGAAGAGGTGTTTGGAAGTTAAACTCTTTATCCTATCCTTCTACATGAGAAACACTCTCACGCTGCCTCACACACCTGCCTTCCCCTTAGGTAGCTTGATTTGTATTCTCAGCTAGGAAGCTAGTGGAGAAGGAATTGCCAGTGACAGCACATAGGAGAATGTCCACATGGTACTTATTATAATGGCCAGCATGCAGACCTCCAGACCACTGATATTGACCTGATCATAGCCCTGTGTACCACTGGGAGGCTGTGCTCCCACTTCCACTCCATAAATTTAGCACACCAAGAAATTTATCACAACCTTGAGACAGGCTGATGATGGAATGGCTGGTTGAGTTAGTGCCACAGCTTTTTCGATTTATTTCCAATCAGTGTTGGAAGAACCAAGGCTGTGTAATGTGTCCATTTTTATTCAGTCCATGTTACTAAGGTCATATAATAATGCTTCTGGAAGATAGAATGTTGGGCTTTTGGAAAACTCTCAAAGGTCTGTGGACTAGTGTAGGGAACACAAGCATTAACTCAAGATTCTTTCAAAGAGGCATAAAGTAATCAATATGCTTGGTGCCCTAACAGCAGGCAAAATCATGGTTGAATTTTTTAGATCCTACTGCAGGCATTTTAGATTGAAATTTCAGGGTAACAAAGTTGTCGAAGAATTAGTTAAGGTAACTTAAGACAAGTAAAACATAGGGATAGTGCAGTTGCATTTGGTAGTATAATTTGTAACCTCAAATGTGATCTTAGTGCATTTGCTATTGTCTATAAGAAAAGAAGAAAACAACTAGCACATGGAAGAACAGAGCAGTGGTTAGGAGGGCATGTTCTGCATAGACTCTGGCTGTCTCTGCCCAACTTTAGGCTGCTGCGCACAGAGAGATTTTATCCAGATCATCAATTTCTATATTTATGAAATAAGGATAATAACATCATATATATCAAGATATGGTCAGGAGGATGAAGAAAATATATGTAAAGTGCTTAACACAATTTCTAAAACAATTCTCAGAATGTCCATCCTTTATATCAAGATGGAATTTGACTTGTTTTGTTAATAGCGAGAGCTCTCTGTAACAATGCCACAAACCACTGGCCTTTGAGAAAAGAAGGAAGTCTGGTCACAGTTAGCAACACACTAAGAATGTGATGCTTCATGCTGTCTACTATCCCAGAATCCCACTGTATATTTCGTCTACATGCAATGATATACTTAATACTATACTTTTTTTTTTTTTTTTTTTTTGTATTTTAGAGAAGGGTCTACAGGGTGTTTAAGGACTCACTTCTAGATCGGACTTGTAGTGCTTCTCCTGTTTACAGTCTCCCTAGTGCTGGGATTATAGGCACGCGCTACGGAACCCAGTCTCAATATCTGCCTCAGCGCCCCTCGGAGGTGGGGCCGGTGCTGCACTGGAGGATACAACTTCTGGCTGCTGCGCCTGCTTGCAGGAACTTTAATCAGCTGAGCTATTTGGCCGGCCCTACTACTATACATTTTGGAAGGGAGCTATTGAAGGATGCCAGTTCAGAGGGAAACCGGCTTCAGTTTCTTGTTGCAGAAAGACTGGTCTGATTGCAAAGGGATATGGCTGACCTCGCTTTATAGAGCCAAGATATTTTTATATATAAATTGATGTAAGAATGATTCAAAGTAATGCTAGCACTGATGGGAGGAGACACAGTTTTAAAAATGTTAAGATAGTAGAACAGTTTAGATTTGACTGCAAAATACCTCAAATAAACTACTTAAAAGTAAGAAAGATTGGTTCTGGCTGATGGGAAGAGTTAAGTCCACAGCCAGCTGGCTCCATCGCTATCAGGTCCACAGTAAGACAACATTTTATGGCAGTTAAGGGAGCAGAGGTGGTCACCACATGTTGGCCAGAAAGCAGGAAGACAGAGGAAGAGCCTGATGTCCAGTGAGCCAGTTTCCAGCGATCCAGTGATTCCGGATGGAGGCCTTATCTCCCATCTGCAGCTGCGCCATCTCCTGGGGAACAAGCCTTCAACACTTGAGCTTTTGAGGAACATTTAAGACCAAAAGTATAACATTAAATGTTGTAGAATAAGTCTTCTGATACTCCAAGTTGAATTTTTATTTCATTATGGTTACCACCTCTCATACATCCTTATTAAATTGTATATCCATACTAGAATTGATCTACTCTTGCACTCCAAGGGAATTATTTCTAGAGTGAGAGAGACTGTGTAAAAGAGGTAGAGAAATGGGCAAGGAGAAAGGAAAGGGGTAGAGAGGAGGGTAGAGGAGAAATGGAAGGGAAACGCCAAATATCAGGTAAAGAGGCATGAACAAAGAAGGCATGTAGGACAGACTCTTCTTGTGCTCAGAATACACCAACAATAAAATAACACACCTGGCAGGAATCTCTTTGACATTCCTGCCAGTCTTGGGAATTTAAATAATTCAGAATAGGTTCCCTTGGGAGGATATATCAATAACCTTGGAAGGGCTTAGGTTGGCAATGTTGAGTCCAGGCTATCTACTTGAGTTCAAGCAATCCCATTCAACTTGACTCAAGAAATACATCTCCAGCTCTTTTTACCACCGGAAGAATAACAGGAGGACCTTTAAGGAGGAGTGAGCATTTCTTGTGAAGTTTATAAGGATGAAAATACTTGGCGTAATCTACAAGGGCTGGCCCCTGCCTGGCTAGTATCAGCTCACCTCCCACTGGCTGCTGCTATCTCACCACCACCTCTACCACAGGGTGTCTCAGTGAGGTCCTTGAGGACACACCTTTGCTACTTTTCTTTCATTTGAAATCTTCCTTTCATTCTTCACTTCTCATTTTGGCCCAGAAAAAGGGATCTGTTCTGGCACCTCCTAGACATCAGCCTTCTTAGTGCTATTTGGGCATGAAAATATTCCTTATTCTAACAACATATATTTCCTTTTTGTATGATGTATTTCAAGTTATAACGAAGCAGTATGTTATTGATTTAAATTTTTTTTAACTAGAGTATACACTACACAGAAACAGGCTCCAGGCTTGTTTATACTTTCCATTAATTCCCCTCTGCCTCATGGAATAGAAATCCTCCTTAGAAATCTTTGGATACTCTAAATGCTGACACTACTCAGTGAAAGGATAAATGGATAAATTGGCATTGTGACATTTAATTTTCACATTTTATTCATAAAGGAAGTATGTAAAACAAACAATAAAAGTTATATTCTTGAAGTTCATATCAGCATTTTTGTGTGTGAGAAAATATCTCACACACAGTGTCTTAATATTTCCATCTCTATCTATGAGGAAAGGAAGCTCAGAGAGATTACATTAATCTTCATGAGTCCGTATACTGGATTTGTTTTGTATATATGGCATAACCTAACCTCTTTTCTGGGTCTCTGTTTTAGTTCCCATATAGTTAAGGTGAATTCAACACACAATGCACATCAAATTCACACGGAAAGTCCTTATAAACATGATATTCTCATTCTCAAAATCCTTGGCAATTTATTTACAAAAGCCACGTGCACCACATGATGATGAAGCAAAGATCATGTGCCACAAATAAGGAAACAAAAACTAAATTGTGAGTCTGCACAGTGGCATCCGGTTAGTTTTTTTGTTTTCCTAAGAAAAACAGACAACTGAAAAGAATCTATAACACTTATCCCAAACTTCCATTTTCTCAAAGCCTTTTTATTAGTTCAGAAGGGCTGACCTCATTGAAACCTATCAAATCCTCTTAACAGAAGCAGTCTAGTAACTGATAACTAAAAGCAGAGAGAGAGAGAGAGAGAGAGAGAGAGAGAGAGAGAGAGAGAGAGAGAGAGAAGGTTGTTATACACTTTTTCTTGGGGGAAATATACTAAGTCAACTTTGAATAAATATATATATTAGTGTTGACCCATCTTAATATATTTGTTTATATTTTGAATATTTATGCTTACTCTATACATATTCATTGAATTTAAATTTCCGAGCACTTTTCATATACTAACCTCTTCTAGAAACATGAGAAAACAAAGATGAATAAAAGAAGGTTGCTGGCCTCAGGTTTTGCTTGAGTGATGAGAGGAATGCTTCAAGTAGAGACCTCCTGTCTCAGGTATTGCGACCAGGACATTGGTACCTTTTCAGTATTACAGAAAATGAAAATAGTCAGAGGATCCATTAGTCACAGTGTCTTAATGTTTTGGGTCTCTCACACACAGCATAGCTGCTACAAACTTCAAGAATGTAACACTTATTACTTTGTTTTCTTTCGGCCAAAGCAGATTCACTGACAAAGCTTGAAACAGGGCATAAGGATGGCTTGGTTTTCAGGTTATAAAAGACGTCAAGGTTATATAAGACGTCAAGGGTGACTCCCTGGGACACTCCCCAGTATCACCGGGAGTGGCACACACACTGCTGAACGTGCTCACAGAGCGGAATCCTGCCAGAGATGTGAGTTTTGAGTAGACAGGCCTTTCGTGAGACAAAGTTAGGCCCACCGAGACTCAGCAAGTAAAACTGCCTCATCGCGTGAAGGGTTAAGTGTGACGTTCCCAGAAATCAAGAAATGAAGATCTGCTTCGGAGGGCACGGAGGAGCTGGCCTGGTCATTCAGGGAATGAGAAAATGAAGGTTGCATTTAGCAGGCACGTCAGTCTCCCGGAGCACAGGTCAGCGGAGATGGAATAGAATAAAGCCAGGCAGCGGCACGGGTGGATTTCTTCCGCTATTTCACGAGTGACCTCATTTGACTTTCCTCCCTGCCGCTGGCACGTCCTTTCCTGTAAAATTACATGTAGTGCTAAACAAATGGGTCTCTTCAGAGTCACTTAGCACAACTCATCAGCGCGCCAGCCTGGTTTCAAAGCGAAGGGCCCGTTCCGCAGTGGAGGAGGGTGATTACTTTCGTATCCTCCATCAGACTTGGGGTCACCTGCAACGTGGAAGGAAACGGTGCTCTGTGCCTTCATTCAAGGCAAGAAATTGTGCCCCTGTCACACTGAAATCTCATTCTTCCACCTTAAAACTCATTTCCTTTCATAAAAGAATCGCTTCCTTCCTGACGTTTCATACACCAGCTAGAAATTGTTTTCAGGCCATGCACATAAAAAGTTAACATTTTCTCTATGGCTGCCAGGGGCTGTGTTCTTGGGCAAGGCAAATTGCAGATGGTGGGAAGCTAGCTATCAAGAAACTCGTGCTTTAATAAACCTTCATTTCATAATCAAATCTCTTTTCTAATCGATGGAGGAATAGAGACACTCAGCTTTCCAGCCCCCGTTATTAAGGCTCGGAGTTAGTTGTTCAGGGTTTAGGCATGCGCTGAAAAAGAAAAGGCAATGAAGCAAAGAGTTTTCACTTTCGTTTGCAAACATTAAATTTGCCCTCTTAATAAAATAGATATTAAAAGTAAATTTTCCTTTATAAATACTCATTAGAGAGTATCTAATATTATTTTTTGACATCTAATTCCCAAAACTACAGTGTATCAGGGAGTGGAACGACTAATTGAAGGGCCAATCCAATTTCTTTCCAATTATTTAAGTCCCATTTTGGAAAGGGGCTGTGAGGTATGGCTACATTTAATCCCCATCTACGTACTGCAGGCTTAGAGCTGTTACTTCCATTTTACAGCTGATGAAACTGAGGCTCATAAGGGGTAAATGGCTTTGTGTCAAAGGGGAAGACAGTCAAACTCAAAAATAGAGTGACAAGATTTCCTGGCTTCAAGCCATTTGAGTCCACCGTTAGTAACTGCAGGTTTTGAAGTTGATTCTTTGGCCTTCATGTAGTATATAGACATTGTATTTGCTCAACCTTAGCAATGGAAGAAGTGCTCTAGAAGAATCTCTGACATTCCTGAGTAGGAGGGAGGCTATAACAACAGCTTTAGGCCATATCCACATATTCCTTTAAAACACAAGGTGAGTGCAGACTGGCAGCCATTCTTCTCTTCGGTGTTGTCTACTAACATGGTGAAAAGTATCTATTTAATAAAGACACCTAGGCATTACTGTTTACAAATGTAAATTAGAATACATAGATGGATAGATAGATAGATAGATAGATAGATAGATAGATAGATAGATAGATAAATATTTTCCCTCCAGATGAGTTTTCTTAGTGAATCTTTCAATTGCATTAGGGCATGAATGCAGATTAATAGCTTAACATGTTTTATCTGTAAGAGTCACACACAAGCCTGATTGGATTTTTATGAGGCAGTGTTCAAATCAGACCTTGTCCATGCCACTGAGTATCTACTTGTGCAGGAATAAGAACGATTTCACAGGGACCTAGAGTCTTGAGATAATGGATCAGATTCCTTTGAACAGCCATAGAAGAGAAGTAAATTGAGCACTCTAAAGGACAGGATAAAAGTGTGACCTTCAAAAGCAATAACTATTTTTAGAATACAGCAATAAAAAGCCATCATTATATATTTAGTGCAACAAGTCCAAAATAAAGCCTGTTCATTAGACTATTTATTTCCTTTATATTCATCGATTGGTAAAGCTAGAGATAGTGATATCAAGATATCTAGATATAGATATAGATATTGATATAGTTATAACTATATAACTGTATAGATATAGATCTAGACATAGACATGGACATGGACATGGACATGGACATGGACATGGACATGGACATGGACATGGACATAGACGTAGACGTAGACATAGACATAGATATAGATATAGATGTAGATAGAGATGTAGATATATAGATATAGGGAGAGATCAAGAGCTCTACAATATTTGCTCTGCAAGGTACAATGCCAAATTCGGAGCCCTGAGGATTCTTGGCCAAGGATGAAACACATCCATGAAGTCAAGTTGATTCATTTCCTGGCAATCTTGTAGGAATCTCATTCAAACAGCAGGGATAATTTTAAGTTCCAATTTTCCAGAATATATGGGCCACACAAGGGTTTGTTGAATAAATAACTTTTTATATATGTTATTACAGCTTTAGAATGAATAATAGAGTTTGTATGAATATGCTCAGTGGTCTCATGTATTTTTATTCCTTGATACAACTGACAGTAATATGCTGTGATTTATCTGGAGATGAAGAAAAAGATCAAACAGAAATTTTGTGAATCTTTCTCCCCAGACATACCTTCATAAAGAAGAGGAAAAAGATCTCTATGATTTTTTTTCTATTTCATATTATTTCACTTTTTAATATTTGCAAAGAAGCTGTCATAAAATCTTTTAAAGATGAAGGATGAGTTTTATGGGGCAAAAATAACAATGGAACTTTCACTTGGGACATTTTTATTGTCTGTAAGATAAACACTTTTATAACTCTACAAGCTATGATTGCTTAAGTGAAAGAAAAGAGAGTTTTATTTTTGTCTCTGTGTTCATAAAAATAAATAAGTACATATTCAGGATAGAAGTTTGGGAAATACTGGAAGAAAAAATATGAAATAAATTATTAAAACTTTTACAAATCCCTGAGAACTATTTTGATGTTTTGTTTTCTAATATTATCTCTGGTTTTAATTTTGTTAACCATATTTATTTTAATATATGTGATAATAGATTAACCATTGAATTAATCAGTTTTTGCATGACTGAGATAAAAGTACCAGATTTTTTTTTTTTTTTTGTAGTTTATGTATTTGGTACAAGGTCTTGTTATGCAGCCTGGACTCCTAGTGATCCTTCTGTTTCAGCCTCCACAGCTGTGGACTACAGGCATGCACCACCATGCTCAGTTTCAGAGGCAGGCTCAGTGGGCCCATGGTGGGGCCAGCACAGCATGGTCTTTGCACTTTTCAGGCAGGTGTTTAGATTGCTGAGCTATCTTCAGGCCCCAACCTGACACTTTTAACTTCAAGAGGAGAGATTGGTTTTGTGTCCTTGCTTTCAGCTTGCTCAGCCCATTGTGGGTTAGATCCCTGTCAAGCAATGGCTTGGAGGAAGAGCAAAGGAAAAGGTGCTGCTCAACTCATGAAGAACAAAAAGCACAGAGAGTGGAAAACAAGGAGGGAAGGAAGGAGAGTGAGGGAGAGAAGAGACACAGAGATCCAAAGGTACACTCCCAGCCACACATCTTCAAATGGGGTGTTCGGTGTACATTCACCATTTCCCAGTCTATTTAAATAAAGGGTGATCAGAAAATGCATGTGTTTTCATTAGTTTTTATAGGCTACTATGAGAGGAAATATAAAAATAACATTATCCAACTTATTTAATACAAGAGTGAACTGGTTGAGAATGATACTTGCCCAAGCAACTTCAGAATAGTAATGAATGTGCAGTTATGGATCATTCTCAGGCTAGCCTGTCAAGCGGCTCAAGGCTGAGCTCATTACTAGGTTACGCACAGATCAGCTTCACTCCTCAGGATGCAATCATCCCCCAACAGTACTATTTTTGAACACATGAGACTGGGGAGCCATTATATATATATTTTTTATTTTGGGGGGGTCAGATTGCAGGAATCCATCTCAGGACTCTCAACTTGCCAGGCAGGCTCTTATGGTGCTGAGCTATCTCCATGGCCCAATAGTCTTAATTTTTAAAGCTGTCAATGCATATATCAAATGAATTTCCAAATAGAACATGATGTTCTCATGATAGTTTTCGTTCTCCCTTCCTCCTCTCCCCCTCTCTGTCCTTCCTTTGGTCAGAATAGACAAGGGTTGTTGTTCCCCCAGGAAGCTGCTCCCCCATTTGGATATGCATCCACCCATTCTGGAACATAAGGCCATCACTAAAGTAAGTGCATAATGGATTCACTGCCATGGCAACATGAAGCATAATTGTCAGATTGTTTCAATCTGGAATTGCCACGAAACTTTATAGCAAGCATAAGCTTCTTTCAAAATTCTGCTCATGCTGTAGTGTGATCTCTTTCCATGATTCTTCAGTTTCTCAAAGGCCCAGTTTAGCCCGGTTTCCCTTCTCCTCTCCTTCCCTTCCCTTTCTTTCCCTTTCCCTGCTTGGCCCTGCCTTGATCTTCCTTTCTCCTCCTTTCTCCTCCGCTCTCCCTCACCATGACCTGAATTTTCCTTTATTCTTTGTGTTGTTTTGGGCTCCCTGATAGCATGAGCCTGTCAGAGTAGTGAGATTTTTCTGCATGGTGGCAGTGTTTTCTCAGAGCGAGAATTCCAAAACCACTTATCTTTTTACTTCAGAAGCAACCAAATCTCATTTCTGCCACATTCTGTTTGTCAAAATAGAGTCATGGGACTAGCCCAGAAATAAAGTTAAGAGATATAGTGCTCACATCTTATGGAAGACAGCTCAACAATTTATTAATATTTTAATTCATAAAATATTGGTCCCAAGGACTCACGTTTTTCTTTACTACTCTTAGGTAGAGACATGAAGGGTGATTTTCAGTAATGACAATTTTCCAATATTACCAACATTCCTTCTATAGCCATCATGTACAAAATAGTGCTCTGGAGACTACAGAGCTTATTCAGGTAGGTGTCCTGTTATCCCCAACTCCATCATCAATGTGATATCTTCTAATGGCAAGATGATCAGGTGACCTGCAAACTCTTTGCCCTCCCCATGACATATGCACTTCCTCCTTTTCTTATCCTACCACATAATGAGATTGTAAGAAGCCATTCAAAAAAATAATTATTTTAAGCTTTTGGCTCCCTGAAAAGATGCTTGCCAATAAGTCAAACCAAACTTCTCTTCTCTTCCATTCTGTCAGTCTTTAAGGATGGTTAGAGCAGAGGATGGCTTGACTTAGACTGCTGCTTTGCTGTAACTAGAGGGGTAGCTATAATTTAGGGAGAAACACCTCTCTGCATAGGAAGTGGCATTTAAGGGTTTTGATATACACCACTGACCCATTCATTCTTTAAATAGAATAGAAAATAATAGATAAGACATTGGAAATGATACACAATTTCAAAAAAAAAAAAAAAAAGAAAGAAAGAAAGAAAGTAAAGGCAAACTAGATGATAGGTATTCCACAGTGGTTGTTGCATTGCGCATTGGGAATCGTTTGTCTTTTTCCGATTGATGTATGATCTGAAACACAGTGGTATGAACAATTGGCTTCCTCAAGTAGTCAATTGCTCTAAAGTCAAGCTTGTACTCTAATTTGTCTTTGGTGAGTAAAAATATCAAACATAAAGACATAGATTCATATTCTTTCTCTTATATATTTGTATAAAATTTAATACTTCTAAAATTCTTCTGGCCAATCTATTATGCTTAATATATATTATTGTGAACTTTTAGAAGAATGTTATAAAAGGAGATTGGTACAAATTCATATGTTCTCGATTGGAAGGTTGCTAAAGTCCCATCATGGTTGGGGAGTCAACATATTAATCCTTTTAAAAAATGGAAATAACATTTATAAGAATTCTAATCCACCAACTGAGGCAGTCTTTGTCTTTTTCTTCTTACTACACTGAGAAGTACATGGATATCCCAAAAGTAGTCTTGGTGATAATATGACCCACTCTCCTTGGTGATACCCAACTGACCCAAGTACAAAATCAGTGTTCACATATCTAAAGTTAAGGGGTCTGTAGTATTTTCTTCACATTAACTTATTTGTATCAGTGAATGAAATTCTCCTATAACTTAGTGTGTGTTTCTATCATTTATCCAGCCTATCACTTTTGCATAAGTACTTTGCTGGTTTCCTAAAAAACTAGCAAAACTTTGATAGCTTTCCACTGAAAACTTACTTTGTTTATATTCTTTAAATACATGAAATTGACACTTTAATTTAGGTCACTATTTTACTGATTACAAATTGCTTTAGTCAGAAGGTCAATTAATAGAAAAATAGAAGCTTTAAAATGTTTCACTATACAACTAATGGATTAAAGAATATGTGTTTAGAAACAGACAGAAGCAATCTCTTGCATATAAACATTTCAAAAAGAAAGGATGGTTTATATGTTTGTTACTGCCTTTGTAAGATAAGAAAAAGCGTTGTTCAGTTCTGAGGGGACTTTGGCCACAAAAGCCTAATTTGAAGAGACAGCAAGTTATACCAAACACCAGCTGAATACAAATACCCTATTTACCATGTATATCAGAAATTAGCAACATTCAGACTTTTCAAGACAATAGAATAACTGGCTTGAACTTAATGAACCTAAGGCACAAAGAATTAAACAAAGCCCAAAAGTACTCACTCAGCAAACATTTAGAGAGTATACGGGGAAGTCGGGTACAAAGTGAGGCATTCGTTCAAATGCATGCAAAAAGAGGATGATTATCATATCTTTATTAAAATAATACAAATAGCTGCTGAGTTCTCACAAATACAGTGATTCCTAATGGTCGTCAAAGTAGAGAGATGAGTCTACGCTTAATATGTACACAAGGGTTCAAAGAAAGCTGCAATCAGATTCAGACATGCCTCCCCCTCCTTTCTCTATTAGCATGTTTGTCAGTCAAGAGAAAAACAGAATGAGCAAGAGTGAGAGATGTGACAGCAACAGAGACTGGGACAGACACAGCAGGGGGAACAAGAAAGGGTCAAACCCAATGGTACTATGCAACGCTACCCTCAGTATGATTGTACGCCTAAAATCTTATGTCTTATTTCACACTATCAACTTCCCCTTTTAACAAGTGAGGGACCAATGGTCAATATAGTACACCCCAACCATGCTAACTCTTCAAACTTGGATAATACTATTTGCTAAACTTAAAAACATGATATCTGCTTCAAAATCTGATTTAAATGTATACTTACTTTCCTGGATGCCTTCTTTTTCCTTTTTCTTTTTCTCTTCTCTTCCGCTCTCTGCTCTGCTCTTCTCTTCTCCTCTCCCATTTTATTGGTACTGGTGATTGAACTTGGAACCTTACTCTTGCTAGGCAGGCACATATGTCACTGAGCTATCTGTCCAGCCCTTGGATAGTTTCTGAGGACCACATATTGAAGGAAAGGATTATAGCTATGATTTATTGACTGACAGCTACATGCCCAATGCTGTGCTAACTTTATTAAAAATGACATCTTTTACACTCCACAGAATAATTTTTTCCCCCAGACATTGTGTCTTGTGCTGTAGTCCAGGACACAGGTGAGCCAATTATGGCACGCAAAGTCACTGACCAGTAAACAGAATCTTCACATTTCATTCTACATTTTGCTGTATAATTTATCCTGATCATACCCCCTATCAATACACACAACCAGTATTTTCTCCAAAACTCCATCCCATGTTGTTGACGTGCCTAAAAGATCCTCAACATAAGCTGGATGTTTTACACGTCAACACAGGACTTGGCACTTGGCAAGCACTACTGAATTTGTTGCAGATGTATGTAGGTAACTGACTAGAAAAAAGGTATGTCACAGTCAGCAAATGGTAAGAGACAAGGGCATCATTGAATTTCTGCGTGTCAGAGAGACTAGGGAATAAGATTAGAAGAATAAATAAAAGGTGCCTATTGCAAAAGTATTTTTATAACCAAGAGAATGCAATTTTCTCTTGCAATATTTTCCAACACTTAGCTATTTTTGGAGACCTTATTTTCCTTTAAAAGCTTAATTTGAAAAATTCCCTCAGAATAAAGTTACTGCTGGCAAGACAGGGCACTTGTGTCTGAATGTGGCTCTCACCTTTCAGTGAGTGGGCTATCCTATTAATCACTGGCAGAGATATTTACTAAAGCATGTGGCTCATATAGGGCAGCTGAGCCAATTTAGACCTCCGTTAGAGGAAAAAATTCCACATTAGGCACCAAAAGCAACCCCAGGAGATGACAATTACAAGCTAATAGGATTATTTATTTTTCTGTTTATATTTCCAGCTGAAAAAAATGCATTACGCACAAAGGGAAACTTTGAGAGAGTATATAGAAGCTAAAAGGAGAGTCTCTTTTTCTCATTCTGCAATCTGGGCTATACGGATCAAGCAGAAAGTGTGACCCAAGTATAGCTACATGAAGGTAGATTCAAGGGAGGTGCGTATGTTAATGTTAGTAACTTTCTCTCCTTGGTGAGACAAAATACCCAACATGTAAGGTAAAAGGTGGAATTTTTCACTTGGCTTTAGTTTGTAGAGGTTTCCATCCATAATTGACTGGTTCTAAGCCAGTGTGGTGTGGCTGAGACCCTGCAGGGCAGAAACAGAGCACGGTGGGCAGAAGGTAATAAGCCAACAAGCAGGGGTATGTAACAGCGCCTGTCTGTTCCTTTAGTCAGACTATGGGGTGCCAAACCTATAGTGACTAAAGCTATCACGGATTGATTTAGTAACCACACATCCTTCATCCTAGCACCCTTGGCCCTAGTATTGTACCATGAAGCACTTACACTTAGCTTCCTCTGAAAAAGCCCCATTGTGACCATATGAGGCTTTGTAGGGACAGCGGGTCATAAGCCATAAAACTTGGTAAGAACCCATTTGGAGAAAGTGTCTCTGAATCTAAGATTAATTGTAAATACCTTAAAAGCATTTCCAAAACTAGATGTTTTGCTATCAGAAATTAGCAAATGGTAGCTACGAGTGGTGCTCATGCCTGTAATTCCAGCATCCAGGAGGCTGAGGCAGGAGAATCATTCTGCGATCCACATAGAGGACCCACAGCCAGCCAAACCTTTGTCATGATACCTTTTCTGAAACAACAAAAAAGGGAAAACATCCACAAATGCTAACTTAGAACAAAGGATTTTGCATTCAGCTAGGCACCAAGGATCTATGGATGGAAAGCTAAGCACTTTAATTCACTCAATGTATCCACAACAACAGAAAAAAACGGAAACAGTCTAAATGTTTCCCCTTGGGGACGTGGATAAATAAATTTTAATATATTAATATAAAAGCATGAATATTACATGCATAATGGAATCTTAGCCTTAACAAAGAAGAAAATCCTACCATATCCAACTTGATGGGCAGTATATTAACTGAAATGAAGAAGTTGCAGAATGACAAATCTTACAAACTATCACTTACATTGAGAATCTCAAATAGATGAACTTAAACAGCAGAGAGAATGGTGGTTGCTAAGAGTTAGAAGTGGGAGATATGGGAGGTTATTAGTCAAAGTGTATGCATTTTCGGTGTGAGTATTAAACTTTAGCATACATCACAGTAATTATATTTAATAATTCTGTGCTATGTGTTTAAATTTGCTAGGGGAATAGATCTTAAGTGTTCTCAACACATTTACAAACAAAGACACATACCAAGAATGTCAGGTAATGGCTACATTAATTAGTTTGATTGTAGAATCATTATACAAAGCATGCTTATGTTGAAGCATCATGTTGTACAATTTAAATATACAAAGTCTATTTGGCAATCATGTCTCAATTAAGAAAAGCACGATAACTGAGTCTCCATTACTTGTGACATAAAACTGAACAAAGTTTTACAGCAAAAATAATAAAATGAACAAATCAAAAATGTGTTATGAGGAGAGTTTAAAAGCATATACTGAGCACTAACATTTCAGTGGGCCTTAAAGTATCATAAAGATTAAGAACATAGTTTTCAGAGGCCAATCATGGGCTGGCTCTGTAATTTGGTAGCTACATGGAAATATCATTCTCCAATATTTTGTTCTGCAAAGTGTTATAGATATTACTTATATCATAGGGTGTTTTTAGCTGTCTGATGTTCTAATGGTAATAATATTTTTGTATCATTTATCACAGTTCTTGAGACATAGGATATAATAATAGATGATGTTGTACTCACTGTTTCCACTGTTACTTGTACAGCAAGATAGATTGACATCAGGCTGTCCTTGAGAAATGGCCATGACAACAGAAGCGCAGAAAAATACTTTCTAAACAGAAGAATTGAGACCTAAGAATATAATGGATGAAGAAAATGTGAGAGATTTTGTAAAGCTAAAATTATTAAATACAGAAAGAACAGAAGTAAGGGATCTGGTAAATGTCCCCCAACTCCTTAGATAGCTCTTTTTCCTATGACATTTGTTTATGTTTGCATCCATCTAGCAAAGATCTCTCAGCATGGAGTAAGAGTGACTGGAGCCCTGGATCTTGTGGATACACAGAGAAAATTAGGGACTTTTCAACTTTCGGTGTCTCTTCACCTTTCCACCTCTGGCTCTCTTTACATGCCAGGCTTCTTCGCAAAGCTCCAGCAATCAACTTACCTCAGTGGCTGTTTGGCTGGGCCGCCATTTTTTTTTTTCTCTAAGAGTATGGAAAGGTGAAGTGACAAATGCTGCCTCCCTAGTTAGCTAGCAATAACAGAGTACTTTACTGCCTTTCTGAATTCCATTTTCCTCTGCTCTTTCTATTGATTATTTGCATCCTCTTCTCTTCAAAATGGATTACATCAAATAACTAGGAACTGCTCACTCTACTAAATACAAGAGATACATTCACAAATAGGAAAATCTGAGGGTAATATTTGAGGGTGACATGAGTGATGAGTTCAGGTATTTCTTTAAATTTTAAATCTGTCATTGGAATCATATTTAACTAGCAATGACTGAGGAGGGTTCTCTCTCTGGAGAATTGAAAGTACTCAGAGTAAAAAACTCCAAGACTTTTTATAGCGTTTTCCTTACGTGAGTCCCCCACTAAATTTAAACTAAATTTTTGAAAATATTAAGTTCCTCTTAATTCCAAAATTATCATCTACCATCCTTGTACCTAATTCCATACTTCATTGTTGTATATGACAGAATGTGAAAGAATGTAAGCAAAATAAGTGGCCTAAGACCAACCAGCTTTGGACATGTTGGTGTGGTGAGCAGCACAGAAATTCTTTTGAGAGCCCTCATCATTGGAGAGCCTACACCAAGCTCAGGGCCCGAGCTCATATCCTCTATCTGAAAACTATGCTCCACACAGAATAGAATTGAAAGGTATGTTTGAAAACTCAAGGGACTGGTCAGATGGCATTTCTGCTCCTACCGTGGATTTTGAAATGAGCATGGAGACATGTATCCAGGTGGACAATCTCAAACCCCTTTTCATAGATGATGACGTACATACCTACTGACAACAAATGTTTGAGTTAGATTAGGAAAACTTGGTTTGGGTTTTAATTTTTTCTGTTAGAGGATTTCAGGATCATGAGATGTAGATACATAGACAGACATATAGACTGAAAGACAGATAATTTTTATCACACACACACGCACACACACACAAACACACATGCACACCCGATGTTATCCAGCTTTTGTGCTGATAGAATAAAATATCTGCCACCCATAAATTTAAAAAGAGAAATTTTATTGGCTTCACCTTTCAGTGAGTTCAATCCATGGTCAGCTGGCTACAAGATAGAAATGTCAGAGTAGAGGAAAGTTCTTCAATCTACAGCAACCCGAAAGGAGAGACAATGCAAGAGGCAGAACGAGAAGATATTTTCCAAACGCAAACCTTTGATCAGTGGATTAACTCGCAGATAAGCATGGTATCTCCATGACCCAAACATCTTCCTAGACTTCCAGCTTTAAATGTAACCAACCTTAGGAGGAGAGTAGTGATCTAACTTACACACACACACACACACACACACACACACACACACACACACACAATACACAAGTTCTTAAAATGTCATTGAAATATTACAAAATACTTAATCATTGAATGCTGTTATTATTTAAGCAATATTTTAGAAAAACTAAAATATATGCATCTGATCAATTGATGATATTTTATCCTTTCACTTATAATGTCATATAAGCCTGAAATTTTGTTTCATAAACTGTAAATATCACTTTTTCCTCCAAAAGCATTGCTATGTGTGAAAGCAAAACTTTAAATCATCTCTCCTAGGAGATGCCTACTGATTGTGTACATTTATATCACATTCCCTTGATATTATGAGAAGTTTGGCCAACAGGAGAATACAAATAAGTTCAGCACTTAATATTTAGACTTAGAAAATGGCTTATCTAGAAAACATTTTATCATGATCATATGTTGGTCCTGTGAGGATGCTGGGGAGGCAAGCACTAGACATTGACAATAATAAATATATCATATAAACCATTCAAATCACATTAGTGTCAAACTGAGCCAGTGATACCGGATGATAGTAATTGGTGCTGTCACTCAAAATAATTTAAAGAGGATGCATAATTTCAGTTTGTATTGTGAAAGATTTAGTATATTCCACATATTTCATTGAGATTTAGTATAGCTACACTCAAGCATGGAAAAATAAAGCACACTTGAATAATCTACAAGGTACTTTATGTAACTCTGTAAGTGAAGTTAATAAAGGAGGAAACTGTGCAGCAAAAGTACAGGATCTTACAGTTAAAATAGGTAAAGACAACTGGGTACAATAAATACATAGTACTTATGTCTTCACCATTGATAACATGTTTACTTTGTAAAGAAAAAAATGTTGAAATTCTTTTGATTGGCATGTATTCTCCTGAAAGATATCTGTAAAACCTGTAATCAATCTTGACTCTTTCTTCTGAGATACTATAATCAATCTATCTTATTTGGATTTCAATAATATAGATTTGGTTAATCTGGAATCACATTTGTGTTTTCTGTGTTATGTTGATTATGCTGGTGTCAGTCAGATCTACAAACCAAGTCTTCTTCACTGAAGAAAATTACAGCATTTCTTCCACACTTGTGATGGAATGAGTTACATGGTCCATACCTTGAGTATACTATGCTTATTTCATATGTAAATTCTTCTGGATGAATCTTTTAATCGATTTAAATATTTCAGAAAATGATAAAGGGGTCTTCTCATTTTTACAATACTGAAAGAGATCCTTTCATCTAGGAGTCACCGGTGTGAGAAGTGTTTCCTCAGAAATTGGCCATAAGCACAGTCCTTTTCTGGTCCATATTTAAACCTGCAGAGGAAGTCTTCCCCATGGAGGGAGTAAAGTGAGCTTTGTTTGTAATTATTCTGTTATTCCTCAAGACATGAAAATATGCATTATCAAGTACACCCTTAACTCTTAATAAATTAGAAATGCAAAAGGATGTCAGATTTTATGTTCTACATGTATTAGTAAAGATTTTAACAAATGCCCCATAGAATTTTTCTAAAACATTTATTTGCATTAGGTTCATGGATAAGGAGTATTATATTTAATGTATAAGCACAGGTAATTGGAATTTAAACACTTTTCTCCAAACGTCTCTAAATCTTTACTGCAATAAAATTGAGTTACTATATTGAAACCAGAGCCAAGTTTCAACATAGTAACTTCAATATAGCAATGTTATTTTAGAACATTACCCTTCAAAGAATAGGTAAAGAATATAGAGAAAATAATTTTTATGCTTTCATATGAAGTAAGGTTTATTTAGAATAGTAGTGGGCATGCGTATGTAATAAGTCAAATTGCATCCTGTTAACTGGTCTTAGAAGCAGCATAATGGAGTGAGATTTTATTAATGGCTTGAAGCCTATAAATGACTCACTTGGCATCACTGAAAAATAGATATTGCTAAATGAATGCAATAAAAATTTCAGATAATATGAAAATTAAAAAAAAATAAATTCACTAAAGTATAAACTATTGTATGGAATTTAGCCAGCCTATAGTTTAGTCTTCTTTACCTAATCAATGTTCATGGATTGTTTTTTTCATTGTATAAGCTAAAATTACTATGTGGCACTTGAGTGCCAAAGATATAGTGGTGGATCCTATTTGCATTGAGACCTAGACAAAGAAATCCACCATCATTAAAAGAGAAATAAAAGTATGCACTTTTTTCCACTGTGCCACACCTACCAATTTAAAATTAGACACAATGAGCCATATTGAAAAAATGTTACCCAAAAATCCCATTATTCAGACTTTCTGTATATCAACTGGGTCATGGAGTGATTGATTATACGCATTTGTGAGGTATGGCACTGCTGGATTCATAGCTGACCATGCTGGTAGGGGGCATTGCCTTGTTCAAAGAAACAGGTCACTAGGAGCATAACATCAAAGGGTATGTTCTGCTCTTTGGTTGTCCCTATTTTTTTCTCTGCTTCTTAGTGCCCATGGATTGAGTGACTGTCCTCAAATATATCTTTCACTGTTTTTTTTTTTTTTTTTTTTTTTTTTTGTGTGTGTGTGTGTGTGTGTGTGTGTGTGTCTTGTAGCAATCCAATCATGGACTGAAACCTTATACTAAACTAAACCCTGCTTATAAATGTCAAGGATTTTATACAAGTGACAGAAAACCTAATTAGTACAACAAAACTTGTACCAGAGAAGCAAGACCATTTCTTTATATTTTTTCTTTAATATTATTTACTGGATACAGGGTCTCACTATGCAGTTCAGACTCATAGTAATCCTCCTGTCTTAGCCTCCCCAGCTCTAGGATTATAGATGTGTGCCACCATGCCCAGTTTCAATGGCAGGCATGGCAAGCCCAGAGTTCTGGGGCTGGCGCTGCATGCAGTAAAAGGGATCAAACTCAGGTCCTTGGCTTTGCTAGGCAGGTGCTTAGGGTGCCATGCTATCTCCCCATCCTCCAAGCTGGGTCATTTCTACGACTATACCTGATCGTGTGATTCAGAAACCTTTGGAACTAGTTAGTGGGAAGATTTTGAAAAATTTAAGACATGCAAATTAGAGCAGCCCTAGGAAACTGTAAGGAGATTGTTAGGAATACTGGAGTGCCCTGCCAGCCCTGCCCCCGGGCTGTGCTGAGACAGTGACTGAGCCTGGGCGTGGTGGTGCACCCATGTAATCCCAGCCCTTGGGAGGCTGAAAAGAGAGGATCACTATGAGTCCAATCTATGTATTGAAACCCTGTAGTCCTTGTAATATAAATACATTTTTTAAAAAAAGAAGATGGGTGGAAACTCATAAGACCATCACTCAGAGGTGAATTTGGCCAGTAAAACATAAGTGCATCTCAGAAAACAGCTAGATTTCACTCAATTCAGGCTCAAGAGTGTAGAAACTGTAACTGGTTTGAAAGGCTATACTTGGAAGAGAATCTGAGAGTCCCCCCATCATGCAAGGTCACCAAGTAGAATGTTTCTCAAAGGGCAGCAATGGAGTCACTTAAAGGCCACTGCAGCAATGTTCCAAGGGGCTCCTACTACTGCTCACATTGATGGCAAACTCTTGGTGTTGGTTATACAGGCATGCAGAATGTAAGATTTAGATGACTACGGTGATTTCTACCATGATCCCATGGAAGGCCTGGGATTATAGACAATAAACCCATGATAACATTATGCATGAATCTGAGATGATAAAGTAAAAGGAAGGTGAAAATGCCAGAGATGAGGAGCATTGTTGAAGAAGGCTATATCAGAAAGGTGAGCCAGGTTATCAATATCAAAGCTGAGGGTCGGGGCTATTGAAGCAACCTGCGAGGCTCACATCTAACCACCACATACCTGAGAGTTATAGGATTTAATTATTGTCCTGCTGAATTTGGGTCTTAATTTGTTCCTATTGCATTATATTGCTTCTTCTATCTTTCATAATAGGAAGCAACTCCATGATATTGTGTGTTGTATGAAATTAATTTTTGTTTTGATTTTTATTGTGTTTCCCAGCTGAAAGTATGCTTGGAAAATCAGACAAGATTTGATCTTCTGATCAAGGCTGTTAAGACTTGGTTGATTTTCTTTTTATTATGGACTAAAGGCATATTGCACAATGGTACAGACAGGAGGCTTTGGGAGCACACTGGAGGAGTGTTATAGTTCAAACCTAAAACAGCCCCTGGAAGTCACATGTGTTCAGAGAAGTTTTTGGAAATGATTGAACTTCATGGATGTTATACTTATGAACTACGTGATCCATTATGATGTTCAGATTAATATGCTATTAGAAGGAAAGATATTATTTGGAAGATAAACGTCAGTAGAGCCATGACCTCAAAGAGTTTATCTTTGTCCTGAACTCCCGCATATATCGCAGCCTCTGTTTCCTTTTCACCATGGGTTGGGAAGATTTTTCTTATAGGCTGAAACCTGTAAAACTGTGAGCCAAATAAACCTCTCCTCCTTTAACTGGTGGGTGTTGGCTATTTTTTCCTAGAGACAGAGAAATCACTAACATAGCATTGTCATGTAAGGGGAAAAAATCTTTCATCCTTAAAATTGTAAGAAAAATCATGAGCTTCTCCCAATACTCCAGAATGTTCTTAGCCATCTTGGAAAACGTGTCCTTGTACTTAGTGATTGTTGTCTGTTAAAGGCTTAAAAACTGTTATCTTGCATCTAACAATTTGGATTTTTTTATGAGATCTGAAAAGAAAGAAAATGATATCAAGAAAAATTACACAGAGAGCAGAAAAGGTTCTTAACAGCCCCTTGAACCATAGGAGGGAGCTTTCCTGTGTAGGACACACTAAAATCACAAGAAGCAAATGCCTGGGAAAAAGTTTGCTTTACCACATTCCTTTCATTTGGATGATAACTAGAGAAGTAGCCTTTTTGCTTCAGGATAACAGGTACAAGTTTCATTATTTTCAGTAGAAAGATAGTGATCACACACAGGCTGCTCTACAAACATGCCTCCACCTAAGAGCAAGAGACTGTTCTAAATTCCACTGAACACTCGTATTCCCTCTCCTTGGAAAAATGTCACCGTTACATACATCCCTCTGATATCTTTTTCTACAATTAAAGTCGGTAACTAACAAATTATAAGAGAGTACTACTCACTCAATATCCTCATGAGTAAGTGGAAAGAGATGGTCTGAACCTGCTGTGATTCCTAAAGTGTGTCCCTGAGACTGTCAAAGAGATCACTTCTAAATTTGTGTAACTCTCCAAATGAATGAAATATTTCTTCAAAGTTTAAAGTAATTAGTAAATGCTTTATGAATATTTTTACTTGTCATGCTTATCCACTTTAAATAAATATCTTTGCATTTTGGATAACCTACTATATTTCTTCAAAAGTAAGACCAGGTTTTATATGAATCTGTGCTTCAAATGACACAATAGGTTTTATTTTTAAGGGATGTCTTTTTGTTTAATGTAAAATGGTCTATATTATTTATTATTGTTCAACAATCTAAAATTATTAGTTAAGTTCTGACCATCTTCTGACATTGTCATAGGCCAGCATGTCCTGCATGTGTTGCAACGGATGCTCTAACTGTGCCTTCCTGGCTGACGACCCTAAACAGGGCTTATTTTTGTGGTGGAGCTTACGTTACCCTCATTGTGAACAATCATGCTAAGGCCTATTTTCCAATCAGGACTTATTGTAGGCTAACATAAAAAAGACACACACCAGTTTGTGTATGGAAAAGTGAAACACCGAGTTCATTTTAACTCTTTTATTAAGAGTTAAGAGAAGCGGCGTCGGCGGCTCGAGCAGAGGCAGCAGCCGGACGAGCAGCTGAGGCGGTCGGGAGCGATGGTGAGGATGGCGGCGGCAGTGAGGGCGGCCGGGCTCCCAAGCGGCTGAAGACTGACAACGCCGGCGACCAGCACGGAGGCGGAGAACTACGATGACCCCCACAAAACCCCTGCCTCCCCAGTTGTCCACATCAGGGGCCTGATTGATGGTGTGGTGGAAGCTGACCTTGTGGAGGCCTTGCAAGAATTTGGACCTATCAGTCATGTGGTGGTGATGCCCAAGAAGAGACAGGCACTAGTAGAATTTGAAGATGTGTTGGGGGCTTGCAATGCAGTGAACTACGCAGCCGACAACCAAATCTACATTGCCGGTCATCCAGCTTTTGTCAATTACTCTACCAGCCAGAA
>NW_004524587.1:18376599-18381045 GCF_000260255.1 Octodon degus
GTTCTTGTATTCCTTTTTTTAATGCTAGTTAGTAGAGGCTTAACCATAATGGAAATGCTGGAAGTCTGGAGGGGGTGGGAGAGGGGAACTGATAGCTCCCAAGATTAACCTTCACTTTTTAAAAATTATTGTACATGTGATTTTTTTTTCCTGTTCATACATTTGTGCTGCCCATGTATTCTTGGCACATTTCAATAAAATTGTTTGGAAAATAAATTTAGCACTTGCTGGGAAAAAAAAAAAAAACAGTTAAATACCACAGGGAAAGTCCTATCATGGCAAAAATTGAACCTAGTATGGTATACGCTTGGTTTGTGTATACAATCCACTATATATAGTCAAGTACAAATAAAATTCACACAAATTAAAAATAGGGGTCTGATAAATGAAACTGCATGCATGCCAACATTTATTCATCTTGATCGTGAACAACAGAAGCGTTCTCCTCAGGCCGCACTGGCCTAGATGCATGCGTAGATACAGAGATACAAATACATTTTATGGATTTGAGTTGTTAATATCTGATTCATGTTTCCCACCTAGATTTTTGGAGATAGTAGATTGTGATGTCTATTGTCTTGTCCTTGTCAGTCACTGGGTAGGAAGGTCATTCTGGGCTCAGAATGGAAATGTTCATAGCATTGTTCTTTTCTGAAAAATGTGTCATTTGTGTTACTTCTTCCATCTTTGTGTCAAACATTCAAACACACATTCATATTTCATTGTGGGTAGTTTTGTTTAAAAAGATGTTTCTGCTTTATGAAATGAACTTAAAACATTCAGGGTTTTTTTTTGTGTGTGTACTGTCATTGTTATTCTGAGTTTATTTTTATTTTTGTTGTTTGATTTGGTTTGATTTCTGATTTTAGAATGAACCCAGGGCTTTGGCAAGGGCTACATGTATCCAAAACCTTTTGTTTCATTCGTTCGTTCGTTCATTCATTCATTCATTCATTCAGTCAATTAAACAGGATTTAAGTTGCTAAACTGTGTAGGCAGAGTATAGTGGAATCCTCCTACCTTAGCCTCCTAGAATGCTGGAATAATGTTTTGCATCTTACATTCAGCCAGATCTTTTTTGTTTTGTTTTGTTTTGTTTTCTTTTCTTTTCTTTTTGTGGTACCAGGGATACAACTTGGGACCTTGTGCTTACCAGGCAGGTACTTATGTTGCTGAGCTATCTCCCCAGCCCTTTCATTTCTTTTAGCATGTTTTAGTATCTCACTTTAAAGAATTACTTCCATTTGCCTTGTAGAACTTGATATCAAGAAGAAATTTAAAGCATGTGTTTTGCTGTCCTTTATTGTTGCAGGGTCAGTAATACTAATTTCCCTATCATTTCTATTTTAATTTATTCATTTATTCATTAGGGGTTAATTATGTAGCTCTGTTCCAGAGATCATGCTTCTATCACTCCTAACTTGCTTTATTATTTGTTCTTTCAAATATATTTATTTTCACTCTTAATTATTTCTTTCATTTTATTATTTTGGAGTTTATATCTTTTGACTTTATGAGTTAAAAGCAGAGGTCATTGTTATTATGCATTTCTTATTTTCTTAGTCATTTAAAGTTATTACTTTGCTTCTCCACATTGATATTGACACAGATCACAGATTTTAGTATGCTCGCCTTTTTCATTTATATTTAGTTGACAATATTTTCACCTTTAATTATCATTGTTTGACTCATGGGTTATTTAGAAACTTACTTGGTTTGCAAATATCTGAGAACTCTGTGGATATTTAAACATTATTGTCTACTACGTTAAATGCTTAGATAGCATTGTGTACATGATTTGAAATTTTTTGAAATATTTTTGTGTTTAAGAATATGGCTAGGCATGGTGACACACACTGTAATCCCAGCCCTCGAAAGGTGAGGCAAAAGCATTACAGTGCATGAGGCCCAGCTAGCCAGGGCTTCCCAGCATGACTCTGTCTCGAAAGAAGAGAAGAGAAGAGAAGAGAAGAGAAGAGAAGAGAAGAGAAGAGAAGGGAAGGGAAGGGAAGGGAAGGAAAAGGAAAAGGAAAAGGAAAAGGAAAAGGAAAAGGAAAAGGAAAAGGAAAAGGAAAAGGAAAAGGAAAAGGAAAAGGAAAAGAAGGGCCGGTCTGATAGCTCAGCACACTGAAGAACCTGCCAGGGTTTGATCTCTGGCGTGCAGTGCCGGCACTGCCTGCAGGGTGCGCTGTGACAGCGATTGAGACTGGGTGTGGTGGTGGGTGCCTGTAATCCCAGAGTTTGGGACACTGAAAACAGGAGAATCATTATGAGTCCGATCTACATAGTAAGACCCTGTAGAGCCTGTCCTAAATACAGAAAAAAAAGAAAGAAAAGACCAACCAACAAACACAAAATACCAAGAATATGTGTGAAAACATTCAATAGGCATTCAAAAGTTTATTTTCTCTCTGGATTTTGATCAACATAGTCTGTATATGTCAATTAGGTCAAGCAGGTTGATACTGTGGTTTAACTCCTTTATATACTCATTTTTATTCACTAACTAATTCTATTAATTATTAAAACAATGTGTCAAAATATCCAGTTATCTTTGATGGTTCATCTGTTTCCCCTTTAGCTCTAACACCCGCTTAGTGAATTTTGATTACCTTCTCTCAGGTAAATCCGTACTCCGAACTGTCATGTCTGTCTGATGAACTGCTTCGTGCATCTTTATGAATTTTTTTTCTCTTAGTACTTTTGTCACAAAGTCTACTTTGTCTGGTATTCACTTATCTGTAAAAGGTGTAGACGTTTCATTCTTGGTGCATGCAGAAATTATTCTTTAATTCTTTAAATTGAACTAGTCTTAGTATTTAAATGTAAAACATCCTTCCTACAGAAAGAAGAAGGATCCCCCCTTTTCACAGCATAACAAGCATTGCATTTTATTTTGAACATTATTTAGTTCAGTTGCCTTTAATGAAATTGCTGATATATCTGAATATAAATGAAAAAAAAAAGTATTTTCAACTTGTCACTTCTGATTTTGTTCATCTATTGCTTCTTTAATGACTTGTTTGCATTCATTAGAAGTTTTTAGTTATTATTTTATTTCCTCTATTAGCTTCTTACCTAGCACTAACAATAATATATTTTACCTCATTAGAATCTAGTAAAATTTTTGAAATTGTCTTCATGACATTTCTCATCTCCCGCATCACACTCACAATTTCACAATATGACAAAAGGACATTTTAATGTCCTCATTCAATGCTACCTTTTCCTCCTCACAATGAGTTCATATTACAATCCATAATTTATATTACTATGCTATTTACTTAGAGGGTCAATTTTCTTTTAAATAGTTCTTTTTTTTTTTTTTCCAGGAACCGGGGATTGAACTCAGGCCCTTGCACTTGCCAGGGAAGCACTTATTTCATGGAGCCATCTCTCCAGCCCCTCTTTTAAATAAATTAGAAGGAAGAAAACACCTCATGTTCCATTTATCCATTTTCTTACAAATCCCAAGTAAAATAAAAAGATAAATTATAAAAGTAATTGTAAGTCTTAGAAGAATATTGTCTATTTGACTGACTGGGGTATATAATGGCTGAGTGTCTGATATCTGAGAGCAGAGGAAAAATGAGTTTGATTTGAGAGAGAATTGAGGACAATCCTGCTCCAAGAGGATTACAACTTGTAATTGTACAATCCATACGATTACAGCTTAGGTTCATGCAGTACCAAAATGTGTCTCTTCAAGAATCTGGAATAAGTTGCTTATGTCATTAAATGCCCATGTCTTGTACCCTTGAGTAACTAATTTAAAGATAACAATACCAAATGTGTTAATCATTGTTATTTTCTTATTATCTTTTTTGAAATTTTGATTACTTTTTCTGCGAATAATAAAATTTAGAATAAGAATGTAGAGAAAATAAGAAATATATAAAAATAAAGTTCCCATGCCCATAAATTTTATTTCTTTATTTTTAATTAATTCATTATTTTTAAAAAATTTGGTACAGGGTCTACAGTGTGTACAGGGTCTCACTACCTAGATCGGACTTGTAGTGATTCTCCTGCTTTCAGACTCCCAAGCACTGGGATTACAGGCATGTGCCACCCCTCCCAGTCTCAATTTCAGTCTCAGCAAGCCCTTCAGGTGGGGCTGGTAGGGCAGGCCAGGGATTGAATCCCAGGTGCTGTGCTCTGACTAAGCAAGTGCTTTAGTCTGCTGAGCTATTAGGTGGGCTCTCCCATGGTTATAAATTTTAAAAAGCACAAAACTGATTTTAAGCCCTTGGGGAAAAGGGGAAAGTGCTAACTCATTTCCCCACTACCAGAAATTATGCAGTTGAGTTTCCCATATTTGGGGACATCGCAGAGGTCAGCACATCCACAGTACAGTGTGGACAAGCCTCACCCTGGGAAAACCACCTTCATGATCTTGGTATCTCCCTTGCCAGGTAAGTATAAACAACTACAGCTGTTATATAT
>NW_004524587.1:18381145-18389098 GCF_000260255.1 Octodon degus
GGGATTGAACTCAGGGTCTTGCGCTTGCCAGGGAAGTGCTTATTCCACTGAGCCATCTCCCTGGCCCCTTTTAAAATATTTTAAAGGTTGCTACATTGGAGTTTATCATGGATGATAAGAAAAACAATATTAAAACATTAAATATATAGACAATTATAAAGATAATTTGTTTAAAACTTTATATATGTCTTATGGTATATTAAAATACCAGGAGATCGAACTCAGGACTCTGTGCTTGGCAGGCAAGCGCTTATTCTACTGAGCTATCTCCCCAGCTCTTGTGTTTTTGTTTTGTATTTTAGGGAAGGGTCTACAGGTGTTCAGGGTCTCACAACTAGATCAGACTTGTAGTGATTGGCCTGTTTACAGCCTTCCGTGAGCTGGGATTACAGGCTCCCAACACCCTGCCCCCCCACCCCCTTCTCAATTGCAGTCTCAGCGCGCCCCAAGGGCAAGGCCGGCATGACACCCCAGGCCCTGGGATTGAACCCCCTGCCCCTGAGCCTGCTTGCAGGTGCTTTAATCAGCTGAGCTATTTGTCAGGCCCCTCAAGACACATTTCTGATTTCAAAAAGTACTTCTTTAAGATTAAGTTGTTTTCCTCACATTTACTAAATTTTCATAGAAGGAAGCCAATTAAGTAATTAAATATTAATTTTGGAAATTAAATAATTTTGAATTATTTAAAACAATTTTGATTCTTTTTTTTTTTTTTTTTGAGGGAGGGGAACCAGGGATTGAACACAGGCCCTTGCATTTGCCAGGGAAGTGCTTATTCCACTGAGCCACCACCCCAGTCCCTTCATTTTTAGTAATAGCCACCAATAATAATGAAATTAAAACATGGACATAAAATTCAAGCTAATGACAAATTCGGTAAATGACAAACAGAACAAACAGCAAATACACAAAATTAATAGAAAACAATAAAATATTATATAAGAAAATAAATGAACAGCAAGATAAGGATATATCAAGTATAAATTTAAAAATAAATTTAAATCACTGAAATTTCAATATTCTTACATATTAACATTTTTACTTAAGGTTACTTGCCATAGACCCAAAAAAATTATCAGAGATCTTAACATATGGAAACTACTTCAGGCAACTAAAATAAGAGAAAAATGCTACAGAATGTTTTTTATAGAATTTCACCAAACAGAATTAAATAACAATAGAGGTCAGGGAGATAGCTCCATAGGATAAACTCTTCTCTGTCAAGCACAGGGTCCTGAGTTCAATCCCCGCTACTGAAATAAATAAATAAATAAATAAATAAATAAATAACAATAAGTAACATTATTTTGTAAAATAGTACAAAAAATGCAGAAATCTAATAAAAATATAATTGATATAAAAAGTTGTATGCTTAATAATAGCACCCCAGCTTTTAAACCTGAATTATTTAAAATAATGTGGTAAGATAATCACTATACATTTTAATATCTCTATGTAATATAACATATATACATGTAGAATATAATACACATAACATACAATTAATATAATAATATAAAATGTATAATACATATAATTATTTTCCACTTCATGTATAAAACCCAATCCTACTACAAATTAAATGCATATTTATTAGACTGGTTAGGAACCTGAGTGACATAATTTTAAAAATTAAAATAATAATAAAGTGAATTTTTATAAATTGGTCATACTATTTTGGATACTGCTTTTTCTTTGAAATACAGTGCTATACCTGTATAATAGTGAAAGTTTAGTCTTCTCAGAGGTTTTATGTTAAACTGAAAATTTAAAGAACTTCCACAACAAGAAAAAGATCAGAAAGCCAAGGGTGGTGTGGCACAGGGTTATAAACACAGCATTCTAGCAAATAGATTATAGATGTCATATGATCTTGGGTAATTTAGCAACTTAGCTGTCTCAGAAAAATACATAAATAAGAATTGAGTTTGTAGCTAGTACAAAGGTCCTGAATTCAATCCCTAGTACTTCAAAACATAAACACAAATCCAATATTGTTGATTGTTAGGAAATAGGTATTTTCAACCTAAATGACCATTAGTGAAAATGTGTCTTGCTTTTATTTATGGTAGAAAAAATAATGTTATGCATTCTAAATGTCATCATATTCTTTATTATTAATACAGGATCTTTTTCCCAAATGTCTCTAGAATAATGAGATTTAACTTAAATTTTTGAACATAGTTTCATATAGGATAACAGGATAAAATTATAGTAAACAGTATCCCAACATAGCCGGGGCTATAAATATCATAAATTCCTCAACATAAATGTCCATTCATGTTTTGTCCTTGACAAAAAGAAAAGTAAACTTTATTGCTTTCATTGCTGGTCTAAGAAAAATGGTAGAATATAGTTGTTCTGCTTGCTTTACATGTTAATAGAATATAATATCTTTTATGTGTTCTGAAAGTAATGTAAGAGGTTTAGGCTGGTTGGGCAGTGAAGTTTTTGTTTTTAAATTTAATTTAGAATTATTCATGAACTTTCAGAATTATAATTTTAGGGAAATCAAAAATTAAAATGTTGGGGCCAGGGAGATGGCTCAATAGAATAAGCGCTTCCCCAGCAAGCACAAGGGCCTGAGTTCAATTCCTGGTTCAAAAAAAAATATCAAAAGCTTAAAGTGTATGCCATTTTTATTCAAATTCAATCTTCAATCTTCAATCTTACTTGTTAAAAAGGATAGATATATAATTACATTCTCTTAATGAATAGAGTGATTTGTTCTAATGGTGTTTGTAAATAAGACATCAAGTCCGCATCTTGTACAGCAATTAACCACTAAGAAGAAGGTATGCAGTGTGTTAATTATTGAAACTGTCCTAGCGATTTGATTTGAAACTATCTCATTGCTATTTGTTTATCAATAAAATTATGAAAAAACATTTTTACCAAAAAATAAATTAAAAACATAAAAGAAATGATCAGTACAATAGATTTTTATGTCTTTGCATCATGTGATCGTTGTAATTCAAAGTGTTGAATGCACCTTTATTGCATAGATATGCTTCCAGGCTTCATCAGATATTATAAGCAACATGTTATATATTTCATTCCACCTTTGGGAGCTTAGAGTATGAGGGAGATTTTTAATATTTTTTAATTTTTTAAAGAGAATTAAAAATAATATAAAAAGCACATTAGAGACAGTATGGTATTTCACTAAACAAAATAATAGGAACAAAAGAAACAACTAATTTGAAGACATTATGCAATGTAACAGCCATTGTTGGGGAAGAATTTTTTACATAGCTAGTGTTAAAAGAAAAACCCTAGACAAATTAAATTTAGAAGATTAGTTGAGCAAAGAAGGATGCTTTTATCAGGCAGGACCTAAATCAGCACTTCAAAGAATACAATAGGGCAAGGTAAATAGGCATTTTTTTTTTGTTTTTCCAGAACTGGGGATTGAACTCAGGCCCTTGCGCTTGCCAGGCAAGTGCTTGTTCCACTGAGCCATCTCCCCAGCCCTGAAGCATTATTTAGAGACATGAAAGGAAGGGAATTTCAGAAATAGGTGCATGTCTCACAGGTTATAGATGGCATCTGCCTTATACAGACATGACTGACGGGCTGACAGCATGACATGGACTGTGCATCAGCTATTCGTTACAAGGATGTGCTCTTTGATTGCATGTTGTTTGTCTCCCTGACCGCAGTTCGTTGTGTTCAGAGACAGCTGGAGGACGAACTTAACACCAGCCTACTATAAAGACAGGAGCCTCACAACTTGATGGTCATGTGTTGCGTAGTATGAAAATATCAGAAGAATCCAACAAAGACACTATAATTATAGAGGTGACAGTGAGAGAGATGAAAGGCCAGAGTTTGCCATGTCATGGTGAGATAAAATTGGTTTGTGACAGCTTAACCTCAAGATATACTTTTTTAAAATTTCCAGTCTTAGACACTCCTGTCCTTTGTCAGTTGCATTTTCACAGACTACTTTTTTTTAACATAAACATCTAACTTACAAAATAGGTATTATTGGACTGCAGAAGCTAGAGGATGATAAAACCATATGAAAACTGAAAAACAGATTTCTGCATAATGTACATTAAAATAATCATTCTCATTGAAAAATATCTTTAGCTATTTAAACCTAGTATGTTGCATATCTGGTCTTATAATTCTCTTCTCAGTAAATGTTTACTTAACTTTACATTCATATTATAATTTTGAATTCTAAGGAGTGAGGCAAAGAAAAATCTAGTAATGTATACTGCATGTTCTGATAGATGTTCTGCAATATGGAGGCATTGTAAGTTCTTGGATGTGGAAATACTGAGCTATCACAGAAAGGTATATACACACATTTTTATGTGTGTATGTATACTTATATATTCATAAATATTGATATATAAATATCTATGTACCTATAAATGTATTATAGGCAGATAGATACATATACAGTTCTCTCTCTCTCTCTGTCTCTCTCTGTCTCTGTCTCTCTCTCTGTCTCTCTGTCTCTCTGTCTCTCTGTCTCTCTGTCTCTCTCTCTCTCTCTCTCTCTCTCTTCCAATTTCTTCTATGTTCGCTTCTTCTGCATTTTGTCCGGGTGTGCTGGGGGCCTGAGATTACATTTTTCTCCTCATCATTTTCTACTTCAGAGAGAACTTTTTATTTATATATCTGTGATATTCTCCTGAGATTTTGATAGTATATAACCATGTTACTATTATCAGAGCCACTCTAGGAAGAGTCTGTTCATCAGGGATATCTTCTGTGTGTCAGAGATTCTTGGTTTGTGTCTGTCCTGAGATCTTGTTTTCTCACTGTACAGAGAGTGAGATGTTGGTTCTCAATTGACACTGCCCTCAGTCTTCTGGTGCAGGGCTTTGTGAGGTTATTAATGTAGCACTTCCCAATATTATTACCCGAGGGAGAACATGTGATTAAGACAGATATGATATCCTAGTTGCAGTAGTATAATTAGGAATAATAATAACGTTAAGTGAAATTTAGAAATTGACAAGCTTTGTTAACTAAAGATTTTGTACTTTAGCACATAGGAGCAAATACTATCGTTATATGACAAAATTGATGATAAATTGGGAGTTTGTACACAAACTAATTCACCTGAGTTTTGTCCAGGCACATCTGCACTGCCTAATTGGACTTCTCCTGGCAGACTAGTTCCCCTGGATTCTGCCAGACACCACCACACTGCACCTGGGCATCTCAGCGCAGACTCGTTCACCTGTGTTCTGTCTGGGCACCTCCATGGTGCCTACCTGGACTCCTCCTGGAAGACCGTTTTCCCCGAGTTCAGTCAGACACCTCTCACTGTGTATCTGGAGTCCTCCAGGCCCTGCCGGTCCTGGAAACTGGGGCATGCCGTGGTGCACACCTGTAATCCCAGCACTGGGGAAGCTGAGACAGGAGGATCACTATGAGCTTGAACTGGGCAGCGAGACACTGTACGAAGTGAATAAAAATTGAAAAGAAGAAAAAAAGATAACCTTGCTGTGCACTTCCCATACTGCTGTGACTGACCACGTAGATTCCTCCTATTTTCCTTTGCATGAAGATAATAATACATGTGACTGATGGGTGGATTCTGCAAACATAAAAACAGCTCTGCTTTATATCTTATTATTTTATTTTCAAATCCTATAAAGTACTTATTCTGGAATATTTACTCTAGAACTGAATTCATTGAGCAAATCCAACTGGGCTTGCTATGAGCGTAAATGAAAAGTGTGCCACCCACTTTACAGCAGCAAAAACGCCTGCCACTGGTGTAATGGTGCTTAGACTCCATGGATCAAATGACCTCTCCAAGCACAGCTTCAGATTTCCCAAAGCGACGGGCTCCCCTGGATCGGCAGCCACCAAATCCCCCTGAAGTGACATCTCCATGGATCCGCCAATGTGTGAGGGTGACAAGAGACTTAATTACTGAATAGACAGAACATCCTTCCCTGAGGTCCCTTTGTAAAACTCTGAGAAGCAACTCTCTTCAAATTTATTCCTGAAATGTGTCATCAGCGCACATCTTTTCATTATTTTCAAAAAGGCAGAGCGATGGATTCGTTTCTAAATGTATTTATTTGAATAAAATCTTGGCAGCTTTAAAAAAATTAGTAATTTTGGTGCTAGTTTCACTTTAGTGGAAAAGAAAACGCTTGACAATCATCTCCAAAACTGCACTTAGCTACTTGTGAAAAACGGCAGTTTTTCTTCCTACATGAGCGTGAATCTGTTTTCTAGTACTTGTTAATAGTCTAGATTTATCTTTGCTCTTTCTTTCCCTTTCTCTATCACCCTGAACTTGTTTATAATATATGAATGTAATATATTACATATACTCTGTCTCAACACTGAAGCGGATGCTTGATAGACCAAAAAAGCTCTAAGCATTCCATCCATGCTAACAAATTTAATTCACACAACCACCACATGAGATCAAAATGATACTCATTTTAAATATAAAACAGCGGCTGGGGGGCCGGGGAGATGGCTCAGTGGAATAAGTGCTTCCCTGGCAAGTACAAAGGCCTGAGTTCAATCCCCAGTTCTGCCAAAAAAAAAAAAAAAAAAAAAAAAAGGAGAAAACAGGGGCTGGGAGATAGCTCAGTAGAATAAGTGTTTGCCTGGCAAGCACAAGGTCCTGAATTCAATCCACAGTACCACCAAAAAATTAATAAATAAATATAAGACATTGGGAACAATCAGTGGTAAACAAGTTTTCTAATTTCTTTCAGCTTCTAATTGACAGAGTAAGGTTAGTACTGAGGATATTCCGTGACAGAGAATCTACTTTTAAACACTACATTCTGGTATATATTAATATCCAAGGAGTAAACCCAATCTCCAGAATTTGGTTATTTCTTCGTATAAGCAAATGACAGAGAATTATTTATAGGTATGAACATTTATTCTTTAACATGCTTAAAAGGCAACATTTTGAAAATGTTGACATGATTGGGGGCAGGAATAAGTGGTGGCACTTAGAGCTGTCTTTTTCCCAGCTGCTGAAAACTGAACACTATGTCATTGGGTAGGGTCTGTGCCACTATGCCTATGTGGGCTCATTAATGACAATCTCCTAAATCATTTAAGCTTCCACGTTTTTCAAGAAAAACTGAGTAGCCTCCTTCTTTCAAGTCTTTTAAGAAATGTGTGGCAGTGGCGTGTTCCAGAGGACTTCGTACAAGTATGAGATGATCAACAAGCAGAAGGAGTAGATGCACACGGTGCTGGCCATTGCCCTCACTATGTACCCTATGCACATCAATGAGAGCATCCACCTCCAGCTGCGGGAGAAGTACAGTGACAAGATTCTGCGCCTGCAGAAGGGTGACTTGCAGGTCTATGAGGAGCTCTTCAGCTACTCCTGCCCTAAATTTCCGTCGCCCATGGTGCCCAAATATGACAACATGCACCCCAACTACCACAAGGAGCCCTTCCTGCAGCAGCTCAAGGTGTTCTCGACGAGGTGCAGCAGCAAGCCATGTTCTCCACCATCCACAGCTTTCCCAATCTCTACACCACCATGCCTGTGGCCAAGCTAGCTGGCTTCCTGGACCTCATCAAGCAGAGGTTCTGCATTCACCTCCTTGTCTTCAAGTACAAGATTAAGAATCTGCTGTGGACCAGCAACATCTCTGCCATAGACGGCGAGTTCCAGTCTGCCTCTGAGGTCTACTACTACACTGATAATGAGATAACCCACATTGCAGACAACAAGGCCGCCAGGTTTATGGGGATTTCATCATCCATCAGATCCACAAGTTTGAAGAGCTTAATCAAACCTTGAAGAAGATGGGACAGAGATCCTGAGGAAATTTGCATGGATTAGTCTGGAAGCTCTTTTGACCTTGTAGCTGGGATTAGTTCAGATCACCATGAAGCCTTTACCACCTCAGCCATCAGCTGAATTGAAATTGATTCCAATTAAGGACTAAAATATTAAAGCTGATTTCAGTAAAAAAAAAAAAAAAATAT
>NW_004524587.1:18389198-18415035 GCF_000260255.1 Octodon degus
TTATACCTATATAGCATCTATCTATAACCTATCTATTGCTCCTCTCCTTTGAGTAATATAAAAATATCTTCATCCTATATATTTTTGAACAGGTTTTCTGGTAGTAATGTCAAGCAGACTGAGCCGTGCTCTGTACTCTCATTCATTAGAAATTTTCCTTCAAATGCTACTTCACATGTGGTTTAAAAAAAGTAGACTAAGTATAGTGGGGATTTTTGTCTCCTTTGGCACCAGCACACCATGGTTCTCCTAGCCATGACCAGCTGAAGCAAGTGGTTATGTTGACTAAGACAGAAATAAATGAAGGAGTGGAAGAATGGCCTGAACCAAAGGGGAAAAAATTCATAAACATAGAAACCCTTCCCGTACTTACAGTTAGTAACACAAACTTTACACTTAAGAATTTTGTTGATGTGCCACTCCAAGACATAATGATACCAATGTACTCTAGATGACAAGACTATATCCGAGATTCAACTTTCTTGAGAACTGAGATAAATTTGTCCCACCTAGCATCATCAAAAATAAGAGGTCATGGAATAAGAGCCAACCTTGACAAGCAGTATTAAAAATAATGAGTGAGTTGGATAAGCTGTTAAATTTTCCTAGGCTGGAACTGTGTCACAGCTCAATGGACTAAGCACCTTCTTAGGCAATCACAGGGACATGGATGGGTTCGGTGTCCAGCTCCACATGTTGTGCCAGTCTCACCCACAGGTGTGCTGAGCCTACCACCAAGACTGGGCATGGTGGCACATGCTTGTAATCCCAGCACTGAGAAGGCTGAAAACAGGAGGATCACTATGAGTCCAAGCTACATAGAGAAACCCTGTACCAAATACATTCAAATAAACAAACAAACAAATAAATAAATAAATAAATAAATAGTTCTGGGCTGACATCACTGGGAATAGGAAGATGGAAAGGGTTAAAAAGATCATCAATTTTATTCCTATCCATATCATTTTAAATTTCAGTGTTGAGAGATTTTGTCCACCAGGAGAAAACTGCTTTTTCTAACCCCAACATTAAATCTCAATTGTTACCAACTTTGAAAGGAAAGTCCTATGTTACTTAAGCAAACAAACATAAACTGTGTGCTTAGCTACGGATGGACAAAAAGGGAAATAAGCTGTCGTGTCATCGCTACTATTTTGAATAAATGAGAATCAGAGCAAGGCTCTTCTGGGGCCTGACTGTGTATTCTTGCTTTTCAACTAAACTAAATGGTGGATGTTAATCTGAGTGAGCCTGTGTTTAAAATAATTGCTTTAGTATGTTCTGTAATGAGATTATATTCCAGCAAAATGACATTAAGCTAATATTCTATTGTTAAATTATAAAGGCTGTTCATTGACACTGTCTATGGCAAAGACCTTCTCTAATACTTGAAGGTTAGTAAATACTAGAAACTAAGCTGGGGTCACTATGTCACAATGCTTCTTCAAACCAAAAATGCCCACTAAAGTGTGGTGACCACTTCTAATCAGACGCTGTGCTGCCAAACCCTTTTTGACGATGTGATGGCAGAGTTGGCATCTCTGTGCCTTTTCAGGAGCTGATCTACTTTATCAGGATCAAGCTCCAAGATCATATTTTTCCAGTGTGGAATAAAAAATGGCACAAAACCCAGATAAAAATGTAGCACCTCTGGAATTTCCAAGATCATGCAGATAGGCTTGTCAACAATGATGCAGCTAATTCTTCATTTCCTGTCTTTTCTTCATATTTTCTATAGTTGTCTTTGCACACACAGAATAGAGAAATAAAAGTTTTGCCTTTTCAAGATTACTTGCTCTTTTATTTGAGCCAGGAAATACAGTCATTGAAGGTCTTAAAGGAAAAAATTTACAATGTCTGTGTCTTTGGAAGTACATGACATGTATGTTCAGGGTAGATAAAAATGAAGATTTAGTTTCTGGTGCTTTTGCTATCACTGCCAAGGAGAGAGCTCAGGGTGGAAATGGATGAGCTCGTGCTAATTTCTTATAAGAGCACGTTAGTCATTTTGAATGCTCTATCAATATCTAAAATTGTATGCTGTCTACGTGGGTTGCCTCACTTATCTCCTGCTTCCTTGTTGGGACATACACTCCATGAAGCCAACTAGAGGATTGTGTTCATCTTTGGGTCTCTAAAATCACAAAACAGTAACCATTTATCTGGGAAATGAACTGTTGTTTGAATTGGTGAACAAATCACTGAGTGAATGATTTTAGTGGATTGTGAGTAGTGTGATCCTGTGTGCCTTTGTCATCCGAACTTAGGTAAGGAAAGCAAGGCAGAGACTAGGTAGTACCGCTTAGGCCAGGGTAGGTTTATTTTTACATTTATTTTATTAACCAGTTTCATTTAAATAGAATATATATATATATATATATATATATATATATATATATTAATAGCGTTTACCCCTAGATTGCTTTCTCCTTTAGCTTCTTCTTTGGGAGGATTCAGTGTGTGTGTGTGTGTGTGTGTGTGTGTGTGTGTGTGTGTGTGTGTTGCATGCATCATTTCCTCTATCCCCCCCACCTCTTCTCCCTCTTTATTTTGTATTCAGATTCTCCTTCCCATTCTCTTGTCTTCTGGAGAGTATACAATATTCACCTTCCTGAGTCTGGTTTGCATTGTTCCATGTGGTAGTCTGCACATTCATCAGTATTCTGGCAAATGACAGAATTTCATTCTTCCTGTGGTGGGGTGCTTCTTCATTGTGTACGTATGCCAGATTTCTTTAAGCATTGATTTGTTAATGAGCATCTAGACTGGTTCCATATCCTGGCTATTGCAAGAAAAGATGTTTTATACAAATCTGTGTGATGATGGAAATCTACTATTTGGTCTGTCCAACATGGTAACCACTAGCTACATATTGTTATTTAAAAAAATATTTATTTTAATTTATGTGTTTGGTACATAGTCTCACTATGCAGCTTGGACTCCTAGTGATCCTCCTGTTTTCTGCCTTCCCAGTACTGGGATTACAGGTGTGCTCCACCATGCCAAGACTCATTGGTGAGCTCAGTATGCCCTTGGGTGGGGCCTATGATCCTGGGGATTAAACCCTGATCCCTGCACTTAGTTATGCAGGCACTTAATCCACTGAGCTATCGCACCAGGCCCTACATATCATTATTCAGTCTGTGACATAAGAAGTGCAAGTTATATTTTCTCAGCTTAATTAACATTTAATACAAAATCACCATATTTGAGGAATTGTTATCACATCATTGATATAACTATGAACATAGAAAAACTTCCAATTCTATGCTTTTTGTTTTTTGTTTTTGTTTTTGTTTTTGTATTTTAGTAGAGTCTACACGGTCTCACTACCCAGATCAGACTCCTAGTGATCTTCCTGTTTTCAGCCTCCCATGTGCTGGGGTTACAGGTGTGTGCCACTATGCTTAATCTCAATCTCCATTTCAGCCCACCCAAGGGGCAGGGCCAGAATAGCACTCTGGGGATTGAACCCTGGTCCTTGCATCTGCCTAATCAGGCCCAACTCTATCTTTATACAAACATTCTAAAGTTTTTCAAACACAGCATGACTTTCTGTTTTATCACTTTATTTCCTAATTACCCACAATTCAGCTAACTTATTTGTCCTCATTCATGACTTAGTCTTTAGTCTACATGCTAAGCATTCCTTGCTAATGAGATTGGGCAATGTTTACACTGTGTACCTCTGGAGTTCTCACAGAACATTCGCTTCCTCCACATCCCCTAAATTCTTCATATAGGCTGCAATTGCCCTGTCACATATGTGCTTTCTTAAATGATCACAAACTCATTGAGTCAAAGGGGACACTGTTTATCAGTTTCACAGTCTAATATGTAACATCTAGCAGGAACTCTAAATTTTAATAGAGAAAATGACTGAAAAAAAATAAAACTGGAGTGAAAGCTCAAACTAGCTCTTCTCTCCTTCATTAACTCTGGTTCCGTCAAGGCTGTTAAGGCCTTTCTATGTTACTCTACTCTTTGTAGAAGCTAGATCCCCACTAGCTTATGAAAATCTAAAAGGAGAACAATCTTTTAAATAACTTTTGTTTGCTGAATAAAACATTTCAAAACTACTCCATTGTTCCTGGTGTTGAAAAATAAGTCAACAATGTTATAGACAGCCTTCTAGCTCTTACTAAACTGACTTTCTTGAGGGAAGAAAAACATCATCAATAATTATATATATATTATATAAGCCTTCCCCTTCTCTCTCCACAGCCATCTTCTCTTCTTTGATATCTATCTATCTATCTATCTATCTATCATCTATCTATCTATCTATCTATCTATCTATCTATCTATCTATCTGAAGTTTATGATAATTGTAAGTGTTTTATTCTAGAAACTAAAAGAAATACATAAAAGCCAAAAGGTCATGGTGAAAAATGTAGAAGACGCCAAATAGCTCAGTGGATTAAAGTGCCTGCAAGCAGGCGGAGGGGCCAGGGGTTTCATCCCCGTGCCTGCTTGCCAGCCCAGTGCCCAGGGTGTGCTAAGACAGTAATCAAGATTGGGCGTGGTGATGCACGCTTGTAATCCCAGCTCTTGGGAGGCTGTAAACAGGAGAATCACTAGGAGTCCAATCTAGTAATGAGACCCTGAATACCCTGTAGACCCTTCCCTAAAGTACAGAAAAATTTTTTTTAAAAAAAGATAGTTGCAACCATAGAAAAATATGAGAAAGTTTCTCTTGCTTTTGAATGTAAGCCTAGGCAGCACTGTCAGTGAAAAAAATCAGTTCCTATAAAATCATTTCAATTTTTCCTGTACCTCCCCTAAATATTTCTTTACCCCATTTCTCCTGTTGGCTTTTGTGTTCTCGTGTTCTCTCAGTTGTTTGAGCGTTTCTTTCAGGAGTCAGAGAAAACAAAAACATCCTTTAGGAATGTTGTTATAATACAACAAAAATTTCTTAGTTTAAGAAATTCTTATTTTAAAGGCATTGCTGCTTGAATTACAATGGTTTTGTACTCAAGGCTTCAGTTACCAGTGAGTTTGACTTTCTTATGTGTTCTGGTGAAGTTAGGGATTGAATGTCCTCGTGTAAAACACTTAACCAGGGGGAAGCATTGAATTGGGAACACTCCTTCCTTTGACTTTGCTGGCACAGATCCACAAGTTTTATTGCAAGCAGATTTATTTCCTTCATTCTTTTCTATTCAACCCTATCATTTCAACTTTTTATATTTTTCCTCAACAGCTGCAGTTAATCTTAGGACTATGTTTCTTTCATTAAAAACCTATACTTAACAAGACCTGGGGTTCTCTGTAATTAGCATGTTGAACACAATTTGGAGGAACGCTGTGGTGAAGGCACGCGTCTTCGACACAAAGAAAAAGTTTTTATCGTAAACTGCTTATTTTGCTAATTTCTTTTAAGAACTTTATACATGCAATTTTCACGGCACAGCAGGGTCAAACAGGATTTTTCTCTGAAAGTGAGGGAAAGAGAGAGGTAGGCTCTGGTCTCCCAAAATCTCCCTCTGTTAAATTCAAAAGAATCCTAAAATTATTTCTTCCTGAAAGATGTCTTCACTTGAGTTTGAAGAGATTGGGAATATTCTCTCTCTCCTACCTAATTCCATTTTGATAATGATCAGAAGCTTCTTCTAAGTGATTTGTGGACATCCTTTTCTTTTCTTTTCTTATTGTCATGGTATTATAAGAATAATGGGATGCTGGTGTAGCCACAGGAAAATCAGGAACATCTGTAAAGTATTGGGAGGAGACTGTCACTAACTACATAGTGAGGCAATCAAGTATCTTATATAAATAAAATAATAAGGAAGTTAAAACATTTTACCTGGATTCAGGGTTTCTGGGCTCATATATTCACTCCATTGCTTTCACTTCCTTTGCATGACATTTACCTTCTTTTGTTCTTGTTGTTTCTTCTGTAAAATGGGACTTATCCAAATGCAAGCATAACTCATAAAATTGTGTGGGGATCAGATGGTAGGTAAAGTGTTTAGCATAGTGCCTGAAATATTATAAGGGCCAAAGAGGTTCATTTTCTCAGAGAAATCTATATACACAAGTAGCACATTTGAGTCAGGATCTGCATGTGTGATACACACAAAGGAAAAGCTAACAAAGCATCAGCAGAAACTTTGTGTAGAGCTAATTTCTTCATTTCACATTACCAAGGGATTGTTCTACAACCTAGCTGTTTTCCTTGGGGGAATAGCTTTCATTTTCTAGTGTCACTTGGGAAGCACACAGAGTGCACCAACTGAACAAAGAGGCTACATTCAAAAAGAAAAAAAAAAGCTACATGCGTAGTTAGTTGGTGGAGCTCTTTAAAGCTTGGACTCAGTATAGTCACTTTCTGTTCTCCTAAATTATGCAAAAGTGCTTAAAGGAGAGGAGGCAATGATAATTGGGTTTAAGGCCTGAAGGATGGAAGAGGGTGGGGTATGTTATTTGTAGACATGACTGAATTGTAAGAGCATATGTGGCAGAATGTCTGAGTTCTTACAGCAGAGCTGAGTTCATTTATTTACTTTTCATTTCTTTCGTTGCTTACCTCGTCACTGTGTAATCATGCATCGCCAGCCTCCTGTAAGTATTATTCAAGATGCAGATGCTCTTTTCCAGGGTACCTAGCTAGCCTCTGGCTCCTTTCTAAATTCCTATCTCAGGACTCCAGGATGAGAGGACCTCCTTGGTGGAACCCAGTTTAGACTATCTGAGAAGTTCCTTCCAATTCCAAACTGTTGTACATCTATGATAATAATTAGGGTTTGAACATGCAGCTCCAATTATCTTGTTGGAAAATCAAATCATGAAGATTCACTCTGACTGTCAGGCAGACCTGACTAGTGCCCACCAACTACACGCCCTTCAGGCGAGCATCCAAGGCCGGTTTGGCACGTAAATGGCTTCTCCTTGCCCTGCACTAATCACCTTTCCCTCCAGATGGAGAATGAATGAACATTTAACTTCTTGGGTAACTGTGTTGATGGGGATTTCTTGCTTCTGAAGGAATACATTATATAAGGATACTGAAGTGCTCTTTCTTGTTTGAGAACCAATTACATTGTGTTGCCTTGTAGAATGGTATCATTCTTTTTTTTTTTTTTTTTGTATTTTAGGGTAGGGTCTACAGGGGTCTCTCTTCTAGATCAGGCTTGTAGTGATCCACCTGTTTACAGTCTCCCAAAAGCTGGAATTACAGGCTCCTGCCACCACAAGCAGTCTCAATTGGCATCTCAGCGTGCCCCGGGGGGCGGGGCCAGCACAGCAGGCCTGGGGATTGAATCCTATGCCCCTGTGCCTGCTTGCAGGTGCTTTAATCCACTGAGCTATCTGGCCAGTTCAAGAATGGTATCATCTTGACGTGCTTATGGAGAAGATATATAGCTGTAGCCAGCTTCTTGATTCTTTCTGATTTCTCATTGCTACATTAGCCATGTACAGCTTTTTCAATTATTCTTCCATTGGTGCAAGTGTGTGCATGTGTATGTGTGCCCAAGTCTTCATTTCAATTGTTATATGTGGAACACCTTCCAGTTTGTTGATTGATAGCCTCTGAAGCTCATCTCTCTCCTTCTCTCTGCTTCTTATGTGTGGGCAGTTCCTTTCTTTTTATTGCCATATTGACTTGAGAATAAAATATCCCTGATTTTTTAAAATAAAAATTCAAATTTGTCTGTAAGGAAATTTTAAAACTGTTGGGTGAAGAGAGCTGTTTGTCACCAACAATCTAGCAGAAGGCTCTGATATGGGGGAGTATTGGCACTTAACAGAATGTGGGCACCTGGTCCTTCTCAAATTCAGTATTTTTTTTTTTCTTTTTGTATTTAGTGCTCAGTTGTTTGGTATCATTGTGGTGATTTATGATGAGGGTTCTTAGACAATGTTAACCAGATACATTTTTCTGTCAGGAACTTCCAGTGCTAGTACAACTATTCACAAGTGGAAAAATAGCAACGACATATACAAAGAAGGTAGTATCTATATTACTAGAAAAACCTTATCACTGTTTCCACTAGTTAAATTGACCAGTGTCAGGCTCTATAGTAAGAACTTCACATATGTTATTATTTGTGTCTCAGTATATTTATGAATTAAATAACATTCACTTTAGTAGAATACCAGATCATAATGACTACGATAAATACCAAAAATGAGTTTGAAATTCAAGCCACAGTTATTTGTCAGGAGAACTTGTCGTGTTCCTCCTGTTTTCAGCATCCTCAGTGCTGAGATGATAGGCATGCACCACCACTCCCAGACTCTGTCCCATCTCAGCACACCCCAGGGGCAGGGCTGATGCTTCGTGCCGGACTGGGCATCCAACCTTGGTTCCTGTGCTTGTTGAAACATACACTTCATCCTCTGAGCTCTCTCACCAGCCCTTTGAAAGTCAAGATTTTTTAGTAAAGTCCATTAGCTCAAGTAAGTTCTGAAGATTGATCTTCAGACAAACTGAGCTTTTCAAAGATTTTATTCAGTAGAGTCCACTCTTTCTGCTATGCAAGATGACACATGCATTGAAACATGAGAAGAGGTAGAGATAACTAAGTTCAATAACAACTAGGGAGCCACTTCCAGGCATGTGGTGTTTAAGAGAATGAGCCAAGTCCAATACAGGTATCACTGAGCATTTTAAGAACACATAAGACAAACTGCTTGGCTCCTTATGAGGTACGGTGGGCTAAGCTGGTTCCTTCACTCATTGATTCTCTTGGAGGTTACCTTGCCCATCTTCTCATCACAGTGTAACAGATAACTTCCCTCTTCTGTGCCTCCGTGAAAAGATCAGTGGGCGTGTTGTTCAGAAATCTATAAAATTTGTAGATAATCATAGTCCCTATATTCATATATGCCTTCTGTGTAATTATACTGACATTGAAAGAATTCAGATTTATTCTAGGAATAGAAGAAAATCCTATGCACAAAGATATACTTCCCATGCATTCATATTACAACTTTAATGAGTCCCAGAAAAATTTCACTACTTAAAGGATTTTCAGTATGGTTGAACTTAGGACACATCAAGTGGCATCAGTAAAGAAGTATCCAATTTTTCCAACTCTGTGACCATGTGTGTGTGTGTGTGTGTGTGTGTGTGTGTGTATCTATGTGTGTTTAAGTGTGTACTTATGATTAATATACCAGTTTATATGGCACTTCTATCACTTCCTAAATTAAAGTCTTATCTTTCAAAGGTTACCATCCAATGTGTTGATTGTTTTGACAATAAACACTAAATCTGCTACTATAGCAAAAAATTCAGTTTTTCAATGATAGAAAATTTCAGAACAGTAAGATATGAGAGAATAAGTTCCAACTTATGTTTGCTTATGTTTTCAGGATTCTTTCCGCCCTTGCAAGGAATCTGTAGCTGCCTCCAGTGGGATGGCTGTCATCATCATGTGTGGAAGGTGTAGACATCATTAACTTAGGGTGGATTGTGGATACAGTCTCAGTGCTTTTGATGCAACAAAAAACAAAGGAAACTGGAGAGAGAGAGATCCTCACTGCGCTAAAACTTTACTACCAGAATGCAAATGGCAACTTTCCAAATGAGTTTCTAACATTCAGAGATGTAACATTCAGAGATCTAACATTTACCATGATTTTTCACTAATGTCACTAAAATTCCAAATTTGAATAATTTAATTTTATGACACCATCCTATTTAGTCATCTTCAATAGACACCCACTGAAGCCATGTACAATAGAATTGAGCTAAATAGTAAAGGATTTAAGACTCCCTGGAATCCAAAACAGCAGAGGTGGAAAGATTGAGTTTTATACTTGTTACAGCTCATATTCAAATCTCAAAGTTCTACCACACCCATTCATCAAGATGAGTTCTCTGGGTCTCAGTTTCCTCATATGTCATCTTACTGGATGATTGTGAAAATTAAGTGATATCATCAAAATACATTATTTTTCTTTAGAAATTCTGATAGGAGTTCTCAACGAATGCTAAGCTTCCATCTTAATTTACTTAAATGTTTTATTTTCTATATGTTTCAGTGAAAGAGACAGAGAAATAGAGTACAAAAATAAAAAACAACAAAATGCAACTAAATTTTTTAAACTCGAATTATTGAAGCTATAAAACATTATACATAACAAGAAAAATAAATAAATAACAAACATAAGAATCACTTTTGTGTACCAGCACCATAATATTTTTAAACATAGAGGTTCTTCCAAGAAGTATCAGCTCTCAACTTAGACTTAAAATCCCAGGGAATCAAATATATCTTAAGGTGCAAGCTCACACAGACCTTTATGAGAGATGAATGTGTGTGTGTGTGTGTGTGTGTGTGTGTGTGCATGCACATAAGATTTAATATCAATAATATCATAGGCACTTTCTGAGAACCCTCATGAGATCTAAAACCTGAGATAATTACCAGACTATGTGTAAAGGTACTTACATCGTGCTGAGCTCGATTTAGTGATTGTTACATTATAACTGGCATTCAGTCTGTTCTTTTTTTTTTTCTTTTATTTTTTTAGTTTTTGTTCTTTAGTAACTTTAAGGATTCTGATTTGGGGGTATATGATTGATGACATCTCAACTAAAGGAAGATAGGTGATATTAACCTCCTATTCTGCTCAAATATTATCTTAAGAACTCAAATAATTTCTAAGTGTAGTTCTGAGTGTGTATGTGTGTACTCAAAGAACCTGAGTATTAAAGAGCTTTAAAATACTAGCAATAGTCACACAAGCCATCTCTTGATATTTTCATATTCTGACCTGACTTGATTTCTTCAAAAGGATCTAATTTTTAAGCCTTTCATTTTCAGCTCAATTTATTCAATGGCATTTATCAGTAATTAGATTTCTAATTGCTTGATTGATCACAGATATATTTTTTTTCATTGTAATAGCTTAAAATAATGCAGCTTTTTCAACTTGATTAGCCTAAATGAAATTATAGCCAGTGAATAAGTACGTGTCCCTGCATTTTCTTAAGTATCAGTTTCCAACTCTAAGCAGGTACAACCCTAGACTCTTACTATATCTATGTTCTCTTTTCTACTGCTTTTCTAACCCATTGGGATCCTAACCTGTACAAATAGTACCATTTCCATGCAAAAGCAAGTGACAGGACACTTCACTGGGTGCCTAACTGGGTGAACCATATCTTAGAAAGTTTATATCAATTACCTTTAATTTACAGGAAAACATTTTAAGAAAAAGATTATAATTTCTCTATAAATTCCAGGTGAACATATTAAAAACCTGGACATTAAGAATGATACCAAAGTTTAAATAGTTAAAGGAAATACAGTCTTTACATTCTTAATTCACAAATGCAGCTGGAACTTTGTATTTGTGAGTTTTATGACTGGATTTTACCAAAAGTATCTCCTAAATAATTTGGGAAAAAAACAAATTCTATTTGAACTGAACATGTACAGATTTCTTCATGGCATTATGTGCTAAACAATCAATAATAATTTGCATAGTACTGGTATTTATTGGACTATAAATGATTTAGAGTTGGTTTAAGAATATGTTAGTCAAATGCGACTATGTATCATTTTGTAGAAAGGAGTTGAGCACCCATGTTTTTTGACATCTGTAGATGGTTCTCAAGCCAGTTCCCTCTGAACATTAGAGGACTTTCCTATTTCTGTTACTATATCCCGCCACATTGACATGTTCATCTGTGAATCCTATAGTTCCTTTTTAACTGATCATCATCTGAATAGTTTGAACAGTGTGAGTCTTGATATCACCCAGAGCCTCATCCTGTCACAGATGGGGGTTTTCAGAAGTGGTGGGATATAGAGTGTGTGACTGGGATTGATTTATGGTGCAATGTTAGGTTCAAGGGAACTAAGATGAAGGGTGTGAGTGCTGCCTGCCTTGAGCATTCTGGATAAAAAAGAAGGTACAGCAAGGGATAGTGGTCCTCCCTTGCTTGCTTGGCTAGCTTGCATGTGCCACTAACAGCTTCTCCTCTGCGGTGCTGGTGTGCCATACTACCTTCTTAGAAATCAGCCAATTATCCACTGACACACATGCACACTGTTAACTAAACTTTTCCTTCTATGACTTTGGGTGTTGGGTATTTTTTCTCAGCAATAAGAAACGTAACTATGATGGACAGATTAGTAAGCATGAGTATTAATCTGCAATAATCTTGTGAAGATAGACAGGATTTCTATTTGTAGGAAGCATACTTAATCTCTAAAATATTAGAATAGTAATAAATGAAAATAACTATAGCTCATTTTAGGTCAGAGATGTCTATGTGTGTTTTTCCTAATAAAAAAGAGCATGACTATATTCTATTTTTTCATATGTAGAATAAATCTTAAATTGTGCAAATATTCAACTGTAGGGTTTTTCTTCCTTTTAAGTTATTTTTTTAAATGTAATTGTCAGACCCTAATTGTGCATATGTGGGTCACAGTGTGACGTGTCCATGCACGTGCACAATGTGTAATGACTAAATCAGGGTAGTTGTATTATTCTGTGCATATAAATGTTCGGCTTTGACCCTGTCATGTTTCCCAGCTTTTCTCCTTGCCCTCTCCTCGTTGTCCAATCCTCATGTTCTTGCTTTCCTTTTAATTGTGTTATACCTTTCTATTTGTGCGTCTTATTCACTGCTTCAAACATTTATAATTTCTTATACTTGGAACACAAAAATCCTCTCTATTAGCTGTTTAAAAATGCAATGAGATGTCAACAAGTTATTCTTCTACAGTACAGACCATTACAATAGTCCTCCTTTCCAACTGTACCTTCATACATATTAATCACCTTCTTTCCACTTCTACCCCATGCTCTGATAACCAGCATTCTACTCTCTACTGCTATGAAATCAGTGCTTTATCTTCTACATACCAAGGGGAACTCAAGGTATTTTTTTATTGTCACGAAGTTAGCTCTTTGTACTTAAGGTAGGAAAAAGTTAAAAACTTCACCAAATTACCTATTAGCTTTCAAGGTATCTATAATGCCTTGCAATAACTGGATTTCCCAAACTGGCAAATATTCTAATAGTACAATGTAAATTATTTCTTATGTCTGACAAAATTTTATACTTGAATTTCAGTTTCTTGGCATTATTTACTGACAATACAGGTGATTGAAAAATTCCACAAGGATGAAAAAATATAAGCAAAAATTAAAGAAAGCTTTTATTATTGATTCCAAGCTAAACCCTACTGAAGGATAATTTTGCTTTTTTTATGTTAGAACCAGGAGTTTAGTTAAATCTCTATGTAAATACAAAATTAATAGTGTTTACTTCATGCTCATATGGTCAGATTTTTGTTCCAATTTGTTTGTAATGAGTTTCAGTCACTGATATGCTAATCAATGTGAGTTAATTAAAAGTGGAACTTCTATTTAGTTACGAAATGCATTAAGCTGCTGAGCATATTGCATGCTATATGACCTAATTCACATATTTTTGAACTCTTAGAATGAGGAGGAGTGGTGGAAAATCTTCTTGATGTGTTGCCAGAAATAGCACACTGGTGCTTTCGGAAACGTCTCTGGCCTGAGGAGCAGTAGGCCTGGGTTCCAATCCTTTCTCTGTGTTGTTTCAATCCAAAGCTTCAGACTTATCTCTTAAATCTTGACTCAGTTTTCCAAGGTCAAAGAGTTAAATAGGATGAGATAGTGCCAAAGGAATAAAAAAAAAAGAGAGAGAAATTTGAAGTTTTTATAAATACATGCAGCTAAAGACTGTATTTGTAAGTGAAATAAATCAGGCTCACACGTGCAAACATTGTATTATCTCACTAGTGTGAGAACCTGAAAGAGTAATTAAAATCTAAAACATATACCAGATACTGTGAAGGGAAAGAACTTGATCAATGGGAAGGGAAAACTTGGATGAGGAAAAGGACAAATGAAAGGAGGGAAAAAGATATATTTAGGTATATATGCAGAATACTTTGCATAATTGTACAGTTGACTTCTCCTGGTCTTTTGAAAAGATCAGTTAATGCTTATATTTTTTTTTCCTTTTTATTCTTATTTATTTTTTTTCTTCTTTTGAATGTCTTACAACATTTTTTGTTATTCTTTGAAAGAAAAACTTGCACATTTATATCTGGTAACCTGAACAACTAATTTGAAAATAGCATCATGTAATACAACAACCAGTATGGGGTTCCTATTACTTTATTTAGTGAATTTTTGTGTTACTTCTAATGCTATTTTTTTAATCACTATTTTGTATTCCTTAAAAAGCAAAAAAAAAAAAAAAAAAAATCGAGGTTAATGTGGAGGTTGTCTCTGACCAGGCACAGTTTTGCTCTTTGATTCTAGTAGAGATAGCTAATCTCTTTGATCTTGGTAATTGGTATTAGATGAACAACTATGTGGTTTCCTCCTGCCACTGGTGCTTGTTTAAAGATCATGACAATGATAAACACACAAGTGATGGTGATGATCATAAGACTTAAGAAAACAGAAGCTCAGCAAGACATAAAACCAGAGAGGAGGAATCATTTTGAAATATTCTTTTAAGAACTAAGGAAAACAGAGTTAAAGCCTGAGACATGGGGACAAGATTCAATACACTGACAGTAATGTAAGATAAATTCCAGGTGCCCCCACCTTCCTCTTTTGGAATCACAAAACAGAACTGCGTCCCATGCCATTCTGCATTTGAGATTATTTTGCTCTGAAATGTCACAGACAGATTCCCATATGTGGAATGTTGAGGAGACAATTTGTTGATTACTTCCTTCTTGAAACATAATTAGAGGCAAACAACATAGAAAGTTAAGAGAGGTTGGATGCCCTGAAAGAAGGAATATGAAATGAGATTGAGGGAGTGGGCAGGACACACATCCAGAGTGAAATGGTATTAGAAGTTAACTAATTCTTTCTGGAGGATGGATATCATTTGCAGCAAAGCATCTGCCAACAGTTGTAAAATATTAAGGTGTCTGGACTTGTGGTTGAAACAAACCAATGGAAGCAGGTCATTTCCTACAGGAGAACATGATTAGAACCAGAGCTATTTCTACAGATAATTCCCTTATAAATCATGGTAATAAAATGGCCATCATGACAGCAGCTCAGTGACATTTTTTAACAAGCTTAGCTGTATCTGGGCAACTGAACTACCTCAATTCAGATGAAAATAAAGGCATGCTGGGGTGCCAGTAATCAAGGAGATGGTCCCACTGGCTGATTCCCCTTTCCCATAGAAGAAGATAATGAGGCTGAAGGGTACAAGGGCTTTATAGAGCCCTGTGTACTGTAATGAACTTGATTTGCATGTCATTATTAATGGATATCAAGAATATAGATATTTCTCAATTCTTTCCTCTAAGAACAGATGAATTGGGAACCAGGTGGTCTATTTTCATGCAGATCATTTATTAACCATACCTTGCTGTGAGAGGTTCAATCGGTCAGCAGGGACTAGAGGGACAGGAATCTATGGAAGAAGTCCAAATATTTTTTATTCAGTTGTTTACATCTATCATTGCAATGGCAGTGGCAATGATATTAATAAGAAGAAGTTCTTATATGATGTGCTCTATAACTGATATGCTCTATAATGTTAGAAAAGTGGATCATTTCTAGTCCAGAAAATGTCAAGCATTCTTTCCTTTGGCTCTTCCTACGCAACCCATCCTTGCAAACTTCTGGTGATTGATGCTGTTTGATTCCAAAGGGATTAAACGCTTAAAACAAATTAAATTTCATCAAAAATTTCCTTATTTTAAAAGCGTTACAGCGCAGATAAATTTGTAAGATTTGTAAAGATTCCACTTTCATGGTAAAACCAATCATGCAATGAACTGCTAAATAACAACTCGGTTATGTCCATTGGCAAGTGCGTGTATATACACATATGCTACCTGATCCATTCACCAATTCCACTGGGACTAATAATCCTGAGCCAGGTAAATGAGTTTATCATGAAAGTATAAAGAGCACTCTACTATGTTCATAGAAATCCCGCTCTGGTGCTATTATTAGCCGTTCTGCTATAGTGTATGCTTTTAGTATTCTAAGTTCCCATGAATCTCTTTGTCCTGCTTCTGCAATCAGTTCCATGTATACCGTTTTTCTGGGAAACCTTCCTTGGTGCGGTTGCTAGTTAGTTTTCTTTGATGCATGAAGAACTTCAAATGCCAGGGAAATCCTATCAATCTGTAAAGGACAGACCCAGACACTGTTGTTGCCATCTTTCCGAGAACCTGTTCTCTGGCACCAGTTTACCTGCATAGCTGTGTGTGATTCTCACTGTCTCTAGAGTTCGCCATTGGGACTGAGCAAGCATTTCTCACTCTGGGTCTTTGCTAAGATATGCTGCAACAAAGGACTGTTCGGATATGATGTATAAGACATGGAACCTGAGAAGATACAATTGTTGTCCAGGACCAGGGATATAGCTCAGCGACATAAGTACCTGCCTAGCAAACATAAGGTCATGAGTTCAATCCCCAGTACTGCAAAAAGTAAAAATTAAAAAAAAAAAAAAAGAACTTTAAGTGTGGGTTGGCCAAATAGCTCAGGGGATTAAAGTGCCTACCCTGGCAGTCCATCCGTTGGCCCTCTGTGCCCAGCCCCGCCCACGGTGCATACTGAGACAGCAATTGAGACTGGGCATGGTAGTGTGCTCCTGTAATCTTACCTCTTGGGAGGCTATAAACAGTCGGATCACTACGAGTTTGATCTGCGCCATGAGACCCTGTAGGCCTTGTCTTAAAACACAAAGAACTAAATAAATTATTGTCCAGGTGAGAGTGTCACACAGGAGATGGTTAGAAGGTCCAGGACTATGAAATGATTAAAAATAATCACATCGATCAAAACATTAGTAATTCACAATTATGAAGTCATCTATAGCTGATTGATTCTGACTTTGACATTAGTAACTCTAGTGTCTTTTTCCCTCATTTCCTGCACATAGTGCTGAATAGGGATTATTTTTCCATTTTTAAGACAAAGAGGGCTGGCCAAATAGCTCAGGGGATTAAAGCGCCTCAAGCAGGCACAGGGGCCAGGGGTTCAATTCTCATACCTGCAGTGGCAACCAAGTCCCTAGGGCTCACTGAAATGGCAATTGAGAATGGGTGTGGTGGTGTATGCCTATAATCCCAACACTTGGGAGGCTGTAAACAGGAGAATCACTAAGAGTCTGATCTAGTAGTTAGGCCCTGAACACTGTGTAGACCCTTTCCTAAAATACAAAAAAAAAAAAAAAAAAAAAAAAAAAATACAAAGACAAATAAACAGAGGCATAACAGTGTATTATAACTAATCAAGGTCACGCAGTAAAACTTGGAATGCACACCTATGTTTCCCTAGAGTTTGGTACAAGCATCTCTGTTGTAAGACTTGCCAACCATCTGTAAGTTTGTTCTTAAGGAGAAGAAAGACATGATGGATATAATTAAGATTATTTGATAGCTTCCGGCAGCACATTCCACATTGTAACACCCATTCTCTTAGTCCCCTTAATGCTTGTTTGAGTTTGCGCGACAGAGTGGGCAGATTTGACATCTGAACTTGTATACGGTTCTTGTTTGGTCTTTGCTTTTTCTTTCTGTAAATCCTCACCCCCTCCTACTACCACTACCCTATTTTCCAGTCCTCTGCAATCTGATGTAATATATACAAGGTTTTACTGTTATTGAATGCAAATATGTCCTCTGACTCTTAGCCCAGGTAGGTTTCTTTCCAACAATATCAAGCTAATTTACTGTATCTTACTAAGTTCTGGGCAATATCAGACATCGTTTAAAATTAGACAGCTATTCAAACATAAGTTTCCAGCGGAGATGCCAAAATCTATGTTTTGCAAACCTCAGCTTTCTAATGGAACGCTATGAGAAATCTTCTCTCTGAATCATCTCTCTGCCAGCCCTGTGTGTGCCCTTTGCATCCAGCTTTATTTTGAAATCTTGATTTAAAGTATTTCAAATAGATACTAATTGAAAAATTATTAATAAGTATGTCTCAGATTCAACTGTCATAGGCTTCATAGAAAGCACAAAATTGTTTATTCTACATATATTAATATGTCATAAATAAACTAATTGCTTTTCCTTGGTGCTCTGCCAAATGTGTATCTGTATCTAAACTATGAAGATTGGGAACTGAAATGGAAGAGGCTATCAACCAGTAGACACTACCAAATCTCAGTGCACCCACAGGCAGGCAGGTGTTAGGAACTATAATTTCACAGAAGGATTCAATGTTGTGAACTTGTCCTTCCTGATTGATATCTGGCTGCACCAAGTGTATAAGGCCTACGGATATCTTAGGCAATTTTATTCCTTCCATTGTGAGGTGTCAGGGAGACAATCCCTTTCCCCTCTGCTATTCCATGTTTCTGACAGGCAGAACCATTATTTCATGTAGGAATTCATTCACAATTACCCATCAATTGCAATGTATTTTCAATCACAATAGTGGGCTGGCCACTTGGCTATTTTTCTTCGAGTCTGCTCTTTTCTTTTTTCCTTTTTTTTTTTTTTACGGAAGGGTCTACAGGGTGTTCAAGCTCTCACTAGTAGGTCCTACTGTCATGATTCTGGTATTTACAGCCTCCCAAGAGCTGGGATTACAAACGTGAACCACCACGCCCGGTCTCAATTGTCATCTCAGTGTGCCCCAGGGGCGGGGAAGGTACAGCAGGCCTCCTTTGCTTTTCTCTGATCTCTGACAATTACATCCCCTAGGCCACCTTCTCCCATGAGTTTAGGAGATGTTATTTGCTGGCAGGATACTAGGGAACAAGGAAAGAAGCCCGCGTATTTTTCTCCTTCATCAATGATGGAAAAGATCTACATGAGGTTCCAGAATCCCACTAAGGGAAGGATATACTTAACTGAACAACAGAAGAAACCTTATAATTTGCAAAAATTAATCAAATTATGGACTTAGGTATAGGAGAAAAGAAAGTAGGCCATAAAGATGAAGTATAATTCAGGATGATAATAGAGACAAAGAACCTAGGAACTGTGCAGTGTCTCCATGTGCCCAAATCATTCTAACCATTAAACATGAATTGTCGCATTGACAATACTGATAAAAGAATGAGATTCTTATGTTTTACAGTAAAGGGAAATGAGACCCTTCAAGAAAAATACATTACTTGTGTCACATATTTTGGACAAAGTAGTTGCACAGATATAAAACCTAGAGAGCCTCTCACAATCCTTTGGCTTTGCCACTATTGCAGGATACCAAATTATAATAACACATTATAACCTCTTTTGGTTTAAAAAAAAAAGCAGTGATTTTTTTTCTAGGAACTCACATTTTAATTTTGGTTTCTATTTTCCAGGGCCAAAGACTAAACCTAAGGCCTTCCATGCTAGGCAGGCACACTAACTACCCTGAGTGACTGCCTCAGCCTTCACATTTTAAGGAAGTAGTGAAACATAAAACATATTGTAGAAAAATATCCCAAAAAGATAAGGAAGTGATTTGAAAACTTTATTGAGAACGGAAAAAAAAATGTATGGCACAGCTCCAGGCAGGTCTACTGAACCTGACTGCAAACCACACGGCTACACCATCTCTATTTGTTCCTGGTGCCACTGAAAATCTGCATGATGAAATCCTGGCTTTCTTCTCCCTATCTTTTCAAAAATACTCACATTGTCTAAGACAGCCAGACTCAGAACAGCTCCAGACATTCAAATACCAATCACTTCCTCAGCTGGTGAATGGAATTTAATCAGGCTAGCAAGCTAAACCAAAATCGCACAAAGGGAAATATTTGATGCGCTTAACAGGAAACCTTTATGCAACCGTTCCCATCAGTCAGACTTAGGATAATACAAGGCTATTTTTACATCATCTTTGCATTCTGCAGAAACCTTTGAAAGGCTTCTGATCAGGGCTGATTGCCACTAGATGGTTTCCTACCCTGTGTCAGTGTGCACTGCTCTTTCTTGAGACTATGGAGGCCATTGACATAGCTGTTCAAGCAATGCTGGAGTCGCTTGCTCTGCTATTGAAGTAAGACTTGAGTATGGAACAGCTTAATCCCTGATTCCTCCTTTTCCTCTGTTATATCAAGGAAAGGACTTTAGCCTCATCAGAAAGTGTGGTGATTATTAATTAATTCAACATGTGTTACTCATGTATTCCATATAAGATGTAGTGTATGGGATGACTTAAACAAGTCAATACACACATCTATAATAAACTTTCAAAAAGACAAGAGAGAATACATTTAAAGCACCATCCTAAAGGTTGTCTGGCTTTTTATTCCTCACCTATTCATCATGGAATTTCTTCACTTTGGTAAAATGTCATTTATTCTACTTATTTATTCATATAACTTCTGGTTTGGGCCATGTTTAGTCTGCTGTCATTTTAATGTATTTATTTTCATTAAAACTTGATGTAGATGATAATATGCAGAGTTGAAATAACAGATCACAACTGTCCAAATCAGCAAGTCATGATAATGTGAGTTTACACTGGTTGTTCCCTGAATTGAGAAATGTAATGTCACCAGGCCTCGGGAGCCACCTCTCCACAACTATTTCCATTGAGCTTCCCTTGAAGATCATTTGGTTCAGTTTTAGATTGAAGATAATTTAAATAAGGTTGCTATCAATTTATTCTACATCTCTTTTGGTGTATGTATGCATTAGTATATGTTAGGTGGCATACTAAAGAGTGGAGCTCAGGAACAAGCTGTGTATAATCATGTACAAGTCTAATGTACAGGCATTCAATGTCTAGTTTTTATATTACTGTTAACAGTGCAGGAAGAAATTTAACAGCCTTTATTGGTCCATAACACATCATTCTTTATTCCTGAAATACAAATATGATCATGTTATGGTTCTGTTTAAGAGCTCTTCACAGTTGCTCACTGCTTTCAGAATAATGCTCAAAATTCATTTGTACCCAAAGGCCTGCAGGATCTAGTCTCACCTATTTCCACACTAATTTTGCATTCCTTCGGCTTCTGGTTTTCTGTAACTACTCCTACGCTCTCCTAGTTTCATGGGAATGTTATATTTTATCCTATTAAACTTAAACTTATCTAAGAAGTTTTTTTTTTTTTATTAACTTCTTGTCCTATATTGCCCTCTTCATTATTCTCCTCTCTTGACTATGTTCATTACATAGCCTAGGTGGTCCTTTCACCATAAAAAATTATTTCTTTTCTTTTTTAGGTTCATATTTTATTTTATTTTTATTCATTGTATTGAGAAAAAAAAAGAAAAAAAAACAATAAAAATTTCAAAACAGGTTAGCAGGACAGTTACAAAAATTAATACATTGCATATTATTGCCTTCATAGTAGTTATTCAGAGGACAAGATGTACACATGATATTTTATCTAAAAAGTATCAGTACAAACCTGTCTTCTTAATGAACTAAGAGAAAGTAACTGTATGTCTATCCTAATTATCTTGTGTATGCGTATATATTTTTCACAACAAAATGGTATTTTATTTATACTTTTGCAAAGTTAGTAACATGTGACACAAGGTTTCCTAGTGACTAAAAGCTGACCTTAACCAGACAGGATGTTTATCTCAGGACTGAGGTAGCTTGTTTGCTTGTAACTAGGTAGTGTCCCTAATTTTCTGATCAAAGAGATTATGGGACCACAGAGGAAAGTGATCTATGATGTATAGTGTGCTTAAGGAGAGTTACCTAGAGAGAAAAGATTCTCTCAGACTTTCACAGAGAGCAAACTGGTCAAGCAAGGGCTGTGACACATCCACATGGCTGACACTGACAAAAGATCTACAAGGTGCTTTACATTGTTCCAGGGTAAATCCTGAGGGGATTTGACTGACCTTGTCAGATAGCAAAAGTTACATTTTTAGGTAGGTACACAGGTCTTCCTTTAACTTGGTCTTAACCATCCAGCAGAAAAGTGTAAACAAAAGGTATAAAAAATAAATCTATATTATTATGTTGAGCTTTAAAAGGCTCAAGTGAACAACTTCTGACAATTGCTAGATGTGTTGATAACTCACTATTATGGACTATTGATTTATATTGGGTTTTATTCTCTCTTTTTTTAGTATTTTAGGGAAGGGTCTGCAAGGTGTTCAGGGTCTCACTACTAGATCGGATTGGTAATGATCTGCCTCTTTACAGCCTCCCAAGAGCTGGAATTATAGGCGTGCACCACCACGCCCAGTCTCAATTGCCATCTCAGCTTGCCTTGCAGGCAGGGCTGGCACAGCAGGCCTGGGAATCAAAGCCCCCAGCCTGCCCTTGAGCCTGCTTGCATGTGCTTTAATGCACTGAGCTATTTGGCTGGCCCTTTTTATTGGCTTATTTTGCTGAATTCAAGTACCTACAATCATTGCTCTGGCATCAAGTATGAAAAGGTCCTTCAAAGACTTCTCCAAATACAGCTTCTCTAACTGCAATGGAACACTCATTTCTGACAAAATGAAACAAAAAAAGGTGGATATGTTGGGAGCCAGGGAAGCTAGGAAATCAATCAAATGTGTGTAGGTGGAACCACACAGAGCTTATTTTCTCACACATTCATCTGTCTCTGGACTGTCTTCCCTAGTTCTATTTCAGCTCCAGAGATTTTCAGCTTCCCATGTAGTTCGCTTCTAAGTCCCCTGTATCCTGAATAGTGCTGATCTTCCAACAAGTGCACAATTAAAATTTGATGAAGAAATAATCCTCTGGAAGAAAGAACTTTGCATAGTTTCTGCTCCCCTCAAATTGTTTCTCTTCTCTTTCATTAAGTGAATAACTTGTACTCACTGGGGAAGCCTATGCTTATATACCATTCACATAGGGATATTTTCTTTGATGGGACAAGGTGAGTTAGAACATCCTAGTACATATTCTAGTCATCTCCGAGCTTGCCTTCATAGTGCTTGACATATTCTTAAAAGATCAATTAACGTTTTGTAATTCTTTTGCTTCTGATTCCTATTGACCCTTATCTTCTAAGTTTTGCAAGGGTCTGGAGATCTGCTTTGTTCAACACTAGTGCCCGGAATAGTACAACATATAAATAGTAGATTTCATAATTCATGAAGGCAAATGCTCTAATTCTGAAATGAAAGTCAAGAACAAAATATTCATAAGCTCTCATAGGACAGAGGTTAGTGGTACCTACAAATAAATATGACATCAGCATCAAGCTAGTGAGGATTTGGGACATAGTTATAAAGACACAAGTAAATAATCCATACTTTAAATATGATACTTTGATAGATACAGATGTTTCAGTGTAAAAAATAGGCCATTAATATAGTTGGAAAAAAATGCACCAATATTCAGCAAAGGGTAAGAAGGAAAAATCTAAGTATTCATGATTTTGTTTTCTTCATTTCTTATACCTAAGAATATTTTTCTTAATGATTTTGTTTGTCCTTATTATCCTTAGAAGCATCAACAAAAAGGTTTAATAATTTTTAAGAAATGTAAGGCATCCCATGTTTTTTCCACAAATACAAGTTTATATAAAACCAGATATGGTTGCACCTTAATCTACTTTACATGTGAAAATAAATAACAATAGAAACTAACATATATTGAGTATTAACATATAAATAGTTCTGATATTCTATTTATCTATTATCTATCTATCTACAGGAAAGATAAATTTGTCTGAGATAAAAATTAATAGAATTACTTAAATGAAATGAACTTGACTCAGTCAAAACGCCATATATTTCTTTCTTGATTTTGTTATCATAGTCACCACCACTATGGTATATTGAGATTATATTTTACATCAGCTCCAAAGTAGACCTTGAGCACTTGAGTTCAGAAAGCGTGTCCTGGGGGAACATGTGACATTATTCTATCAAATAGACAGGAAGAGGGTGATACTGACATTAATACTGACAGCAGTGAGGAAGATGTGAGGCCTCAGGAAAGGAAAAATGGCAGAGGGGAGGGTTTCTTTTCTACTAGACAGGGGATTTGTTAAACCTTGTGGAAAGAGAGGCATCCTCCTTCAAAATATCACTTAAACAGTGCTTTGCCAACTCATGAAAGCTGGACAATCAGACTGCCTTTTGGAGGAAAGAGGGGGTTTGACTTACGCAATAGAGAAAATTTAAATAAAAACATGTCACATCCAAGAAGCAACCTAGCAAAGCAATCATGGAGTGCATAGTGTAGATTTAGAAATAAGAAGAGAAAAAAATGAGGATTTAGGATTACTTAGACTTTTTCTAGTTTTTCCTGTTTCAGTTCTGAAGAGGCCTGAATCAACCTTAGGCTTCTAGGGAAATCATAATAGCTACCCAATAATTGAGTCTGTGTGGTTTCGCCATAAATTGTGGGTCTTTATTAGTAAATTTCATCTTAATCTGAAAGACATTTTGTGATTTCATGGATAATTGTATAAAAACTACCGGAAATGTTTGTTAAATGGGAGAGACAGAGAGAGACAGAGAGAGAGAGAGAGAGAGACAGAGAGAGAGAGAGAGACTGATTTGCTAATAACTAGAACAAATCCAAGAAAAAATAAAGTCAGGAAAAATCTCCCAGGCAAGAGTCTGTTCATTGCAACTGTGTCTCCTGATTCCTTCCATGGTTTAGAAAGTTTAGTAACTTCATTTTCTACACATTCATCAAGGTGAGTGGCATTGAAACCATTTAGTCTGTTCCTGCCTTTGCCAGCCTTGTTTCAGGAACAAAGTAGGCCAATGCTACATGGAACACTGGAGTAGAGACTGCATGAAGAAATGTGGAAGTCAGAGAAATTTTGGTCAAGGCAGACCTATACTTCTCGATGAATTAAGGACTTCTGAAATCTTAAATTAGAATGAGAATTTTATCAACAGATCAGATTTTTTTTGTGTGTGTATCTCTTTCTTTCTTTCTTTTTTTTTTTTTGTGTGTATCTCGTTCTTTTCTTCCAACAAAGATCAAGCGGCAAAGAAAGATCACACAAGCCTACAACAAACAACTCAAATAAATAAACCCTTCTTTGTAGAATGACATCTTTTGTTGCCTGTCAGAAAATAGTTCTCAAGTCAGGGTGTACAAATTGGCTTTTGAAAGCTCAGTGTATTTCCTGGAGTTCACCTTTATTTCTGAATGTTTAGTCTAGCATTTGTGACAAGATGTGCCTTGCAGGCAGAATCTAGATTTTCTTCTTCCCTACAAGAGAAAAGAGGAACTGTTGATACTATAAACTTTGTAAGAGAGGCCTACATACATGCAATCATTTATTTTCCACATCTATAACAGCCTACAATAGACCGTTTTGCAAAAGTCACATACAGTGTTCAAGAACACAATAATATTTTATAGAGTTAATGTCCAACATATAATTCTACATCTAACTATGGAAAATTATATGATGTGCATAAAAACTACTGAAGCTACTATTTTTTTCTGGTCTTTAAATTAATATATATATTACATATATTACATATAATGTATAATATATAATATTATATACTATATATATTTATATTCCATATTAAACATATTGCTGTCCCAGCTGACAGATAACCTTTTATGTGTGTTACATTGAGTTGTTGTTTCTTGTTAGTGTCCATCATTCCATCTAAAGAAGCAGAAATTATGCAATCAAGTGAATATACAACAATACATAACACCAATTTTAATGAGACTCAGTTTTTAATTACTAAAACAAAGACTAATGACATTGATTCAGAAGAAAGACCACCTCTGTTCAAATCCAGCTGCTTCTCAGTTCTTTTACTAGATGTGAAAAGTTGGACCTTATATTTAACTTCACAATACCCAGGTCTCCTGATCTGTCATGACTTACCATGAGCCATTATATAGAATAGTTACTGATTTTTTTTTTTATTTAAAGTACTTTGAGTAAGCTTTATAGTGTAAATCTTAATTACTATTATTGGTTAAGAACACAGAAAAGAAATTGTATTCAGGAAAAAAAAAAAAAAAAAAAAAA
>NW_004524587.1:18415260-18427446 GCF_000260255.1 Octodon degus
ATTTTATGTACTTGGCACAGGGTCTCACAATGCAGCTTGGACTGCAGTGATCCTACTGTTTCTGACCTCCCCAGCACTGGGATTACAGCCATGTGCCACCACACTCAGACTGAATCGCTAGTTCAGCATATCCCAGGATGGGACCAGTGTGTCATGTCAGACCAGGGATTGAACCCTGGTCCCTATGCTTGCCAAACAGGCCCAAAATAATAATGATACTTTAACAATGATGATAATAATAATGTCTAGTTCTCTGTAACAATGATATTGGAGTCATACACTAGGCAATGAACCTGTCCTGTTAACTTTCAATTCTGCATTTCTAGGACCAAATTCAGTGTGGGGTGTACAAGGAATTCACAATGAATATTTTGGGAATGAATCAGTGTATGAATGGATGAAGGATGAATCAAGAAAGACAGCTTCATATTTACAGGATCAGCTGTATTCTTATGTTTACATCCCTAATCTTCCCTGGAGTTACTATGACTACAAACAGCTGAAGTGCCAACCTTCTGCCTGAAACTCTAAATAAGATTCCAGGTGAGGAAATGTCCTTGGCGAGGACCCAGCAGACCCCGAAGCAGTTCACAGGAGGGAATCTTCAAAACTAAGTGAAAATCAGATTTATTCTACTGGAACTAATCTATAACTGGGAAAAAAAATAAAAACCTTGGAAGTCACCATGGTTGGGCAGGGCCAGGAAGTACAGAAATCAATAAATCTAATGAAAAAGGGTCTCACAGAGACAGTAACCAGAATAAGTATTTTTAGCTATTGCTTTTAGGAAGGTAGGAATTCCTGCTCCCTCAGGTGAAATCATTTTAAGTCCAAATGGCATTTTGGAAGCGGAGGATAAATGTGGACCAGCAGTTTCCCCCATGATTTCTCCTTATATGAAAAGTTGATGCTTCTGAATAGATTGGAATTTTCCTGGATTCATCAACCTCAGAAGTGATGATGATCAAAAGAAAGAATCAGGATCAGGAAGCAAGAAAACTCTAACACCACAACCTCTGAATGGTGCTCACAGTTTCAAAGACAATATTTTGAGGCCGTTGGGAGTTTCTTTAATGTCTGTGATTAAGCAATTTTAATGCTGAGTCTTTTATGTCCCTTTCTTAGCTAAATAATACTCAAAAAGTAAGACGTCTCATGTTAGGTTTTGTTTTCTATAATCATTAGCACTTCTGTATCTATCAAAATTATTTCCTATAATCATTTGATTAGAGGGCAAGTTTCTCACTTTTATTAGATTTTAATTTTTCAATTGAACTTAGAGGCACTAATTAATTATTCACATACCCAAGATAGTGAAACATGACTTCTTTGAGAAGATAGTCATGACTAATATGTATCTCAATATGCCCTGTGATAACACACTCAATGCCTGAGGATAAAAATTGATGCAGGGCTGGTGAGATGGCTCAGTGGTCTAAAGCACCTACTTAGAACAAGCTCAGCAAAGCACAGGGACCGCGGTTCAATCCCCCAGCACCACATGCCAGCCAGCCCCGCCCCCTGGTGGGCTGAGCTGGACACACACACACACACACACACACACACACACACACACATAAATAAATAAATTTTAAAAAAAGAGCTCAAAAAATTGATGCAGGCTTCATTTTTAATTTATATAATTTTAACTTTATTCGCCCAATCTTGTAAGGTCGAATGAACTACTTTTGATGGGTTTTAACAGTGCCATGCTCTACATTCACATTATATTTGGTGACTGATTGTAGTATTAGATATCTTTACCATTAATAAGAGCCCATGATATATCTCTCTTCATTCTCTTGTAGTATTGCCTTTATTAACCAATGATTGCTTTCCCATAAATGTTTCCACAGAATTTGGGGAGCACAATACTTCACATTATTAGATAAAAGCAAGTTGGAATAATACTTATTAACACCCATTATGGGAATACCTGTGTATAACTGAAAGATTTTCTACTTCTGGATACTAATTAATTTGCTTCAAGTGAGTAGATTCTTGCCATTTGTAAAGAATATGTTTGGGTTCTATGACAATAGTCCAATCCACAAAGAATTCTTTAATATATTTGACTTTACCATAAAAGGATCAAGAAATAGATTCAAAAGCAAGTGAACCCTTACAGACCCTCACTGAGTAATAAGTGAGGGAAAATAAAATTGCTCATCAAATCAATTCAAATAAATTCTACAAAAATAAAACCACATTTTTTTTAAATATGATAACTTTCTTTTGGCATTGTGATGCCTTCTAAGACCACTGTAAAAATAGTATAAAATTATCCATTAAATTGCTTTCAGCTGGTATGCATTATTGATCAAAAATGTTGACAACTATTGTTATTGTGTTTTCCATAAGTTGCTAATTCAAAAATATAGTTGAGTGTTTGCAATATGCAAAGTATTATTTAAATGATTAAAAATAATGTGACCAATCAAGTATGTACAATATTGACATGAAAATTCAATTGACTGAGGACGAAAGTTATATAACAAATTAATAAGAGATAATGCATATTACAGTGATAAATACAATAATTCTAGAAAGGTGATGTTTTTGAGAAATGTGGAAAAGATGGTGGCGACTAGGCCAGCTTAGACTAGTTGTGTAGAAAAAGCCTAGAGGAAAGGAATCTCTGAGAAAATAGGTGAAAGACAAAAATCCCCTTGTAAAGATCCACAGAGAGAACAATTCCAGAAAGAAAAAGTAGCAACCAAAAATTTCCAATGAAATAATTTGTCTATGTTCTTTCTTTGTCTCCTAGATTCAATAATAATATTGGCTATCCTCGTAGCCCCTCTATTTGTCTAAGTTTTGGTCTGCAATCTTTAGTTTTAAACATCCAAAGGAAAAACTTAGTGATATTATTACCTTGTAACAGAGATATTTGAGCTTCACATCACTAGCTGTCTGAATATCAATGCCTCAGACATAATATGGGAAAAATAGTGACAAGTGTGCCTTGAACTATGATCAAGCCAAAGAAAGATAAAAGATGAGAGGTGAGCAGTGACCATGCTGACTAGGGAGTGTAGGGTATGATATTAGAAGGTGGATGATACAGAAAGCCTCTGATAATTAGTGGCAATGGTAATAATGCTATCACGTTTATATTACCATAATAGGGATATATTTATTGTGGAGAAAAGTAGGAGAGTAAGGTTCAGGAAAGGATTAAAGGAGACAGAGTAGAGGCTACTACTACAATATACTTAAGTATATAAATATGGTGCAGTAGTAATCAACCAAAGTTGATACTTAAAGTTTTGTTTGAACAATTTCAGTAAGATGGTGTGATGGGGCACCAGTGAACAAAGAGGTTCAGACAAGGAACATAGACAACAAAAGACTGTTTTGAAGGCTATGCCAACATTCAAGTGATAATCTATAGAAATTCATCTATAGAAAGGTACAATGAATCCTCACAATATCAATTTTATTAAAATAAGATTAAAATTAGCACATGCTTTTAAATTGCTGTGTCACATTATCAAAGTTAACTGTCATTCATTTAATATACACATGCATACACACACCTATACACAATTATGCAAAAACAGAACTTTTTCTAGAGAAATCTACATGGAGATTTCAAGTACATCTTTGAATTCAATAAATGTAGACATTAGCCAAGATGTTACACATGGAAATACAAATTTAGAGTCGTCATGGAGTTAGTATGTAAAAGCATAGTGCTGGTAGAACTGACATTTCATTTTTTATTTATTTATTTTTGGCAGAACCAGGGATTGAACTCAGGCCCTCTCACTTACCAGGAAAGCACTTATTTTACTGAGCTATCTCCCCGGCAGAACTGATATTTTAAAGAAAATTAATTTAGTTAATGGTAAGGATGAAGAAAAATGAAACCTATCTTGAAAGTCAATGTCTACATCATTTATCATGGACCCTGCACTTTGTCTTGAAAATGGTAAGTTATCACTAGCTTAGTATAAATTAGCTGTGGATTCAATCTTTCCAACTATTTCAATAAGATAGTTTAACTGAATTGCCATTTCTATAAAGTTTTCCAAAAGACTGTGAATATCTGATGTTACTTATGGATGCTTGAATTTGCCAATTATTTTATGCTACAATGAATGTGTTCCACCTTCAAAATTTCTTCAACACTCATTAAATTCATCTATAGAAAGGTACAATGAATCCTTACAATATCAATTTTATTAAAATAAGATTAAAATTAGCACATGCTTTTAAATTGCTGTGTCACATTATCAAAGTTAACTGTCATTCATTTAATATACACATGCATACACACACCTATACACAATTACGCAAAAACAACTTTTTCTAGAGCACAGAGCTTTTATGTTAGACCAGGAGAGGACACTCATCCCTTACATACTAGTCTTTTCTATAGAAACTGGTGTGTGTGTGTGTGTGTGTGTGTGTGTGTGTGTGTGCGTGTGTGTAGGGACACAATTAATATGCTTGAACCTATTCTTAGACATTGTTAAACAATATTCAACCTTTTCCTAAAATTGATGGTACTCCCAAGACCACATACTATATTATCCTTATAGGAAGATTACCAAACTGAAACTTTCTTTGAAATATATTCAAATAGCCAAGTCTTGCAACATTTTCATGTATTATCAGGAAGCTAGACTTTGCCAAACACAGTGAACCCTGTTCATATTTCTCTTAAGCCAGGAGGATTTGTTCCTTGCCTTCTGAGTTACTCTTCTCATTGTTGGGACAAATACTCGACACCCAAAATAAAGGAAGGAAAGGTTTATTTAGCTCACAGTTACTGGAGGTTTCAGCCCATATTTAGCTGGCTCCAAGCAGAGTGGCACATGGCAGAGAACAACCTTTCAAGGCAGCGTCAAAGAGCAAAGAGCCCAGCAGCTCAGGCAGCTAGCCAGTCTCAACCATTCTTACATCATAATGCAAATTACCTGCCCCAGGGCAGGTGCCACGTCCACTCTCACAATAATCAATCCAAAACTCCAGAAGCTGTCATATGACTGCATAAGGCTTAGGGGGACACCTATACAAAAGACATAATACCTACTTACTGGGCTGTACTTTCAATAGATAACCCTCAGGTTTTAAGATTCTTTTTTTTTTTTTTTTTTTTTTTTTGGCGGAACCAGGGATTGAACTTGGGCCCTTGCGCTTGCCAGGGACGCACATATTCCACTGAGCCATCTCCCTGGCCCTGGTTTCAAGACCCTTAGGGAATTGCCTGAGTTGGGAAATGGCATCTTATCAGGGCCCCATCCTCTTCTCCCAGGTCAACATGCATCGAACAGCTGTTCCACAGAGAAGCATGGAAACTTCTTCATCTCAACCCAGGACAATGTTAAAGAAAGTATTCACAAAGAACAAAAATTAGTCTTTCAACCAGATCCCTATCTATGTATCTATTTGTTATGATATTGTAATGGCCAGGATTGGAGAATATAGATAGATAGATAGATAGATAGATAGATAGATAGATAGATATAGATATAGATATAGATATAGATATAGATATAGATATAGATATAGATATAGATATAGTTTGCTTGTTTTTTGGTTCCTGGGATTGAACTCAGGACTTTGCACTTGTCAGGCAAGCACTTAATCCACTGAGCTATCTCACCAGCTCAGGGATTGGATATATTGCCCAGAGAAGACCAAATTAAAAGGAATTACAGAACCTTTGTTGACCAGCCTGCAACCCTTGTGCTCCCATTCCCATCTGGGAAAACACAAAAGGTCCAGTTCTTGGTCACCTATCTGCTTTCATAGTTTCTTTTTTTTTGCTTTGGCAATCCTGCAGGAATGTAGTGCCCCCTCTAGCCTATATATGTGGGGTCACAGCAGGAATGTGATACCCCTATATCCTATAGGTTAGAGGTCTTGGACAGAAGAATTTATGGCTAGGCAAGAGGAAATAGTCCGTATCCTATTGCTCTATATGGGTCCTTTTTTTTTCCTTACCTCCTACATGTTCATGAATTTCTGACAGGGCAAGGGAGGGAGTGAACAGTGGGGTAATTCAGGCAAGGCTGCTTCCATGTAAATACTTCAGGCAGGGGTTAAACTAAATTGAATTCTGCTTCAATCTCTTCTACTTCTAAAAGTGAGTAGGGTATTATGCTAGATGCTATGTGTTTAGAAGTCCCCTGAAAGTGTCCTATAGTCACTGGGGTGGGCTTTAGAGTTTGTGATTATAAGTCATGATCCAGTGCTGGGGTTAAGGGTGTGGGTGCTACACCTGGCCTGCGCCAGATAGCCTGAATGCAATATGAGGAAGGGAGAGAGCCTTGCTCAGCCACTGCTCCTCACTGTTGCTCCCCCTTTTGCTCTTGCTATTTTGCTCTTTTCTGCCACCATGAACTGCTGCTCTCTTCCATGTGCCATTGTACCTTGGAGCCGGATGTTTATGAACTGAAATCTCCACAAACTGTGAGCTAAATAAACCTTTCTTTCCTTAATTTTTGGAGTCAAATGTTTTGTCCCAGCAAGGAGAGAAAAGAAACCAAGAGGCTATTTAAGCAAAAAATTAGCTGATAGGCAGGCATGTTTCACATGAGTTTAAAGTAGGTTAATTGTCACAAATATCCAAGAGCAGACCATGTAAGGATATGAGCTCTGCAGAACACTGAATGTTTAAAGACTAGGAGGTAAATTCTACTACTACAGCTCTGAGGCAAACTAAGTTCCACAGAGTAAGACAGCAATCTCAGAGCTCAAGAACTTTTCCATACACAGAATTGAATGAAAACAGAGCCCACACAGCTGATTTTAAGGGGATCTAGCGCTTAATGAAGTAAAGCTGAAATACAAGTGTAGTTTCTATGTTCTTCCTGCCATTTCAGGCATAGCTGGACTGCTACGAATTGAAGTACTAAAACCAGCCAGACCAAGGTGGCAGCTATAAAATTCTCCAGTGTCCATGATCTATAATAGTGTCAGCACAGCGGTAACTAGTGAGCACTTGCTCCGAGAGCAGATCAATAGCAGGGCTAGGGCTGCAATATTTGAAAGAAAGTATGTGTGCTTTTACCCCTGCATCCTGATTCTTGAAATTCCATTATTTGAAATTTACTTTTAAACAGGGAAAGGGTATAAAAGTTTCAAGTCATTAGAAATCAATTGCAACAGAAAATGAATATAGTTTTAGGCACAGTAGGGGACAAGAGTGTTATTTCCAGATCATGATAAAGAGCACTCCAAATCCCAGAATGTAGTGAAATGCCCATAAATAGCTAGAGGTGTTAACCTCCTTCAGAATACTCCCTTTGGCTTCAGGCATACTTACGCTGACATTCTTGGCATTTTCTGAATCACGTCTGGAAGTCTGCTTTTATGAGTGTCATTTTCAGACTGCCTTAATGTCTTGAGTCATTTCAAAATGTTTATGGGGAATTTCTATCTAATAAAAACATTATGGAGTGTCCCCATCTACCATATTCACCAGATATGGCACTTGGGACTTCTGGCCCTTCTCCAAGTCTGAACTACCAAGAAAGGTAAACACCTCACATCAATTCAGGACACTGAGCAAGCCATAGACTGTAACAAAAGACATTCACGGAAGAGGATTTCCACATTGCTGGCCTACAAATGCGAATTAAAAGATACTGGGATTCTATCTTACTCCAGAAACAATGACTGTCCTCAAGAAACAAAGCAATAACAAATGTGGGCAGGAGTGTGGGAAAATGCAAACCACATTGATTGTGGGAATGCAGGCCAGCGCAATCACTATGGAAATCAGCATGGGATTCCACAAACCGCTAAGATAGATTCCATTAGACCCAGCTACTCTGCTTCTAAGCAGCTTCTCAAAAGTGTTCAAGTCATCATATTACAGGGACACGTGTATACATACATTTACACATGTAAAATTTGTAATACCTAAATGTTGGAAATGACCTATGTGCCGCAGATAAATGAATGAAGAACATAGGGTGTTTATATATAGTGAAGCACTTCTGTACTACAAGGAAAGATCAACTTAAGGCATGTGCTACTAAATGGGTACAATATGAGACCACAATATTAAGTGACATAAGACAGACATGCAGATTTAATATTTCATAGTTTCTGTGGAACTGGAAACTATAGATGTGTGTACATACAGACATATAGATATATGAGAGAGAGAATAAGAGACAGAGAGAGGGAAAGAGACAGAGAGAGACAGAGAGAGAGAGAGAGGGAAAGAGACAGACAGAGAGAGACAGAGAGAGAGAATAGCAGATAGATAAACAGTGATATTTCTAAGCCAAGATGGAATGAGAGATGGAGAGATAAGGGAAGGGAGGAAAAGGAGATGAAGAGGTAGAATTCAGGGGCAAAATGATGAATATAGAGCTTTCGCAAATGGAAAGCTGAGCAAGAGTTGGAAGGACCAGAGAAAGAAGGCAGGGGTAGGAGAGAGAAACAAAGAACTCAGATATGCTATGCACTTGTGGTGACTTCCCACGATAAATGTAGTAAGTATGCACCACAAACATGTACTAATAAGCATATGGATATATCCAAGAAAAGGACTTGCAGATCTCCTTCAGCAGTTGTCATGGAGGATGGGTAAATGTGTTTCAAGAAAGAGATACATTTTGAGGGGGATTATTGGCAATATGTCTTTCACTGTAATTTTTAAAATTTAATGTCAGCTCTAGTTTTGGATCACATCCTATCAATGTCTCACTGAAACAATTAAAAAATTTCTGTTTCCATAATGCTCATCCAATAGGAGGATTAGGACCAGCAAGATAGCTCAGCAGACTAAGTACCTGCTTAGGCAAGCACAGGAACCAGGGTTCAATCCAGCGTGACTTGCCATGCCAGCCCCACCCTAGAGCCAGCCAGTAAGACTGGGCATGGTGGTGTGTGCCTTTAATCCCTGCACTGAGGAGGCTGAGGCAGGAGAGGATCACTAGGAGTCTGAGCTATGTAGTGAGACCCTGTACCAAATACATTTTTTTAAAAAGGACGAATAGGAGGATTAATTTCCAAAATTATTAGAGAAAATAATTTTAAAAATAAAATGTCTACAAATTATACCTTAGCTCTGAGGCTTACTGCCATTAAAATTAATAATTTCTGTTTTGTCATTCATTGCTTGAAGTTAACACACCTAGTCTTCCCAGATAATTTGAAGCAGATTTGTACTTAGTGTTTTCTGGACTGTGCAGAGGTAGAAGATGAAGTCTCCGTGCAGGTTTAAGCCATCTGTATGGAGAACACTAGAACTCGATGTCTCCCTTCTGACTCACCTTCTTCATGATGAAGATTTAGGGACAGGTATTAGAAACTCATACTGACCATTTCTTAAATGTCAGATGCTACTTGCCAAAGGATAGAACACTGGGCAAGACAGTTGCATTTCCTTCGGGAAGTGAAATTCAGCTTTGAGAGTTCCCTGTAACGGTAAATGTTAACAGCTGATAGAATGAAAGGAGAAAGCGTCTGGGCCCTCTATCACAGCACTTACTGTAGTTTTCAAAATAATTACTATCATTGTTATCAAAAGCCTTATTTCTGTCTGCACTCAAGGCATCTCCTTAAATAAATAAAACATTCAAAGAAGTTTAATTCTTTTCTATTTAATTTCTGATCAGGTAGATTTTTGGCATTTCTGAACTAAAGGGTATTTTGGCAAAATGCGTGTGTTAGAGTCCAGCTTCCCAAGTGCTTGTATTTGAAGGCTGAATGACGTCTCCTAGTGTGGTTCTACTCCATGTGACTGATGACTGACACAGAGGAAGAGTTGGCAGGGATGTACACATATGAAGAAATGTTCATGGGCAGAGCAGTGATAAGGCAAGGGTAGAGGCCTCATGAGAAATTAAACCAGCCAACAGCTTGATCTTGTGCCTCCAGTTTCTACATCTTTGAGAATTTTCACTGCAATAATTTTACTTGAACCTATACAGTTTATGGCATGTTGTTATGACAACATAAGCACAAGACAAGTGGCAAGAATTTAAAATAAATACTTTTATTTTTCAGAAATCTATAGTACCATATTTGGATTTTTGATATAGACTCTGAAAAACCTAGGAATACAGGGTTTTCTTCAATTCTATTTCAGTTTATATGAAAATCTTCATGTAATAAAAAAATTAGAAGACTGGGTGTGGTGGCACGTGCCTATAATCCTAACTCTTGGGAGGCTGTAAACAGGCGGATCACTACAAGTCCGATCTAGTAGTGAGACCTTGAACACACTGAAGACCCTTCCCTAAAATTAAAAAAATATATATAAAGATTTCCTTCTGTTATGGTTTGTGTTTACTTGTCCGCCCAAAGCCTCATACAGTCATGGGGTGGCTTCTGGAGTTGGTGATTGATTTTTGGCCCAACACTGGGATTGCTGGTGTGAGCACTATACTCTGGCCCTGGGGTGGGTAATCCTCATTACAGTGTAAGGAGGGGAGAGAGGCCAGCTAGCTGCCTGAGCAGGTGTCACACCCTTTGCTCTTTGCTCTGTGCTGCCACCATGAATGGCTGCCCTCTGCCATGTGCCACTCTGCCTTGAAGCTAGCTGAGTATAGACTGAAACCTCCACAAACTGTGAGCTAAGTAAACCCTTTCTTCCTTAATTCTGGGTGTCAGGTATTTGTTCCAGTGATGAGAGAAGAGTAACTGAGACACTTTCTAAAATAAAACATGGCCTTCTTGTTTCCATATCTAGCTAACTAAAAATATGCATTTGTACTAATCAATCATATCAGTATATGTGTTGGTAATTTACAGACATAAAATCATATATAAATATGTATGTATATATCTGTGGAGGGAAAGCATTGTGCATTTACCTCAGATTAAAGCTAATGCTAGTTAACATCTATATAGAAACATCTAATTAACATGCAGTTTTGAATCATACTCTCTACTAGTGGTATGACTTTGAATCTAATATAAACCACAATGTTTTACTCTTAACTTTCAAACTCAAGAGAGAAAACAGTATTTTCCTGTAGTGCAAATACTGGGATCTTCTGTTTTGTTTTCTCCGCTGGTATTCTTGGCTGCTCCCAGCCAGCCCTCTTTTCTGAAGACAGAAAGTTCTGCAGAATGCCAAGCATGGTGTTTCCTTATTTAGTCTTCTTCCACTGCCCTCAGGAGAATGACCCCAGAATGTGGTGCACAGCCTTTCCTGAACCTTTCCTAGGCTGTCTCGCAGCCATGCTGAAGTCACATCTTGCACTCCTGGATTATGTGTGGTGTCCTTGCCTGTTGAAATGTTTTTGGTTTTTACACAGACTTGTGTTTGCCTCGCAACAATGGGCTAAGGTCAAGGGCTTCATCTTGCTTTACATGGGCTCAGTTTTTACTCTGGCCCCTGTTCCCCAGGAATGGTCATGCACAAGTGGCAAATAGTTCTTTTCTTGCAGCGCACAGTAATTTGGATAGGGTATGTTCCCCGAGACATCGTGTGTTGCAACTTTGTCCCCTGTGTTAGGTATTACCCGAGTAGAAACTTAATTTCACTGTGGTGTTTATGCACGAGGCCTTTGGAAGTTTATTAGAATCAAAATCGGTGGATTCTCTAGAACTCAATTCTAGAAGCATTTTAGGAAACGAGAGGGGCGAGAGATTACACGTGTGCTCCCATCTTTTGCCGCGGTTACCCAGCAGCTCCTTAGAACTTTGTTAGCAGGAAGAACATCACTGCATGCTGCCCTTATGTCTTGACCCTGAACTGTGAAACCAAATAATCTCTTTTCCTTGTCAAATAAGCTGCCCACAGATTCTGTCGTAGTAACGTTATGGGAATCTGGACGAAGACAAGGCTCTTCTCATTCCGCACTATTGATTTACTTCTCCCTCTGGCCCCTGCCACCCTGTGATGTCCCTCTTTGTCATTGTTTTCCCCCCTGAGTCTGTGAGCACCGCAGACACCACAAGGAGCCCTCGCTCACTTTCCCCCGGAAACCTGACCGCACAGTGCACGCAGTAGGTTCGCCGCACAAGCTCCTTGGCTTGAACTTACTGAAGAGCAGCAAAGTATATATATTTTACATATTAATTAGGATGAAATCAATTTTTCTTATAAAATCCTAGGACAACTACTAAATTGAAAATGAAAAATACTGTATTTCTTTTGATAAAAACTAAGTCCATCCTTTTTTCTTCTTCTTCTTCTTCTTCTTCTTCTTCTTCTTCTTCTTCTTCTTCTTCTTCTTCTTCTTCTTCTTCTTCTTCTTCTTCTTC
>NW_004524587.1:18427546-18429047 GCF_000260255.1 Octodon degus
TTCTTCTTCTTCTTCTTCTTCTTCTTCTTCTTCTTCTTCTTCTTCTTCTTCTTCTTCTTCTTCTTCTTCTTCTTCTTCTTCTTCTTTCTTCTTCAAATTGTGGTCACTTTTAACTCTGCACTGAGGTTTAGCAAAGATTTAAGTAGTTACATGGTCACTAGGGGTCACTCTTACAATTTTGAATCTGGCAAACCTGAGTAAGTTATTTTCCTTAAAATGGTTTAATTTTAACACTTCCTTCCTTGACGAAAAGGTTTCCGTGATGATACCTGATGGTTGTACTTGCCAAATAAGATAAAAAGTGTGTGCTCTTTCTCAGCTATTAACTATTACCGGGCTAGTTACTTGTAGGTGATAAAAGAAGCAATAAGGTAGGTGGAAAACCTGATCCTCCAAGCTCATATTAATGAAAACCCAAATGATATTTCTTCAGTTATGTCCCTGGTGGAAAGTTTAATGTTCTACCAAGTAGCACAAATTTTTAGAAAGGGAACCGAGAGCCTCGCTCGCTCGTGGGAGGTGCAGGCAACCTTCCCGCGGATGCGAATGCTCTGCCAAACTGCAGGAATGCAGGCACTACACCTGTTCTTCAAACTGCCAAGAGTCAGCAGGACTCTTCTTCCTCACAAACCAGCTGGAAGGAAATCCACAGTCATTTGCAAATGACAGGGCAGTGGCAAAATGAGAAACAAATCTCTTTTTAACTGTTCTGTGATCGCTTTTATTCGTGTACACATGCTCAAAACTTCCAGGTAATTAGTGCTTGGTCATCAATCATGAATCTTCAGGCAGACACCAGGTCAGGAGTCTGGTGCGGGAAGCCCCCCTATCCTTCGAGGATCTAGGATTTAAGTGTCTGGGTAAGGTGAGAATGGGCCAGAAGCTGGCAAGAGGGACAGAGAGATCTGACCTGTGCAAGGGATCCCTCAGCCTGATCAGTAACTCAGTGAGCAGGAACATGTTTTCAGTAGCAACTATTCTAGCTGAAGATAAAAGCATTGCCTTTAAAAATAAGTTTGAGAGGGACTGGCGTGATAGCTCAGTGGTCTAAAGCGCCCACTTGGGCAAGCTTAGGCAAGTGTGCAGGGACCACGGTTCAATCTGTGGCACCACATGCCACACTAGCTCTGTCCTCAGGGTTGGCTGAACTGGCCACAAAAAAAATGTTGCATAAATATAAATTTGAGAGCCTGAGGACAATTACATAGCAATTCCTTAAACTATGAGGCACACAGTTCAATCTCCAGCAGAGCTGAAATTAAAATATGATAGATATGATAGACAATGAATTTATGGGCATAGAAATGTTATGAAGAAAGGTAATAAAGGCAGATGGAACCCCACCTCAGCTATTCAAAAGCAGTGTATCCATAAGAAATTGCAAGCTTCAATTCATTTTTGTAGTGGAACAAGGATAAAAATACATGCACATACACATACAACACACACATACACATACAACACACATACACATAATCACATGTGCTATATAGTATGTATA
>NW_004524587.1:18429147-18436577 GCF_000260255.1 Octodon degus
ATGTATATGCAAAAACTGCCCTCAAAATACCCTCTTTCTTATACTGTTATCTGAAAAAGCATACCTATGTAATCAAAAATCAGGAAATATTGACCCAATATACAATGGCGGGACAAGACGGGGTATTTGAAATTGCATCTGTCTCAGAAGACCCAAGGTGCTCAGTTCTCCCATAATAATATGGCAAAACTTGATTTCCATTCTTTCAATCTGTTTGAAAGGTATCATAAACCATTTATTGATTTTCCTAAAAGGAGAAATAAGAAGAAAAATGTTTCAACTGAATATGAAGCCTGGCCATCCAATTTCAGTCACAACATGGGCAATCATCCTCGCAGATTCTCTTGGAGGGCTCAGTTGCACTGTATATATAAAAGAAAGCTGCAAGTTAGAGACCTCTCAACTTGGGGGAAAAATTGCTGGTAGCAAGTACAGGCACAGAAGAAGTGGTTGCAGCCAGGCCCCTCGCTAGGCCATGTAGACTCTGCCTCACATGAGGGTTAACTCTCTATGCACCCCTGTTTTTCCCACAGCCTCGGCCTCCAGAATCCTGGAAGAGAAGTGTAATGCAAGCTGCAAAGTACAGACAGGGCTATTTAAGGAGTGTAGTGGCCAACACTGAGAAGGACACACCATGAGCAGCTTCATAGAGCTATTCAGGGAAATGTGATGAGTCTTCCTCCAAAACACTTATTAAAGCACTAAAACACACACACACACACACACACACACACACACACACTATTACTGTTCATCTGTAAGATACTGGAAGCTAAACATTATAACCACAAGGTTCTTCTTTTATTTGTTGTTATACGATGATTTTCTACAAGCATAATATTATTTTCAAAATGGATATCATAAACCTTACCTTTCTTCATAATATTTCTATGCCTATAAATTCATTATTTATCATATTTTAATTTCAGCTCTGCTGGAGATGAACTGTGTGCCTCATAATTTAAGGAAGGGCTCTGTAATTGTCCTCAGGCCCTCAAACTTCTTTTTATGCAACTTTTTTTTGTGGCCTTGTATTTTTAGGGAAGGGGCTACATGGTGTTCAGGGTCTCACTACTAAATCAGACTCGTAGTGATCCACCTGTTTACAGTCTCACAAGAGCTGGGATCACAGGAGCTCACCACCACGCCCAGCGTCAATTGCTGTCTCAGCACACCCCAGGGGGCAGGGCCAGCCCAGCAGGCCTGGGGATTGAACCCCTGGACCCTGGGCCTGCTTGCAGGCACTTTAATCTGCTGAGCTATTTGGCTGGCCCATCCTTCTCTAGATAAGGAGGCATAGATATTTGGGGTTGAAAACAGAATTTTGTGCCTAGAAACCGCATATTGATTGTTCCTTAATCTCTAACACTGTTCCATTAAAAAATAATAATGTTCAATCCCTGGTTCCGGGGAAAAAATAATGCCAAGTCTACTTCTCATGCTTTTGGTCTGTCTTTTAGGTCCAATTGCAACTAATCATCGTCCCTCTCAAAATTAACCCTGTGAAGTGAACCAACTAATGCTGAGGTATTATCCCTGGAAAAAGAACATTCTCTTTCCCTGTCCTGAATACACTGGGGCTGTTATTCTTTGAATAATACTGAATATCCACAGCACCAGAGTAAGTCAGTTATAAACTTAAATGCCAGATGTTGTTCCCAAATACCCAAACAAGTCATCTCCATTTTTTTCTCTATTTATAACCTGATTTAGGGAAAATGACCCTAAACATTTTCCTCCTTAATGTCCTGCCAAATGTAGAAAATCACATATTGAAAATTCTCTTTCTTGCAAAATACTTCAGTAATTTTCTTCTCTGGAAACTTCATGTATTTTGAGCATTTACTGAGTAATCAGGAACATTCATTCTGAATCATATATGCAGGATGAATAGGATTCATAAAAGTAGTAGTAAATTACCCTTCATTTATCCTTCTAAACAAAATGTCCATTGAGTATCTAGGCCCTAAGGAAGCTAAAAAAGGTAAGTCAGAGCCTTTGCTTTATCAGAGCTCACAGACTAGAGATAAAGAGAGGTATGTAAAACTATAACTGCAATAGAAAGCCTGAGCACAATTCCATGGGAATTAAAGAGGAATAAATGATTAATTGCCTCAGACAGGAGAAAAAGACTTCACAGACAGACAGTATTTGAGCTGCTTCATAAGGAAGATTTTGCTAGTCAAAGAAGATGAAAAAGTCAGTCCAGGTAAGGACACGTGATGTGAACAGAGAAAGATGTAGTGGAGTATGGGTGCAGAGATCTTGGATCATTGGAATCCAGCAAAATAATGGGGAGAAACAACAGACAATTTGTCACCAATGTGTGATTTAAGAAGACCTTGCACAACCTACCACAATGTGAAAAGTTGTCTCTTTAAAAACTGAGATATGATGTGAGCATCTGTCAAATAGTGATTTCATGATTCAATTCATGATTAGAAATTTACATTTAAGCTGGACAAGGGGCACGCAGGAAAAGAAGCTGCACATGAAAACATCTCACTGAAAGCTCATCTCATCAAAATATCAAAACATCTAATCTAGACTTTGACCATAGTCCAGCTTAGAGTTGTTGAAAATCGTACTGAATGCTTGCAAAATCTATCATCAAGGTATAAATGGCCAAAGTGCTTCAAACATAATAAAAGCTTGGCAGTAAAGCTGTTTGACTCCTAAACAAAACAAACACTTAAAGCTCTTGGAAATTGTAAGGGAATTAATTTCAGTTCCCTAATAGTACAGGGAAAAATTCTCAAGTGCATTTTCTGCTGAGGGTTTTGCTAGATGAACAAACCAGAATGCCCGAGTACATACTGCTAATGAAATGTATAAATATTCTACCCATTCAGAAGAAATCTGTACTGTAAACCCAAAGAAAGAAAATAGCTTTGAGAATAAACACTCGATGGAAGAAAAGTCAGATCATATTCGGAAGGAAACAAAAACACCTAAACCCCTGTGTAATCTAACCAAGGCATCACTTAAACAGCAGGGGTAGAAGTTTATAAACCTAACAACTTCACTGGGATTTTTGAAGATTCTAAATACAATCAAAATATAGCTATCTGCATTTTTCCCACACAATGTGTCATTTAACCCACACAAGGCTAATGGTTTTCTACTATTGTTCACATTTTACAGGGATAGGAAAATTAAAACTCAAAGAAACTGCATAATTTAATTTTCAAGTCTTTCTCATAAAGAAAAGACCAAAATGGACTTACATTTTTCAAAAGTGCACCATGTAGGTTGTCATTTTGCTTAGGTTAATCTGTTTAATATTGGGAAATTTGCATTCATGCAACTTAATAGATTCCAAGTAGAGGGCCCTAAGATCATCAGTCAACATCATGCAATTTTATACTGGTTCCATAGTTACAAAGGTAAATTAATCCAAAATGTCAATGAAATGTAAAATAAAATGGTTTCGGATCTCAGTTCAGCTGGGACCAATAAGGTCTATGTTTGTCCCTGGAATGGTTGTTAAACTAAAGTAAAGCCATTTACAAACCATCCTTTCTCTCATTTTTCTAAAAATCAGCATAAACATATCTTTTACTGCTAAACTGTCATCTCTGGAATATTGAAGATTATGCAATAATATGTTAACATCTTCTCCCATGTAGTGTAACACAAATGACTATGAAGATGTACACAAATTCATTCAAGACTGTATATACATTTGTGCTCATTCACAATATTTTTTTCAGTAATGTAGCAAATTTGGAGCCGTATCTTTATTCCTTCAGGCTTCTGGAAAGAAGAGAAAATTTACAATGATAAAGAAGATCCTAACCTCTGAGCTATGATAGCTGGGGGAGCAGGATGATCTAAGGTCTCTTGCTAGGAGGTTCTAATCAAATACCCTTTGTATTATAGCCTTTTGCTTATAAGGTGAAGAGCACAGATTTTGAAGGACCTTCACTTTGTTATTTGCTTCTAATTGACAGAATGTGTCTATAAGAAGTACAAAGAATTCTCAATATCTGAACTTCTCTCCCAGCCCTTGAGGAAGACTGTTCTTCTTGTGGCTTTTAACTGATCAATTTCATTAGCACTCTTTATAGTGCCTGCTTAGGGTGACCAAAGCTGACCACAGGGCCCCAAGTCTTTCCAAGGGATTTTCATAATGATAGCCCAAAATTCATGGCAAATGTACACTACTAGCCACATCCAATGAAAAATCAGAAACAATGGCCAATTTGGACCAATCTTAAACATGCAGCAATATGCTTATGTTTGGCTAGCTGAACTGTGCCATCAATAGCTAATAGCTTTTCTAATGTCCAAACATCACACAAACAAATATTACTTCTCTTTCACATTGTACCAGATGTCCTGCATTTGTGTTATGCCCTCCAGCCTAAAATGATCTCAATTCTTTCATATGTTCTCTGATAATGACATGTGGCATTCCATCAACAATCTATTATTGTTTTGCCTGGCACCTTGCAAGATTTAGATGTTGTTTGTCATGCTGAAGTTCACGAAAAGAAGACTGTTTAAGAGACAGGAATTAGTGTGAGGTAACTGGGTTAGTGGGGTATCAAACTTGAAGTGTAATTATTTTGAGACAGAGGCCAAGATTAGTTCCAAAACAGTTCGAACAAACATTCTTTTATTAAAAGAATGAGCCTGGCCTCTGGAGACCTTTGATCTCTTCTCTGTCCCTGGATTGCTCTCATACATATTCCTCCTGTTGTGGTGCATCCAAACAGAGGCCATAAAAAGGGGTTAAAAGCACAAGGCCTTCTCATCTCAGATCTTATGAAATTGTAGCCTAAATAAAACGCTTATTAAATAAAGGATATATCCTCAGGTATTTTGTTATAGCAACAGAAAATCAACTGAAAAAATGTTCTCATGTGATTTTACATGTAGGGTTCAGAAATGCCTTCCTTATCATCTGAAATGCAAAGCAATCATATCCACTCTCCTTTCTCAAAGCTAGCATTATTTTTGTCATATCAGGATAAAGAATCAATGACCATGAAGTAATCTCCACCTCATCTCTAATCATCTCATAACAACTATCCTCCTTTACTGCATTAATGCAGGAAACCCGAGTTTTCTCTCCTCTTTAAGGCTTTTACAGACTGTACCTCTCCTGTTTCCATAGAAAAACCTTATAATAATGGTTGTCAAACATTCTATGAATGAGAAGCTTTCCAAGGACTGGGGGTGGGTGAGTAATTCAACTTTATTTCATTTCTTTGCATTTTATATCTATTATTAAAGCCTGCCTCTAGAGTCAGGGGTACAACTGATGGGCAGTAACTCATTTGCCATATAAAGCTGTCCACCAGATGCACCTTGTTACTTGACACTCATGAAGAGGATTTTATTCTTTTATTAATTTTATTGAAAAAGAAACAGCAATGAGAATATTTCAAAACAGGTTAGTAGGACAGTTACAATATTAATACTTTGCATATTTTTGCCTTCATAGTAGTTATTCATAGTACAAGATGCAGACATATCTTGTCTAAACACTATTAGTACAAATCTTTCTTCTCATTGAACTAAGAGAAAGTAGCTGTATATCAAACTATTTTGCATATACAGATATATTTGTGTATTTTCCCCACAAAATGGTCCTTCAATCATATCTCCCTTTTTAATTTAGTTTTTCAGACATAGGTATTCTACTACCATTCAAATATTGCAGGTGCATGAATTCAGCAAAATAATCCAATATAGAGCAGTAGCCTTTTTTCCCCATAATTTTATTGACAGACAAATAGCAATGAGACAGTTTCAAATCAAATTGGTAGGACAGTTTCAATAATTAATTTCAATAATTCAACATTGCATATTGTCTTCCTAGTGGTTATTTGCTGTACAAGATGCAGACATGGTATTCTATTTACAAATATTATTACAACAAATTCCTCTACTCATTAAGAGAATGTAACTATATATCTGTCCTATCCATTTTGAATACACAGATATAAAATGAACATTTATTTATATATCCCCATCTTTGTTTAGTTCCATTATTTGAATATTATAAGTGTGTTAACTCCACAAAATATTTTAAAACAGTCCAGTAATCCATAGTAGTATTGGGTCTTCCACTTGATTGGCAGTGTCAGAAATTGTTGACTTGAGTCCCCTACAGTTCAACATAATATGGCTTTACTTCTTATATTTTATTTTTATACTTTTCTGCTGGATGGTTAAGACTAAGATAAAGAAAGACTTATGCAACAGGAGTTGTAGCTTTTGGATCTGATAAGGTCAGTGAATCCCCTCAGGATTTATCCTGAGATCCTGTAACTCAGATTGTAGAACGTTTGTCAGTGTCAGCCATGTAGATAAATCACGGCCATTGCTTGGCCAATATGCTCCCCGTGAAAGCCTGAGAGAATGTTTTCTTTTCATGTGACTCTCCTTAGGCGCACTATACATCATTGATCACTTTCCTCTTTGGCCCCATAATCACCTTGATCAGAAAATTTGGGACACTACTGAGTTACATGACATTACAGTACAAGTTCTCATATGTCCTGAGTCTTAATTGACCTTGGAAGGCTAGGGCCAAAATATTAGCTTTCCTTGTGGCCCTCCTTTTTCTCTAATTTTGGTCTGAAAACTTAGGTTGTTAACCCTCCAGAAGACAAGCTTATTGTTATTACCATACAACCTAGGCTGTTAAAATTAACCTCACTATCTGACTGAATATCAAACATCTTAGGCATAACATGGAACAGGTATTAATCATCAAGTTATGATATGTTGAACTTTAAGTCCCTACAGAATATGATGAAAAAAACATTTAAAAAATTAAAATATATTTTTTAAAATAGGCATAAACAATGATATAATTCTTATGTTTACACATAAATCCAGAAATCTAACCATATACAACATTGTAGCAAGACAGTCCTACAACATTCCTTTTTTGTCTCCTGCCTTCATCCACCACCCCCTTCTTTTTCAACAGTCATCTACTTGAAAGACAGCACGGCAGCAACTGGCATGTCATGACAAGCAGCCCATATTCAGAAGACCAAAATGAGAGGCACGTCAAGCATGAACTTACTATTACAAATTGCCATCTTCAGTGCAGCTGTTTAGTTCACAGGTGTCTGTATATATAGTTAGTCAGGGTGAGAATCATTCGAATCAACTGCAAGATTCAAAAATTTTCTAAAGATTCTCAGGATTATGGCCTTACCCATCTTCTACATGTAACTGTATGGCTGACCCCTGTCATGTTTCCTAGCTCTTCTCCTTGCTCTCTTTTCATTGTCTAGTCTGCAAGTTCTTGCTTTCCTTTTAGTTGTATTATACCTTTCTGCTTGTATTTCTTTTTTTGAGTTCTTATCCTAGGGAAACTATATGATATTTACACATGTGTGTCTGGTTTATTTTACTTATGAGTATATGTTCAAGTGGCATCCACTTCAATATAAAGGCTTTGA
>NW_004524587.1:18436677-18442170 GCF_000260255.1 Octodon degus
CCATTCCTCAGGTGATGGGCATCTTGGTTGTTTCCAAGATTTGGCTATCACAAATTGTGCTGCTATAAACATAGGCCCACATATATCACTATGATATGAAGTTTTCAGATCCTCTGGGAAAATTTCCAGTAGAGGAATAGCTGGATTAAATGGGATTTCCAGTCCCCAGTAGCCTTTAATGGTAGTGGTTTATCTGCAGAATTGACAATGTCAGAAGTTGTTGACTCAAGACTTTAAAATGAACATGAGGTATAAGAAGTAAAGCCATATTCATATTCTGAGATGAATAAGATTTTTAAAAAGTCTGAATCAATTATTTTATTATGATCTCTGTCCAATAGAACCTCTTTCCTTATGTTAACCTGTATTTGCAGCCACTCCCTGACACTGTTCACCTCCTCAGCTCCACCTCAAACCATTAGGCACCAGATTCTCATAAAGAACATGCAAACTATACTTCTCTTACATATTTTCCAGGAAGGTTCATGCTACTATAATAATCCAGTGCCAAGTACTGAAATGACAGAAGGTAGAGCCAGGAAGGAGTGCGTGTGATGCAGAGCCACTAGAGAAAAGTGTTCCTGGGTGTTTACCAGAGCTGTACCTCTCTCCACTCCTGATATTTATCATAAGGATTTTTTTTTTCTCCTTGAATGCCTTCAGGGCACTTTTGGCCGGCTGGAGTGTTGTGAGGATGGAGGCTGACAGCTTTGTGGAAGCAGCCACTTAAAGGACTGAGTTAGGGCCAGGCCCCCCTTATATTTATCATAAAATCATGACAAATGTTTGCCAATTTTCTTTTATCTTCTCTTTCAATGCATACACAGCAGTTGATGTCTTTGAGGGGAGACACCATAATTTCATCTTATGCTTTTCCCTTCCTACATCATGCTTCCTCTCCCCCACCAGAGGAAACCATGAACACAATCTCAATCTGCCACAAATTATGCAGATGAATTTCTCACATTTGGGGAAATCACAGTGACCAGCACATCTGGAATTCAGTGAATAAGCTTCAGCCTTGGAAAGCTACCTTTGTAATCATGGTAACTTCCCTGTCAGTTAAGCATCCAGTGTCATTCTCAACTGAGTAAGAGCCCATAAAATTTAGCGAACATTTTAAACTAACACAACTTGGCAACTGGTAACAGAAAGGGAGAAAAATACAGAGCAGATTTTAATGGACTACAGATTGTGCATGCACTTGGATCACAATATGACTTTCTGTTGATGAGTGCTCTTAATTTATCAAACTAACTCTGCTAATATTGGATATGGTAAGTGTCCTGCAATGAAATGCTCAGGAAACCCCTAAAAGTTCATATTTATTAGCATTTTCTCTTAGGGGAAGGATATGCTGTCACTCTCAAAGACGGAAGGATTGAGTATAATTTCCATTTTTGAGCTCCCCTATATTCGTGGTCTTCACAGAAGGGAACAGAGAAGGGAAGAGAAGGGAGAATTCAGGTTTCCAAATGAAAGAAACAAATCTGTGTTGAGGATAAGCCAAGTACATCTGGATTTCCTCTCCTTTTTATTTTTACCTTTTAATGTCAGGGTGATCCTAACTTTCAGGCTTTTAAATAGCTTTGACTGTACTTTTTGGACTCCAACGTAGCAAGATAAAATGAAAGTCTTTTGTTGAAGAAGGAAATGATCATTCTCTAAACAGGATGAGGGTAGCTCCAAGTGAGAGATGGCAATTTGAGTATGGAACACCCAAGAGAGAGAAAATATGCTCAAATCAACCTTAAAAAATGGAGGGAGCTAAAAACCTCTTTGTTCTGACTTGAAGTAGGACAAGGGAAATCATTACAGGCAGGTGAAAAGATTCATAATAACTCTATGAGTGTGTATAAATGCTGTAGAAAATCTCAAGCTGTGCTACTTTCCAAATCTTTTCCATCTATTCAAGTGATAACTCTTTCAGGAATTAAAAATTATCCACAAATGTGAGCTTTCCTGACTCCAGAAAACATGCGGAAGTTCTGCCTTCCTCAAAGACTCTATTTTAGTTGTTCTCAAATAGGGCTTAAGTATGGTCAGTGTTGAAAGATTTCAGGTGATTTTGCTGCTCAACTAGCAATGAGAAATTACACTGTCGCCTCAGCTCAACTCTGACTTTTGGAAGTGCTACAAATAGCAGTGTTTGTAATTCTGCCTGTACAGATGGGGCATTTGCTTTTATTAAACTGTTGGCTTGCGTGTGATTGTCACCTGTGCCTGCCAAGGAATAGTGGTTCTACTTTTATTTCCAATTATGTTCACTAAGTGCATCAGGAAATAATAATAGTAATAAGTAATTAACACCTAACATTTATTGAGATATTCTCCTAAAAACTTTGTAAGTAATTATCTACTCCTTGGAAGAAGATATAACTTAACTTCTGTTAATTTTTCATATTCTACAGGTAAAGAATCATAAGCATAGACAAGTTGAAACAGTTTTCAGAAGATTACGGACTGTCACCTTATCTTAAGTATGTGAACTTGTTCAAGTGTAGATATAATACTTCCAAATTCACCATAAGACTCAGAATTTCTGAATAACTTAGCTAAAGTGCCTAAAATAGATGACTGACAGAAGAATAATGAAAACTTGAATATAGTAATTGTTTGGTTTGTATGTATTTGTCCCCCCCCAAAGCCTCATGCAGTCATTGAGGTGCAGTTCTATAGTTTGAGATTAACCCATGATCCACTGGGATTATGGATCTGAGTACTGCTGGGATTATGGGTGTGAGTACTACCCCCAGCCTGGGGCATATAGCCTGAATGAAACTTAAGGAACATGCACTTCTCTGTTGCTCTTGTTGCTGCTACTCCTCTTTTTTGATCTTGTTGTTTTAATGTCTTCTGCTGCCATGAACTGCTGCCCTCTGCCATGTGCCAGTCTGCCTTGGAATCAACTGAGAAACTTTTCCATCCTTCCTTTTGGGTGGCAGGTATTTGTCCCAACAATGAGAGACGAGTAACTGAGACAGTAAATTATAGGTTTATTTCTATTTTAGCATGTCTGTTCAATGGAAACAGATACAAAGGTCTTCGAATACCCTGGTGAAGAACTGACTTCTTAATCATATGAGTTATGACTCAGTACAGGAAACACACGTTACCCACAGGAGCCTCAGACCAGGGACTTGCACAGTTAATTAGCTAACTATTCTGTTGGGATCCTCATTGTGAATGTATTTATTGGAAAGCATGTAAAGCCTGTTAGTAATCTGACTTGCATGAAAATCTACAAGTTTCCCATCCAAGAATCAATATCTGGTAGGAACAATATTTTTTCCTACCCCACACTGCTTGCTACAGAGATGAGGTCTCAAACTCATAAAGAGGCACTGAATTATTACTTCTCTGTGTTCCACAGACTGTTTTCTGCATTGTATGCCATTGGGCTCTTCATTATAGTCTAGAAAGTAAAGGACCACAGACAGGACAAGAGAACTTATAAAGGAAGCATATGGTGTATCTGTAAAACCCATTGATAGCACCACTCACTTTCACAGCTTGAGTTCCAAAACTATATTTCTTTGCCAAATAATAATTCATTATAAAAACAAAAACTACTTATTTTAAGAAGCTGGGACATTTACTTGTGTCTGAATGTGGTGATTTGACATTTGTTACTTCAATGTGCTCGTGGAATTTTGTTTTACTGACAGTAAGATAAAATCTTACTTCACCATATTATGAAAAGTTTCAATGAGGCAATTTGCCATTTATTTTTAAACTATGCTTTAAAATAAAAATGATAGAATTCATGTATCTGTTGGTAGCTAATATGAATTGTGAAAGGAAAAGAAACCATTCAAAGGGAAGGAATAACTGGGATGAAGGAAAGAGAAAAGAAAGAAAGAAGTGAGGGAATAAGAAAAATATCTGTGTACATACAGGACAGCTTGGATCGTTGGATCATTGTGCTGTTGATTTCTGCTGCTCCGTGGAAGGGAGCTGCTGATTCTTAGATTTTTTTATCTTTCTTTTTTAATTTCTTATAATTTTTGAGCAATTTTGCATGCTGCTATCTGATAATCTGGGCAACTATTTGAAGACAACCGCATGCAATATAACAGCCATTGTTGAATTTGTGTTATTTTGTTTAGTGAGCTTCTGCATCATTTCTCTTGTGATTTTTTCTATTATTATTCCCTTTAAAACATAAATAAATAAACCAGAGATTCTTTAGCAGAACAATAACAATGTGTGTATTCTATATGTTTTGGAGGATGCTAGAGTAAACACATGCACACATGCTTTATATGTACTTTGTACTTTTTATAGGAGATACATGTACACACATGCATATATTGCCTTATATCATAAGGAATAATCTGTGAAGGCTGAGAAGATCTGACACTGTCAAACTAGAGACCCGGGATAGGCAATAATGCAATTCTAGGCTGAAAGTCCCTAGATGCCTTCAACAGAATCAGCACCCAGGAAGGAAGTAAAGTCCCAGCTTTGCGTAATCAGGTAACTCGAGCCTCCCTTGTGCTGGCAAGAGGTTCAGAGTTTTCTTCTGCTCAGGCTGCCTGGATGCTGCCTGCCCACCTTTGGGATGCTGATCTGATTCATTGAGTCCACTTCAGCTCAGCCGATGCAAATATTAGTGTCAGCAGAAATAGTCTCACAGATAAACCGTAGTAATGCTCAGATAAGCATTTGAGTACCCCGGCACCCAATTTAGTTGAAAAATAAATTTAACCATCATAACCTCTCTTTCTGCTACAAACTAAAACAGACTACATAAATCATGTGAGCTCCTTAATCTATCAGGAAAAAAGGGATAAGAAATGCCACAAAGATTGCAGGAAGGATTGTGTCATTATCTGCAAAATACTTTATTTTATGAATTATAGCTGTCTTTATGTTGCATCCTCTTACAAACATGTTCTCTCATCTGTAATGCGGTAATAACACTGGCGCCATGTGTGCATCATAACAGATACCAAACGGGGACAAAAATAAGGTGAAGCCTCAGTCAGGCTATCCATGAAGACAATCCTGATTCTCTTACCCACTCTGAGAACCACAAGCATGACTAAAGCATTCATGAGCTTATATGTTTGCATGAGTACACACAGGAAGTTTCCTAAAGGGGTAGGCATCATAGGGCAGGCTTCTCATGACATAATGTTTTGTTTTTTGGTGCCAAGGACCAAACCCATAGCATCTAGCTTGCTAGGCAAGCATTCTGCCACTGAGCCAAATCCCCAGCCTCAACGTAGTATTTTGATATCCACCTAACGTTTTGTCAGAACTTAATGAATATTAATTTCTTGCTTTCTGTCCTGTCAGGCTTTTGCATACATGTATTGCACTCGTGATATTTCTTTTTTTTTTTTCATTATGTTACCAACTAATTTTATTTTATTTATTTTTTTTTATAAATAGATTGTTTTTTTTTCAAAGTTTTATTGACAAACAGGTAGCAATGAGACAGTTTCAAATCAAATCGGAAGGACAGTTTCAACAAATAATACACTG
>NW_004524587.1:18449385-18453182 GCF_000260255.1 Octodon degus
CGGACCTGGGCTAGGACTGGGTTTGGGGGCTCCCGGAACTCGGCAGAAAATCCTACTGGGCGGGCGGGTTGGGGGAGGCACTGAGGAGTGGTGGGGGGCGGCCCGAGGGGCTGGGAGAGGGTCCGGCCCACGCTGCGCCTGCGCTGGGACTGGTCCTGCTGGCGCAGGGTAGCAGGAAACTCTCCGCACACTCCACTCGTGATATTTCTTGTCCACATTTGCATTTGATTTAGGAAATTGAATTAGTTATCCATTGCTATATAATAAATAACTACACAATTAGCTTTAAATGATACATATTAATTTGCTCAAATTTCTTTCCTTGTGCATGGTATTAGAGATTGGAACAGAAACCTTGCTCCAAGCTATATCTCTAGCCATTTGACTTTTTTTTTTAAACAGTGTCTCACTAATTTGTTAAGTTTCCCAGGCTAGGCTTGAATTGGTGCTCCTGCAGTGTCATTCGCAGAGAGCTGGAATTACAGATGTGGACTTGCTGTGCTGTGGATCAGGAATCTGTATGTGGATTAATTGATTTATCTGGATGACTGCAATCAAGGGGGTGGTGAGGGCAGGGCTCTTGCCTGAGAGCTTAGGTAGAAATAGATACATCTCCAGGTTCACCATGACTACTGGCTGAATTGACCTCACTGTAAGTATGGGATGCATTTCTAGAGGGTCTTTCTCAGAATCTAGAGGCTTCCTGGATTTTCCTTCTATAGCTCCCTCCCCCGAGGCAGTTGAGAATAAAACAGCTTTCTTCCTTTCCCTCTCCCTATCCCCTTTTCTATCTTACTTCCTCCCTGTCTTCTTCTACCTTCTCTCATTATGCTTCTTCTCACCCCTGGGTCTGCCTCCCCCCTTCTCTTCTACTGAGGATTAAAGAATGCATTTATACTGAGCTATATCCCAGTCTGTATTTTGAGTCAGGGTATCACTAAATCATGAAGTTGCCCAGGCTAAACTGTCACTACCAATCTCTTGCCTCAGCCTCCCTGAGTACTAGGATTAGAGGCATGTGTCTGACAGTGAACCAGCTTAGTTCCTAAATGCACCTGGAGAGGAAGAGCAAGAGAAAATGGTGTTAGTCTGCAAGGAAGACTGAGTGTCCATAATGTAATGCGATCTCACAATGTCTTCCCCTAGCCATGCCATAAAGCACAAACAAGAGAATCTTCTCCTTGCATCTTCGCCATAGTATACAGGATAGAAACAAGTCAGAGTTCTGACATCAATCAGGGCTAAGCTTTATCTGATTCCTTCTGCTTTGAATCCAAGAAAACAAGGATGATTGGGGGTCATTTTCAGGACCATACTTGGGAGAGATGATACAGAAATATAAAAAGCTATTGAAAAACTATGGAATGAACATTTTTTTAACTCATGCCTTGTTAGGAAATGATTACTGAAATTTGAGAGAGCAACCTTTTCAAAGGATTTATTTCTTCACACAACTTGGAACAATTGTTATTTTCCATAGTGACATAAAAATGTTAATTATCACTTTAAAATATGAATATATACATGCACAAGATCACATGTACTCAGTTTTGGAAAGACAAAAAGCATTCAGTAAACAATGTGGAAATTTCTTAAAGGCATTCAGTTCTTCCTATGCCCAAGTGCACTTGGGTAGGAATTCCGTGATCTAACAACCATGCTTGTACCATACATGAAGTCAAAACACAACATGTTAATTCAATAATAATTTCACCCTTTCTTAAGGGGGTAATGAGATTAATTTCTTCTTTTACAGACTCCCAGTAGTAGTTTGAAAACAATCATTACTATTGATAGATGCAGTTGACAAATATTTATATCCTAGAATACTATTGTTTTTGAAGAATGCTGTTCATCAAACGGTTACAGTGAACACGAGTTTGGTAAGAGGAGTGATGTGTATACAGATTTGCTTCTTTGGATTTATGATAGTTTTAGCTAATCTATCTATCTATCATCTATCATCTATCATCTATCATCTATCTATCTATCTATCTACCTACCTACCTACCTACCTACCTACCTACCTACTTACCCATCCATCGACTGCTTCGGACTAGTTTGCATGCTGACAGGAATGCAGACAGTGTTAATATGGATTTAAAGTTATGTCAAGAGGCTCATATTCAGCATGACTTTCGAAGTCTTTTTGTGGCTGGGCCAGTATCATTCGCAGATGAATGAGTCTGAGTCATAAACCATAAAGTGACACATAATATACATTGAGAGATAAGAGGAGGTTCTCAAGTGCAAATCACCACCACCATGAAAATAATAAAACAATTTGAAAATACTAGAGCTGGGGAGATGGCTCAGTAGAATAAGCGCTTGCCTGGCAAGCACAAGGGCCTGAGTTCAATCCCCAGTTCCCTCCCACCCCCCCAAAAAAAAAAGAAAGAAAGAAAATACTAGACACTGAAAGTGTGCATCTCAATTTCTTTTCCAGAAGCAATGCACTATCTTATGCACAACCCCCTGGAAATGCTGAACCAGAGTGTGACCATGTAGAGCTGTTCTCTCATCACTGGCATTTCCAGGGTCTTACTTGCTTTCTCTGTCATTACTACAATCTGTTACCATTGTTGAAATGCAAAAGGACATATTTAGAAACAAGGGATAAGCATTGTGTACTGAATAAAGCTGTCCCTTTGCTCACTGAGAAGGTTTGCTGAGGAGCAAGTTATGTGGACAGAGAATCAGAAAGTGTCATAAAAGCAATCAGCAGATGCTAGATGTTACTTCTGTTACAAGCCAGTTTAAAGTGACCTCGGAAGTTCCATCTATTCTGCGGTAGCATTATATTTGAATAATAAAGACATTAGTTGGGAGTGCTTGATTCTTTAATATAAGAGTTCCATATTTATCAAATTTGTATATCATACACACACACACACACACACAAGCACACACACATACACGATTTGTCACATATCTATTTTAGACACACACATTGTAATAAGAACCATCTGTTTGGTCCTCTTATCTTTGCTATAAGACAATGTTAAACAATGATATATCCTTCAGTTGGAATAACTAAGTATTTTACAAAAGATATATTATACAGATAGCTAGTATATATTCAAATTTGATGTCTAACTTCTTTTTCCTTGAACCAGTAATCAAACTCAAGATCTTGTGCTTGCCCCACAGGCACTTGCACTGCTGAACTATCTCCCCAGCCCTGAAGTCAAATTTTGTGTTTGAAATCAATCATCATTGCTGTCTATATTGTAGGATAATATTAATAAGCTTCTCTTCTGGATGGCTAAAAACTTAAGTTCGCAGACCAACAATTAGAGAAAAAGAAGGGCTGCAAGGATAGCCAACATTTTGGTCCTAGGTTTTCAAGGTCAGTGAAGCCTCAGGAAATAGGAGAACCTGTACTGTAACATCATGTAACTCAGTTGTGTCCCAAATTTTCTGATCAAGGAGATTAAGGGGCCACAGAGCAATGTGATCGATGATGTAGAGTGTGCCTAAGGAGAGTCACCTGGAGAGAAAACATTCTCTCAGGCTTTCATAGAGAGCACATTGGTCAAGCAATGGCCGTTCCTCATCCACATGGCTGATGCTGACAAAGGATTTGCAAACTGCGGTAGAGGGGTACAGGATAAATCCTGATGTACTTGACTGACCTTGCCATATACAAAAGTTACATTACTTGTTATATAGGTCTTGCATTATGTTGGTCTTAACCATCCAGCAGAAAAGTATAAAAGTGAAGTATAAAAAGTAAAGCCATATCAATATGCTGAGGTGTAAAAGCTTCTACTCAACAACTTCTTTTTTTTTTTTTT
>NW_004524587.1:18453502-18464821 GCF_000260255.1 Octodon degus
TGGACAGGATATCATGTCTGCATCTTGTACAATGAATAACCACTAAGACAACAATATGCAATGTATTAATTATTGAAACTGCTAGTAATTGGTTTTGCAACTGTCTCATTGCTATATGTTTCTCAATAAAATTATTTAAAAAATAAAAAAGAATAGCCACTCTCTGTTAAAGATTTCAAGTTGTATTTTTCACTGTTAAACTGACCTTTCTTTCATTTAGCTCAAATTGCTGAGACTTTATTGTATTGAACTACTCCTTCACCCTCACATTTCAAAAAATGCCTTTTTTTCTGTCAAATCTTATTTAGGAGGGTTATTGAGAGAGTATGATTATGTATAACATGCTGACACTGAAACAGAATCCTTGAAATAGATGATCTCACATGGGGGCCTCTGGGATAATTAGCCAAAGGGAATTGACAGATACCAACTGTTTCCAAGACAGTGTAAGGTTGCCATCCAAAGGCAATGAGAATTGAGTAGATGGTTGATTAAAGACAAAAGCTTATCAGCAGGTCTGTATCTTTAAAAAACAATCATTGTCCTACTCGCCACTTACTCAGTGGTGGTTTCACGCATATGGATGAAGCAGCTACCACATCATTGGTGCTGTTGTAGGCATTGGTCATAGAAAGCAGTGAGGGGGGTGACGTTCCGACTTGTGTCTGGATGTCCCCCCAGAGCTCCGCGTGCTCATAATTAGGGCTTTGGAAGTGTGAGTGATACTTTGATTATGGTGCTTGGTACTAAACCAGTCCTCCGATTGGTTTAGAAGATTTCTCTGTGTTGATAATGGGAAGTCCATCCTGGATGTGGCCGGCGCCACTCAAAAGGCTGGTAGCCTGGACGAGGTGAAAGGGAAAGGGAGAGGCTTGCTGCTTGCTCATTCCTGCTTGATGCTTCCTCCCTGCTCTGCCATGGACTATTTCTCTGCCCTGCCTTAGAGCCAGCTGCCCGTGGACTGAAACCTCTACAGAGTGCAAGCTAGAATAAACTTTTCCTCTTTTTCTTTTTTAAATCAACATTGTTTAATGTTGCTTTGGAACATTTATGTGCTTACTGCATCACTAAACATAGAATTGTAAGTGAAAACATTGTGATTGCCTTATTGATATCAATTACTGTGGATTAAGTCTGTGGCAAAGTCTGTAAATAAATTACTCTTGTATTTTAGTTGAAGAATTATTTTGTGTTTTATCTTTGTTAACTGAAAGACATTCCCTTCTTTCTCGTTAATGTCCTAGTGCTCTTTGCTTAGTTTTTAATGTTGTGTTTTTAATATTTCTTTGAGAGTAAAATGAGTCAATGTAATTTGGTTACAGAATTAGAAGAAATAATTTATGCATTACAAAGTACATATGATATCTTCATAAACTTTAACTGACATAATATTTTGCATTAGAATGAAATGACAAGTTTGTTTTATATATTAATAATTTTCCTTTAAGTTAATATTAATGAACTCATGCTGGCCAAAGAGTTCAGCAGATTAAAGTACCTGCAAGCAGGCACAAGGGCCGAGTGTTCAATCCCTGGGCCTGTCATCCCAGTCCCACCCCTCGAGAGTGCTAAGATGGCAATTGAGACTGGGCGTGGTGATGCCCACCTGTAATCCCAGTTCATGGGAGGTTGTAAATAGGCAGATCACTATGAGTCCAATCTAGTATTGAGACACTGAACACCCTGTAGACCCTTCCCTAAAGTATGAAAAAAAATTAATGAATTAAATGTTGACAAATACACTTTTAAAATATATGACATTTATATGAACTACAAATTTAAGTATACTTACTATCACTTCAAAGGACTGTGAGTTATGCATTTAAACTATAAATACAAAAATATATAATTAAACTATACAATTGAGTATCTTAAACTTATTCATATTTAAGCATGCACCACTAAAATCAACTTTAAGATATTTTATGTCTCTAAATGAAAACCATGTCCTGATTATCAGTAACTTGCCATTTACTTCCAATTTCCTTTGTCCAAGGGAACCTTTAAACTATTTCTCTACCTATACATTTACCTAATCTGCACACCCATGTTTATAAAGTCACAGTTTAAATTGACAAAGAAGATGAAATTTTAAAATATACAATGGAGAACTATTCTGCCATAAAGGGAGGTGAACTTGAGACTTCTTCAGATAAATAGATGTACCTTGAAACCACACTCGTTAGTGAAATAAATTGGATGCACATGTTCAAAAATAGTGTGTTTTATCTGGTGTGAGAAATCAAAAGTTTACTGAAGATCAAAAGGTACAGTAGATATTAGGAAATAGGAAGCAAATGTTCAAATGAAACAGGGAACAAGTGAGGGAGAGGACAAAGGAAAGAAAGGATAAGAAAAGAGGGACTAGAAGGAAGCCATGGAAACAGAGAGCTTTTGTAAATGAGGAGGAAAGGGGTTGAATGGCGGTGATGGGAATTGGAAAAAGAAATATATATATATATAATATATATATAAATATATATAATTTATATTATATATACATATAAATCAGGTACAGTTACAAACTTTTCATGATGAGTGTTATTATTTGTACCTAAAATGTGCCAATAAAAGAAAAAAATACATTCATGTACATGTTTTTGAGTTGGCATCTATTCACATTTTTATCAGTATATATATCTAAGAATAGGATTTTTAGCATCTTGGTGACTCTGTATATAAACTTTTCAGGAACTGGAAGATACCTTTACAAAATAGTTATGTCACTTTAAAATTGTACTAGTTCAGAATTCTAAATTCTTCATATATTTACCAAAAATACATTTTACCTTTTGGTTGCAGCCATTGCACTGCACATAATGTTGAGTCTTGTGACTTTAAATTGAATTTTACTGATGACTAATGATGTCAGCATAGAGAACATAATTTTCAAATGTAAATCTGTCATTTGCATATTTTCTTTCTGCAAATGACTATTCAGATATCTATGAAGTTGTGGGGCTGGCCAAATAGCTCAGTGATTTAAAGTGCCTGCTTATGCAGATGTAGGGACTGGGAGTTCGATCCCCTGACTTGCCATGCCAGCCCTGCCCCCGGGATGAGCTGAGGTGGCGATTGAAACTGAACATGGAGGCATGTGCCTATAATTCTAGCACTTGGGAGGCTGTGAAGAGGAGGATCACTATGATTGCAATCTAAACAGTGAGACCCTGTAGACCCTGTAGACCCTGTCCTAAATACAAAAAAAAAAAAAAAAAAAAAAAGATATTTATCAAGTTGAGGTATAATTGTTACTTTCAGTTACTTTTCTTTTTACCTTTGCATTTCAAAACTGCTATCATTGTCACTAATATACTATCAGATTTGTCATATATAAATGATATATGACATCTGTCATATAACACATATATGATATATGTATATATTTGAAATATTGAGTACTAATCCTATTGAGTACTTTTTACTATTTTAAGATATTACTAAAATGAGCATAATAAAGTCTATAAGAAAGTCTAATTTATTTCTTTTACTTTCAGGAAGTTGTATGAACAGTCTTTACATTAAACAAGGTCAATTTTTTTTCCATGTGTTCTAAGAGATTAATAGTCTTATCTCCTTAAATTTAAATCTGGTCTATTTTGACTTAATTTAATATAGAATTAAAGGAAGGTCAAACTTTATCTTTCTTTGCATGTAGTTCTTTAATTTAGACAGCATCATTAATTGAGTTAGTCATTTGGATTCAATTAATCAGATACCCTAAAAAGACCAATTTCTATATAAACAGGAAGGTTTATTTCTGACCTCAATTTTACTTCCTTGAACTTATTTGTTTTCTTAGTTATTTCTCATTGCTGTAAAAACTATCTGACATCCATCATTTAAATGAGGTAAAGTTGATTTTAGCTCACAGTTTGTAGAGATTTCAATCCACAATCCCTGGGCTCAAGGCCAGGTAACACAACAGAGGCCCATGGGAGGAAACAAACAACTAATGTTGTGGTAGAGAGGAAGAAGTTGGCCTTCTTCTTTCTTCCTCTCTGCATTCCAGCCTGGCTATAGGCCTACTGGTTGGTGCCACCCACACCCCATGTGGGTCTTCTCCTTTACAAGAATGCATCATCCACACCCAGAATCCCACTAAACTCCTCTGGGGACTAACCATGCACCCAAGCTTGTGGAGCACCCATGCTCCAGCATCACCATCCAACCCAAGGGCCCCAGCGATCAGCACATGAGGCTGCAGACTTCTACATTTAAGCCATAACACCAGCGTTTTCTTACTCTAGTTCTAAACCTTCTTAGTCACTCTATCTTTGAGTAATTCAAGAAATTTGAAAGTGTGAGCTCTCTAAACTAGTTACATAAATGTTGCTTTAACTATCTTAATTCCTTTAAATTCATGCATGAGTTTTAGGGACAGTTTTTCAGCTTTTGCACAGAAACCAGGTTGTATTATTTCAGTGATTTTATTAAATACATACATCAAATCAAGATCTATTTTCATTTTAATGATGTCTTCCAATCCATGAACATGGGATGTTGTGTCATTCAGATTTAAATTTCTTCTAAAAGTGTTTTATAGTTTCCAAAGGATAAGTTTTGTAATACATTTCCTATTTAATGCTAAGTATTTTATTATTACTGAAACAGAATTCTTACCTTAACTTCATTTTATGTTATTCATTTATAATATTTTTGCATTTTTATTCTGTCTTCTAATTTGCTTTACCTGTTCATTGCTTTCCATAATGGCTCTCCCCTGTGTGTATATGTTTGTGTGCATAGATTTCTTTTCTCTATGTAGAATCCTATTATCTGAAGACAGAATTAGCTTTACTCATTCCTTTCTGATGCATGACTTTTGTATATTTTAAGGCCTAATTCTTCTGGCTACACCTTTGGGAACATTATAATTAATCATAATCAACATCATCTTCTTTTTGATTTTTAGTCTTGTTGACAGTTCTGCCAATTTAAATTTATTATTGAGGTTTCTAGAATAAATTTTTCATTTTGTTTCATTTCATTTTTCATGGATCCAGAATTTCCATCTTTCTTTTATACTTTGACTTCATTACCCAATTACATCTGTTAAAGTGAATATTTCCACTGTATTTTATTTATTTAAACTTTGGTTTCTTCAGTTATTTAATCATATTTATATTGGATCCTTTGTAAATTTAGTGTCAGTGCAATAATTGGGGAAGCATCACAAATAGAGTTTTCATTATTTTCTTTTTTTTCCAGTGGATGCAGTATATTTTTCTGTTTCCTTGAATACTTGCATGATTTTTTTTCTTTAAAGTTGAGCTTTAAAGAAAAGAAAATGAGGCAACTCTGGAAATTGATTTTCCCTGCCATGTGTACTTCTATTGTATACTTTTTTGTGTGTAACTTAACTGGATTACTTCAGTGTCATTTTTTTCCCCAGAGTTGGTGCATAGAGCTCTATGTTTCAGCATTCATAGGCTTGGACCATGAACATAGTCCTGCTGGATGACAATGGTTTTAGAAGGGTTTTATTTCAATCTCTTTCCTTGATCTGTCTGGTTCCCTGCCTCTCCTGTATCACAACCAGATGATTAGCTCCATAAATTGCTTTGACTGTGCTGTTTGGTTTGGTAGTTCTCTGAGATATAAACTGCAACAAAGGAGACTGGGCATGGTAGCTAAATCCTGTAATCCCAGAACTTGGGCGGCTGAAAACAGAAGGATCACTATGAGTGTAATCTGTGCAGTGAGACCCTGTACACCCTGTACACGCTGTACACCCTGTCATAAATTAAAAAAATATGAAACAAAGGCATTCTTTGAGATTTTCTATGATCCTAGGAGGGATCTTCTAAGCTTTTTTTTCCCTTTATACTTGTTGGAAAACATCCATGATTTATCTTGGTGTTTTCATGGAGCAATTTGTTCTTTTTAATTGTTTGCTAGCAAAAATAGTAACTGTTTGTGAAAAGGTCTAAAGATTCAAAGCTTTTCATGCAGTTCCAAAAAATTCATTTCCCTTGTAGAGAACTTCAAAGCTCTCTGCTTTGTTGATGGGTTGCCAGTCTGCCTGGGAAAAGTAGCTAGCAAAAAATGTTCTAGAATGGGTGGAGAAAGTGATCTTTCACTACCACAGTGACTGTCACCTGGAAGTCAGCTCTTAGCACCTCAAAGAACTGACAACATTCGTGCCTGAATTCCTTTGGTCTTTGAATAACATTTCAGATAAGACATAGGGAATCATAGTGTGCAGGTAGAGTATTTTGCAAAACAGGATTTTCAGAACAAGAGAGAACACAACTTCAGGCATGAATGTGGACAAGTGCCAAGAGAGCAATTGTACCAAATTAAGGCTGAGGTAACATTTATATGTTTAAATTGGTCTTCAAGAAATATAAGTTCTTCCTTCTGAGGTCATTGCTCTTTTATAAGAAAAATGCACTATTTTGATTAAGTTTAGCAGGAAAAACTACCTTGTTTACACTTTTGGTGGAATGTTTCTTTTACTTTTGCTTTGAGACTTGGAGGCTTTTCCAAACTCTCATCTATGGTTTGTACTTTGTAAGGGTCTTAAGCCTCATCAATATGCTTAAAAGGTGTTACATTCCCTTGAGCCAAAGTTTGAAATCATAAGTTCATTTTAATTTTATCTATAGCTAATGAGTAAGAAAATAAAAGATGAAGGAAAAAATATTATGTCTTCTTTGCTTTCCATGTAGCCCCTACCATTTGTTTCTAGGCCTATTAATGTTTAATGTTTAGTGTTTAATGTTTAATGTTAATGTTTTCTGCCCAGTGACACTGGACTTTCTCAGCAAATGTTTGGACTGAGGCCTGCAGGCTTTTCAGCATGCCTTGCCTCATGTGAAATCTCCACTCTAGTGGCTGGCTCTGGCATGGACAATCAAGAAACCTTATCTATGTTCTTCGACAGCACAATGAGTAGTGAGGGATGGGTGGCTTACAGGTTTCCCCTCGTTACTACTTTTCTGTACTTTCACCTCTTATGCTAGGGCTGGTGGGAATGAAAAGTACTGATGGCCACCTGGTCTCTGGAAATTATCCCAGCCCTTGATTGGTAGTTTGGGGAAAAAGCAGCCTATGTTCTTGTACAGATGGCCAGAAGTGGGTTCTGTGTCAGAATGAGCTGAGGAGGTCAGGGGATTTAACAGCTTAAGTACCTGAGACTCTTGCTATTCCTAAAATACATAGTGACAATATATTTTCTGCAATAAAACCTTCTTAATTTTTTTCCTATCTTTAGAAAATTAAACTCATGTTCTTGTTTTTTTTTTTATTTTAATTTTGTAACCAGAGAAACAGGAGTTATATTTTCAAGCCAGAGGGAAAGAATCAATGATCTGAGAAAGGAAAATCATTGATTTTTACTGAATAATTACACTTCACACAAATATAAATGTAAGCCTGGATGTATTTCAGATCTGTACTGTGCTAAGGAAGTGGGGATAGCTGGCTTAATGTAGGTATAATGTGGCGATGCATGTGAAGGTTTCTGAAATCATTTGAAGATTATATACATATTAATTTAAATATTTTTAAAATGTCAGTTATGCTACACAAAATAAAACTTTTTATTCTAAAATAAAGTTTTTGTCTCTGTTTGTTTTTTTATTCTTACGTATTTGGTACAGGGTCGCACTACTCAGCTCAGAGTCATAGTGATCCTCCTGTTTTCAGCCTCCCCAGTGCTGGGATAACAGTTGTGCACCACCACACCTCCATGCCCGGCCTAGCATGCCCAGAGGTGGGGTCAGCCCAGTGCAGCATGTGGTGTCAGAGATCGAACTAAAATGCTGATTTTTCTCCACATAAAGTCAATAGGATTTGGCCCTGAAATGTGATATAATTTCCAACATGTTTTTTCTCTTAAAATTTCATTTCGGGAATCACATTTAATTTTATAACTTTGACATTAAATCTCTGTAGATCACTATTACATCTCAGACCCTGGCCTTCAATCCTTCTCAATGTTTATTCTTGTATTTTTAAATATTAATTTTAAAACTACAGATTCTTACATAGAATTTCATAAACCTCTAAAGCCTCACATTTTTCTACATAAATACAAGCTGCTCAAAGGTCGATGGATGCGAAATGCCTCTGATCCCACTTGAATGGTTGGGGTGAAAAGTTTGGGAGCTCAAAGGCAGCAAGACCCTCTTTCTAAGTGTGAACTAACAAAAATGACACAATCACTGAAAATAATATTTCTTGAGCTACATTCTAATTTTAATTCCAGACCAGTAAATAAAAATTAAATTTCCTGATTATTACTCTTTATTCTTGCTTCATTATACTTCCTAGAAAAATAGGTTGCAAGCTAATAATTGCTCTTTGTGTACAATATGTTTTATTTTTGCTTAATTTTGATGTTGTCATACTATTGTTAAATATTTAATTTTAACAATACACACATATATTAACAAAATATAAATAAATTCTGTTCTTATACTTATGGTAAAATAAAACAGAGTTTCATAGCAAATTCATTAGAAAATAACAATACACTGAGTACTAGAATCTTAAAAGAATAGCCATATGGTCCTTAAAAGTACAATTCACTATCTGTCTAAATATCAGACATCTTAGGCATAACATGGAACAGGCATTTTCCATCAAGTATTGATAAGTTAAAGTTTTAAGTCCCTACAAAATATGAATAAAAATATTTAAAAAATAAAAAAAATATTTTAAAAAATAAGAATAAACAGTTACATATTTTTACACAGAAATTTAGAAATCTAACCCTATACAGCATGGTAGCAGGACAGTCTTGTGACATTTTTTTCTTGTCTCTTGTTTTCATTTATTATATTGTTTTTAAACAAACATTTACTTGAGAGGCAGTATGGTAATAACTGGTGTGTCATGACAAGCAGTACGTATTTAGAAGACCAGAATGACAGGCATTCCAAGCATGACCCTACCATTACATATTTCTTTCTTCAATGCCCTTGCTTAGTTTACAGGTATCAGTATATACAGTTAGTCAGGGTGGGAATCCTACCAATTAACTGCTGGTTTCAATAACATGCTGAAGATTCTCAGCATCATTGCCTTACACATCTTGTGACTCATCCACATGGCTGACACTGACAAAAGATCTACAAACTGCGATACAGGGTTTCAGGTTAAATCCTGAGGGGATTTAATTGACCTTGTCAGATACAAAAGTTATATTTCTTGTTATATAGGTCTTGCTTTATCTTGGTCTTAATCATCCAGCAAAAAATTATAAAAATTAATTATAAAATGTAAATTATTATGCTGAGCTTTAAAAGGCTCAATTTAACAACTTCAGACATTCCCAGTCCTATAGAGAACACACTACTTTTATGGACTACTGGAATATATTGGAATATTTTGCTGAATTCATGCACCTACAATATTTAAATGATAATGGTATACCCTTCTCTGATAGAACTAACCAAAAAAGGAGGTTACAAATGAACAATTTTTTATCTGTATATTCAAAATAGGATAGATATATAGCTGCATTCTCTTAATTCAGTGAATAGAGGGATTTGTTCTAAATTCACGTACAGGATATCATGTCTGCATTTTGTACAATGAATAACCACTAAGACAACAATATGCAATGTATTAATTATTGAAATTGTGCCAGTAATTGGTTTTGAAACTATCTCATTGCTATTTGGTTCTGAATACAATTATTTAAAACAAGTATAATTCATGGGTCCACGGAGATATCCCAGTTATCTAAGTGCCTGACTAGGTAAGCACAAGGATCCGTGTTTGATTCTTGGTACCGCATACTGTGCTGGCTCCACCTCCATGCTTGCTGAGCTGCCCCCAAGACGGACATGGTGGTGCACACCTGTACTCCCAGCTCTGGGGAGCCTGAAAACAGGAGGATCACTATGAGTCCGAGTTGCACAGTGAGACCACGTAGCAAATACATAAACAATAAATAAATAAAAAAGTTTTAAAATATATAATTCATAAATATTTATGAGACAGATAATAACACAAAATCTCTTTTCAATGAACTTAGAGAAAATAATAGTATAAGTGAGCACATATATATGTACAATATATATGTTATATATACATATAAATTAGCATATATTTTGAAATATTTAATAAATAACACAATAGAAAATTTGGGGAATTACTTGAATTTATCCTTAACTCCTGTTTCTCAATCTTCTATGTTGCTTTTCATGTGTATGTGTATTTTTTTGAGTTTCTCATATTTTAGATGTGCTACAATATTTAATATTTGTGTCTGATTTATTTTATTTAATATTATGGTTGCAAATTGCATCTGTTTACTTAGAAATGCCTCGAGTATGACAAGTCATCAGTTGTGTACAAATACCATGTTTTCCTAATCAATTTATTCACTCATGGGTATAATCTATATGCTGTTAAGATCTAGCTGTTACAGTTGTGTTACTACAAATATGAATACGTGTGTGCCTCTGTAAAACGATGGTGTTAACACTTTCAGGAAGTGCTTCAGCTTCTGAAAAATATCCACACTGATTTCTATAGTGGCTGTGCTTGTTTTCTTACCCACCAAAAGTGTAGGTTTTTTTTTTTTTTTCTATTCATCCTCACCAACATTTGTTATTTTCATTTTTTTGTGATTTTTTCTGTGGTAAAATGATACCTTAATATAGTTTTAATTTGCACTTCTCTAATGACAAGCAAGGTTGAATAATTTTTCATATGTAAGGACCAGCTTTACAGCTTTACAGCTCAGCAGATTTAAGCATCTGCAAGCAGGTACAGGGGCCGGAGGTTTGCCAGCTCCGCCCCCAGGGTGTGCTGAGATGCATTTGAGACTGGTGTGATGGTGTGTGCTTGTAATCCCTGCTCTTGGAAGACTGTAAACAGGCAGATTATTATGAGTCCGATGTAGTAGTGAGACCCTGAACACCCTGTAGACCCTTCACTAAAATACAAAGAAAAAAAGAAAAAAGAAAGAAAGAAAAAAGAAAAAAAGGTAATTCCATCTTCTGCATGTCGAATCCAGTTAACCCAGAACCATTCAATAAAGAGGCTGCCTTTTCCTCAGTGTAAGATTTTGGCACATTTATCAAAAATCAAATAACTGGATATATTTAGAATTTTTTTCTGCTTCCTCTGTTCTGTTCTACTGACACACATCCATTTTTCTGTCAATATTATACTTTTTTAATCACTGTAGTTTTATGATATAATTTCAAATCTGGTGTGATGACTCTGGCTTGGCTATTGTTGTTAGGTATTTGGATTGATATTTTGGTTCTCTTCTAGTTCCATATGAAATTTAGGGCTGTTTTCTCTACATCTGTGAGGAATACTGTTGATATTTTGATTGGCATTACTATATAT
>NW_004524587.1:18464981-18503394 GCF_000260255.1 Octodon degus
ACATGTTTTTGTGCCTTTAAACATCTTCTGATATTTCATTAATCCCAATTGCATTCCAACTACTATTGGCTCCCATATTTTCAATTCTACTTTTAATCTCTCGGTATCTGCTTGGCAGTTTGTAGCCATACCCATTCTTGCCTGAACTGGAAATTGATGTTTTGTATCTCTTTCTTAAGCTCCCACAAATTTTTATTATTGCTTTATCTAGCTTCACTGATCATTTATTTCATTCCAGGCATTATGTGCTTACTTATATCTTCTTTGAATTAACCAAGTACCTTACTGAACTGTTTTTGCTACCTCCTTAGATATCCTTTCAGATATTTCTGCTGTGGCTCACCCCCTGCCCTACCTCATGGTCCCAGATTGGTCTTGGAAGAATTTAGAGAGTTTAAATAATTTTTTGTTACTATTTCTTCTCCTACTTCTACTTCTTTGTTTGTTTTCCGTGTTGGGGTTTGCAGCTTCTTTGTCCAGTGCCTACCTTTTCGGAAAGGTATCCCAGAAATACTTATAACTGAGAAGAAATTGGGATGGTGGCATATAAATAAACCAACAGACCTCAACAACTCTGACACCTTGGCAACGGTGGTAAATAGACAGACAGCAACATAGAGAACATACACGTAAGTGAAATACATCAGATCTGCAGGTATACATAGAGTTGGCCCCTAGAATAAGAACATTGAAGAGTAAATAAAATCTATATCTAAATAAAATAGATATTGTGGAAGGGAGAGACATGCTTAGAAAGAAAGGACATCTGAGATGGAGGAAAGGAAGGAAGGAAGAAAGAAGGAAGGAAGGGAAAAATATATACATATATACAAGATAGCTAAGAAAATTGTGTTTGTAGTTTCTATTGGGTGATTGAAAGGAACAGTAAATGATTAATATTTTTGTCAGTTTTACACTCTTTTATCTAGTAATCAGAACTACACTAAAGACAAAAATATGCAACACACCAACCATTGTTTTATTCATATCATCTTGTTTTTTGAAGTTCTGTACATTTCTAATGCTTTTTATTATTGCTTACTCCTTGAAATAAAAAAATAACATTATGGATAACTAGGAAAAATATTGTAAAATATAAACTGGATATTGACAAACTGCAAGTATGACTCATAAGTTAGCCCAAAGCAAGATATGTCTATATTTTAGTATAGACATTTATACAGCCCAGATATTGACCTAAATTATATCAGACCATTAGATTTGCTGCAGATAGACAATAGTGCAAAAGCTCAAGAAGACCAACGGAATAAATTCTAATTCTTTCAGACTCACCCCTCTGAAGGGTATGCCCACCTGGCCTGGCCTCCTAACAACAAATACAAGTCCCATGATCGTCCCTGTCTGAGCTCCACCTTCTCATGAGATCTCTGTCGAGTGCCTACCCTCACCAAGCCTGTCTCCTCATGCTGTCTCTCACCTGGTCTCTGTTGAAGGACAGTGCTTTAGTCACTGAGTAAAACCCTTGTGTTACTCTTGTCCACAATCAGGTTGCTTGCTTGTCACCTTGGGTCCCCTTAGCTGGGCAGAACCAAGGTGTAGAATTGTCTAGGATTTATTAAGTTGGTCTCTGTCCTCTCCTTCTACCAGGTGTCCTATGGTAGAAGGTGGCAAGGACAGGACTGAACTTCTGTTCTCCTCTGCTGTGTGGGTCATAGCACAGGGTGCCAGTGGCAGTGTAGGTGGACCTGCTGCCACAACTATTGACTTAGCTGTAGAACACATTTCATTTTCTGAAATGGGTCCTAATTTGCCTTCACACATTCTATTCCACTTCAGTAACACAGATGTCTGAACCCCATAAACTCTGAGTTTCACAGAGGGTTGTAGTTATCCCCTAATACTTAACAGAGGTTATTAATTTTATTTGACATAGTAACAGAAAACGTACTTTGTTCTACACGATATGGGGATCAACAAACACACATACACAGGAGACATGGTATCAGTTCCTCACAAGAAATGTTCAGAAGTTTGTTCAAATCAATTATCTATTCACCAATCTTAATTTTACTATTTTCTTTGCATTTTCTCTTCCCAAATAAAGTAGTATCCAGTAATTCTGAACTATAAGTCATTGAAATTATTTTTTATTTTGATTTTGTGATTTTTTTGTTTTGTTTTGTTTTGTTTTTTTGGAACCGGGGATTGAACTAAGGCTCTTGTGCTTGCCAGGAAATCACTTATTCTACTCAGCCATCTCCCCAGCCCCATGATTAAAATTAAGTTACAGGTTTTTTGGAGTATAAAATAATTTTATAAAAAAATAATAATTTTATACAATTTTATATAATTTTGAAAGATATTCACCCAACCTTATGTATGTTAGTTTTAGATATATATTGACATAAATATAGAAATATGCATATATACTCATATATACAAGTATGGGTACAGATATATCATAGTATTGATGTGTGTTGCAGTTTTTAAATAATAATAAAGAACTTATAGTAGATTAAACTTTTAATAGGATTTATATTAAATGGTTATCTGGCACAGCTATAACAGCGCATAATTTAGGTATGTTGAACTTTCAATAACATCATTATCAGTGTCCACGATGTATTTGCCGTGATTATAAAGAACAAGGATCTTTCATGAAATATTATATATATATATATATATATATATATATATGATTTTTTATATGTCTATGTGAGTTTTACATTTTTGGCATAAAATTAAGCACCTTCTTACCCACACAATCATTTAGTGATACAGTCACAAGTGTTTTTACATGCTTTTGTAATTTATATGCTTTCTAATTTTTTTCACCTAAGTAAACAATATTATTTAAAATTTTGGAATGTCACTCGATTTTATTCTGTTCACCTTAAGCAAAACATATATTATACATTTTACAGAAAAATCATCAAAATTATAAGCCATTGAGACGCAGAATAAGCAAAGTACGTTAGGAGATATAGTATTTAAAATATTTGACTATTTTCACGTATATGATAGATCTCGATAATCAGTGAATGTAGCTGCCAGATAAGTGAGCAGCACTAATGGAGTCATTAGTTGTCGAGTAACAGCAAATTTTTAATGGATTGGAGTAGATCTTGTCAGTCAGAATACTGTAGATTGTAATTTGCAATTGCATTTCATTGATGACTGGCTCGTGTAACAAGGTAAATGCAGACAGACTTAAATAATACCTTGCTGTACAATCCCCGTATAAGGGATACCCTCTCCAAATGGTGAACAGAAACAAAACAAAACTAGTCAATTGGAACCTAATTTCTTATAGTATGAATGTCCAACAAAATCGTTATTGTAGCTATGTTTCAAGTCTCTCTGAAATCAGAGAGCACACATAGAATGTGGGCTGTCAATATAATGTCTTACTCATTACTGCTTCTCCTGCCTCAGATTTTGCACAAAGGCTACTACATTTTTTCTAACATGAATTATGTGGACACTTTGGCGACAGGTAATTCTTTCTTAAGGGGATAAGAGGAGCCAGGCTGTGCATTACAGAATGTTGAACAGCATCTTTGGCCTTCAGCCATTAAATACTAGTAACACTGCTCCAGATTTAGTCATCAAGATGGCTTCAGACATTGCCAAATATTCTGAGTTGGAAATTACCATCAGTTGAGAATCACTGGCTCTGTACATAATGAAAGCTTATAAATGTGCACAAATAAAATATATAAGCTAAAAATGAGAATATGAATAAGAAAATTATCTTTCTTATTGATGTTGCTATTCTTTTCAGATTCTATTTGTATTTGATCATTGAAATTTCATAATTGTGCTACAACACACCTCTCTGTCTAGACACTGCACTTCCACCAAGTAGCTCCAGGTTGTTTGGCTAATCCAAACTTACTTATTATTCATAATGCATTTTAACTATCTTGAGTTCAAGGTGGCATCTTGGCTAGTTTTCAGTTCCTTGGATGAGCTGAGTTTCATATTAAAGCATTATTTCAAGGCTACTTAATGTTTTATGGCTGTCAAGAACTACTTTAGGAACAAAGTGCAGAGACTGGGATTCGATCATGGGCACCACCTGCCTTGCCTGACCCACCCCCTGGATGCTGAGCTAGCCACATAGGCTGGCGTGGTGGTGCACACCTGTAATCCCAGCACTGGGGAAGTTGAAAACAAGAGGATCACTGAGTCCAATATGTGAATTGAGACCCTGTAGCAAATACATTCAAAAATAAAATAAAATAAAAATAGTCCTATTCTATTAGTGTCCACACATGTAGATACAAAATTTCACTAGTAACTGATGCTTCAGTTTCTCATCACACATAAAACTCTGTTGTGCAAGAGTCATGTGGTCTGTTTCTATCATATTCTGAAATCACTAACTTCACTTTTAATGTATCAGTAATCTGTGTATGCAATGTTGTTGAATATACATGTATTATGTTAACCGCATGGTATTTGAAAGCATTTATGTTATAATAATATATGATATCATAGCTCCAGAGGAGAGTGCTATATTTCTAGTTGGAACATAATACACATTAGGAACATATGGACATAACACAGATCCTTCTCGCTTGGAGACAAATAAGTGTTTTCTGTGAATAGTCATTCATGAACTTCACAGTTAGCGTTTGGTATCTATTTTTTTTGTCTACACAACACTATATCACTTTGTATTGTTTATTATACTAGTTATGGGGCTTGCTTATTGTTCTCTTGAAAAAATGGCCTGATAAGTGAACATGCTATATGTTCTTTAATTGTTATTAATTACTTCTTCATTTTCTATTTCCTACATAATCATTAAGTTTTGGGGAATGAAGGTGATGATGACGATGAAAGTTGTCACATTGTGAAGGATACTGTGTCTCAATAAAGGCACGTTAACCTCTGGTGTATCTAGGACAGTAATGAAGATTAGGGATTCTAGAGCTGGTTTGCCTTAGTAAAATCAAAACAACAGCAATAACAACAAAAACTAAAAACGATGCATCCAACAGATTTACTTTTCTACAAAAAGCTCTTCCATTTGTATCCCAGTTATTCTCTTGATCAAACAGAAATAGTGATACTTTATAGTTTATCACGGAGAGAAAAATAACAATAAGTGCTCACAATACACAGACACACAACAGCCTTCTAATAGAAAGTCACTATCTTGATAGTCTTTCTCCAAAAAAAACCTATAAAGTAATGCTGATGAGGTGTTATCACCAATTCATAGGCACAAGAACTAAAATTCAAAAAGTTTATTATTTTATCCAAAGTTGTACCAGTTACCCTTTCTGATTCCAAAATCCATGCTGATTACCACTTTCTCACTGGTTCTACCAGCCTCTTCCCTTAAGACTTAAATCCCTTTGTCCTCAAGGCAACTGTCTTACAGCCATAGGTTTGTGCCTTTACTTCAGAATGAGATTTCCCAACTTCATTGACTCCTTGATTGTTGGATAGAGCTTCAGCACTATCACTACCCCAATTTCCTAACTCTTAATATATTCTGGATTCTCCAGGAACTCAATTATCGCAGTATATCTTACTCAGATGAGCTCTGAACCACTTGATTCATTTATAGAGGATAAGTGAAAACTACCATTTAATATTTTTATATATATATATATATTAGAATAATTAAAAGGTGTGATGGAGACACCAGGAAATCCAAAGAGTGACTAGTGACAATGGGCAAGCCAATTAAACAATCTGAACTCTGGCTTCGTCATTCATCAAAAGAGGGGACTGAATTAGTGTGCTGTTTCAAACCCTCTGAGACAGTACGCAATGCACTTATTGAACTTCTCAGTACACTCCTATGTGCAAGTGACTCACGGACACCTAATTGGAGAAGATGTTCCATTTCGTGCTGGAATCAATTGCACCAGAAGGAAGAGGACATGTAAACAGGGCCTACTGTGCTTATTTTCCTAACAAAATATCCCAAAGTGTGAGGATTCCGACTTGAGCTCTGCCGGCAATCAATAAAACATGAATGCATCTTTCTGAGTGCATTTTCCTCATCCCCTTCAGGTTCCCCATAATGAGGAGATAATGAGCTGTAGTTACAGGCAGGGGTGCCCAAGAGCTGCTCCTAACATCCACTTTGTTAGAGCAACTTTTACAGCTGAAAGGCAAAACATTTCCGAGGGATATTCTGCCAACTGTGTCAAACCCTGAGCTTAATGTCATGATATTTTCTCAAGAATGTAAAAAGAGCTGTGGGGGTCCCTCTAATGGGTGCTATGCAGTAATGGCTGAGAAAAGTAAGTTTGACTGTTGCTTCACTGATTGTTTATTTTTGATAATCAAATTATGACAAAAATTTTACTAGAGAACCACAGGTCTATACATTAGAAATTAAAACCTCTGAAGTTATTGTTATTCCTCCAGTATATTCCTGACATTTTTAAATTTTTCCTGCTTCTTTGATCAGCTTGTATAACACAATCTCCTTGCATTTCCTTAGTATTCCCAAAAACTACTGTATCTTGGGCATATTTGGTACTCAGAGTGTAGGTAAGAAATATCTGTAATTTCTTATTTATTCTAAAAGTAACCCTTAAGTCTAGGGTGGTACAAAGATTTCATCTCTCTCCTCAACATAATCAAGTCTGCTTGACTGGAAAAAAATAATCCTGAGAAGAATGCCAATGTAGCCCCAACAGGAGGAAATGTGACTGTTTGGCTATGGATAATTTCCAGGTTTCAGGGAGGAACATTTGTGATCAATATTTGCTATTGCTATTGAAAGAATTTGTCTAGGGGTCAGGGAGATAGCTCAGTAGATAAGCACTTGCCTGGAAAGCGCAAGAGCCCAAGTTCAATCCCAGGTTCCACCAAAAACAAAAAAATGTCTGAATTCAACAGAATCAATGGAAGGCATAAAATTAATGTACATGGAAAAGAACAAAATGTTACATATATTAGCCACATTTGTTCAAGTGTTCTGCAGAGCAAGATAGTCTACACAAAAACTGGATGTCAGAATTAGTGAACACACACACACACACACACACACACAAGCAAATATTAAGAGAGTAGAAAAAGCTTACACCTTATGTCACATCTCTGAACTTTGCAGGATAGGAGTCTCAAGAAAGTCTGACAATGACCTAAAAGATGAAGGCTCAGAGATTGATTGGGTTTTCTTTGTTGTAATGTGTGGGGATAGACTAAGAGTTTAAGAGGGTCAGAGATTTACATGTTTTGAACTTCGTCTGAGACCAAAAGATGAAACACCTAGTGTTACTAATAAACTTTTCTAGATGGGAAATACAGAGAGAAGTTAGAGGTTTATCTTCAAAATGAACCAGCAAATACCAGCAAATGGGATCAGCCTTCTCATTATACCATTTCTATTTCTTAGGATGAAATTTACACATATTTTTAATTTAATTAACACATATTGTCAGTATATTGGGATGCAATTTTAAAGTGAAACAGAAAGAAAGCCTCAGAGTTTAGATAACCTGAACTCAAGCCTCAGTTTAACCACTGAAAGTCTTGCATCCTAGTGAAGGGGCTTAACTTCCTTGAAGTTGATTTTCTTCCTCTGTCAATGGGAAATGAAACTGCTTAGTTCACAGCTGAAGAATGGAGATGTTGCTGAGGGATTTGCTGTGGGGATACAGGAAATGACTGATGCCCTCTTTCACCACCCATGTGCTTCATGCGCCTCATGATGCTGCCAACATCATCACTCTTATTATAGTCTATTTTTATTTTTTTAATGTATTTAATACAGGATCTACAGGGTCTCAATACACAGATCGGACTTGCAGTGATCCTTCCTGTTTTTCAGCCTCCCAAGCCCTGGGATTATAAACATGCACCGCCAGGCCAGTCTCAATCGCTATCTCAGTGTGCCCCAGGGGCAGAGCTGGCATGACAGGCCAATGATCAAAACCCCGGACCCTGTATTTATGCCCAAGCAGGTTCCTTAATCTGCTGTGCTATCTGGATGGTCTTTAATTTTCTCTTCAACCTTAAGTGAGAGTTGTGTAAATGATTTTCAAGATTAAGCCCAGTCAGTCTTGTCCTCCGTACTTTGGACCTCAGTACTCTCCATCCTGGAGAACCTTGACTTGCTGACATCCACTCTCCTAAGAGGAAGGCAGGGTGATTTTCAGAGTTCTTATTTTTATTAATTTTGTTGAGAAACAAATAGCAATGAGATAGTTTCAAAACCGATTAGTAGGGCAGTTTCAATAATTAATAGATTGCATATTGTTGTCTTCATAGTGGTTATTCATAGTACAAGATGCAGACATGATATCCAGTCCAAACACTATTAGTACAAATCTTTCTTCTCATTGAATTAAGAGAATGTAGCTGTATATCTATCCTAACTATGCAGTTCTTTGATTGCTCACTGTATATCACTATTTAGACCTGGAAAAAATAAACCCAGTTTTCTCACAGACCAAGCATGACTCAAATATTGTGATATTTTAGAAGGTGGCGAAACTTGATGCCCCAACTGCAAATTGCAGTAATGTCGTACCTGACTGAACATGTGTATTTTCTCATTTAGATTTATTTGTCATACACAATGTGGTTCAGATATATTTTGTAATCCTCTTCAGTCAATTTATATTTAATTCTGTGCAACAATTGTCACTATTGTTAAATACATTCGTACAAGTACAAAGTGAGAAACATGTATGGATTTTGTTTATTATTTTTTATGCTTTTTCTTTTGTCTTTTTAAGACAGGGTCTCACTATGCAGTTGAGGCTGGCCTTGAGCTTACTTGGTAGTCCAGGCTGGTCTCAAAACTTGCAATAATCCTCTTGCCTCAGCCTCCCTAGTTCTGGGATTACAGGAGTGTGCCCCCACACCCTTCTGAGATGTTTTTATCTTGACTTGTAATTCCTAAACCATTTATGTGTACCACACTCAAGGCCAGAATCTATTTTGTATTGTATTATACATTTGTGTGTGTGTGTGTGTGTGTGTGTGTGTGTGTGTGTGTGTGTGTTTGGTCAGCCAAGATTTATAAATGATTAGTATTAAATAATCACTTCTGAAACAGGTAACATTCTAGTCCTTTTCTTGAAGATTATGACTCAGCATTGGGGATAGGTTCTAAGAACAAAATTGTAACAAGCACTCAAAGATATTCATGAAACACTGGTGTGTTCTCCTTATGGATTTTAAATTAAATAAGGTTTATCTTTTCTTCACTAAGATAGCCAAGGTGTTTCTCCATAAAAAAAATTCCAGATTTGAATTTATATATTATAGGCACTGGGTTTGGAGTAAAACAGTAATAATCTCAACAATAGTATCCATAATTCCTTATGTGCCCACTATGTGTTCAATTCTTCATGAGTATCACTGAATTTTGTAATAATGTATTAGGTCTCCAGGTTAGAATTATGGAAACTGAGTGTTGGGGTTCGGGGGTAAATGCCTCCATATATAAGTTGAAAAGTAGTTAAATTAATCTTCATATCCAGGTCTGGCTGGCAGCCAAGCTCCTGTGACTTGTGAAATGGATTGGACATAATTCTCCAGCCACTGCTGCTTGCCCTAGTTAGCATTCTCCTTGAACGACCTACAAGGTCCTTAACTTCTCACTGACTTAAGTGCCTCTGATGCTCCTAGTTTAAAAATTGCAATATACACATAAATAATTCAAGCAAACAACTTGATAGAGTAGAGTGCATTAGGGCTAAAATAACCCTCCCTTTTTTTGACTAGTTTAGAAAACCATCATCATTTTCTAGAAATACTCTCTGGGTTTCATGTAGTGCATGGTACATTGAATTTGTTAGCATTTTGCCAGCTCTGCCATTCAAAAAAAATTTACTGTGGAATCACTGCAAAATCAGCATAATATAGATTTAATTGGCCTTTCCTCACAAATAACCTTCTTCGTGTCAGCTTCATTGCCTTGATTGGAGAAAGGACTATCTTTGTTGCCAATACACACTTGGTAGGGATTAATAATACTTACAGTCAAAATTCTAAAGGTGTTTACTGATAGGTTAAAATCTCTCTCAGAATACTACCTTAAAAATGAGTTTTTTAACCTAAGTGAAGTTCAATGAAGTATGACCTAAAAATACTGGAATGTTAATTTTTTAAAGAGGTTTACATTTAAATTACACATTGCCATTCATCCCCTGAAACACTTCTGTAACTCTGAGCCCACTCTCCCATTATTCTTGCCACTTCCTGAAGCAGTTCTGGAAGCTCTCTACAGGGATTATCTTTAGTCATGCTGTTGTGTGTGTCTCTGTGAACTGAGTTAAATCATAACATTTACCTTTTACTATCATTTTGACTTTGAGGAACAGTCGGAAGTCCCAGCATGCCAGATCAGATGGACAGGTAAGGTGAGGACTGAGGACCCAGTACAGGGACTGTACCAGCCATTGTTGGATGGCGCTCCGCAGCAATATTCACCATATTGCTTTCTCTGTCCTTATAAACATACTCAAATGATATTTCACAGAGCTTCAGAAACTCTCATGAGTAATAGGCAAAGTGCATTTGAAGTGAGGGACAGTATTTTGTGGGGTGTTAATGACACTATACCTTTATTATATTAAGCTTTATAAATTTCAAATGTTCACCATACATTTTGATTTGGATAGGTAGGCAGATGGGTAGACAGATGGAGAGACGGACTGTGGTCTGTGCAATCCCATCTCACAACACCTCTCTTTTCAGTGTCAGCATGACCTGCAGCACTATTTGTTCCTACAAACTTCAAACTAAGGGGGGTCCTCAGATCCCCTGACCTCTGCTCACATGACCCTCCCATCCTCACATGGCCAACTTCTTTTTCCTTAGTGCCTTTCTAAATGTAGCCTACCTGAAATGATCATTCCTGGAATTTTATAGTTTTTGTCTTCTCTTCTTCTCATTTGTTGTTGTTTAGTTAGAGTTGGCAAATCTCTTGTATAAAAAGTTATGTAGGAATACCTCATGGTTTATGAGCCCTGGATTTTCTTTTGTATCCCTTCAACTTAAAAGTAGTCATAAACATGAAGTAAATAATGTGAATGGTTCTATAAAAATATCCTTTTGTTTGCAATTAGAGAAAGTAGGTTAATTCAGCAAATATATATATATATATATATATCTTCTTCTCCCTTCCTTCACAGGACTGACTACAAACAATAGTAGAAATGCCTACATTGCTTTGTTAATGTCAGAATAATCTTTGGAAAAAAGAAAACTTCATCTTGACCATAGTCATAGGCTGCTTTTTTTTCATTCTCTTACCTTTGAGTAGAGTAGATGATCAATAATGAAGACTGTCTCCACTACTTTTTACTCGTTGCTGGGGCAAAATGCCCAACACCCACAATTAAGGAAGGAAAGGTTTGTTTAGCTCACAGTTAGGGAATTTTTCAGTCTACTGGCTGAAAAATACTTGGCTGGCTCCAAGCAAGAGTAACACAAGGCCAAAGGCAGCAGTTCATGGTGACAGGAATCAGAGAAGTGCAGAGGAAGGAGAAGCAGCTGTGGCATCTATCAAACCTCTCTCCCTTCTTTCCCTGCTGACTGTGGAGACCAGAGCTCCTACAACTAAGTGGCATGGCTGTGAATGTGAAGTATTTCTGAAGAAATGGAGCACAGAATCCTTCCTCAACCCTTTTAGGTACCCTGTTTTTGCTGAGTTACTCTAGGTAAGGCACTTGTGGAGTTGCTGAGCTGATCCAGCCAAGTTTACAACTTCTCAAATTAACACAATGTATCAACCACCACAATCCACCCCTTGCCAACCGGGCAACATGTCTTTAATTTAGTCTCCAGATGCAAAGGCATGCTTAACATTTCACAACTTGAAAATTTAAACAATCCTTAAGAATTACTATTAAGTCTATCAAAATTATGTGAGAACCACAACATTTTAACCCTGGCCATCCCAAAGACTCATTCTGTTATGTAAAGTGTACTTAAGTCTATACGCAAGAGATGCCAAAGTCCTAACAATTTCAGCATTGCTGAAAAGTTCAGGTTTCAAGTCTTCTCCAAGATCTAAGGCAAACTCTTAGCTGTGAGCCTTTGTACAAATGAAAGGTTAAACACTTCTAACACTCAAAGACACAAGATAAATATTACCATTCAAAAAGGTACACACAGGGCTGGGGAGATGGCTCAGTAGAATAAGTGCTTCCCTGGCAAGCACAAGGGTTTGAGTTCAATCCCCAGTTACTTAAAAAAAAAAAAAAAAAGGTACACAGAACAGGATACTAATCATCAGGACCAAAACAAATCCAAAATCCAGAAGGGCAAACATTAGTTCCTGTAGTTCCATATTCTAACCTCTGATGAGAATCTCCATATAGAACAGTTGAAGGCATTCCAGTTCTTCACTAATAGGAAAAGTCCCCAAACCTTTCCTATCTCCTCCCATAAGTCATTCCCAAAAGCTCATGATTGATATTGTCAGGTATAGTCACAGCAATGACTCCACTCCTCTGGTACCAAATTCTGTCTCAACTACTTTGTACTCATTTTTGGAACAAAATAGTCAACACCTAAATTTAAGGAAGGGAAAGTTTATTTAGCCCAGTTAGTAGAAGTTTCAGTCCATACTTGGTTGGCAGAGTAGCACAAGGGAGAAGGCAGTAGTTCATGATGCCAGAAAGCAGTGAAGAGCAGAGGAAAGAGCAGCAGCTTCAGCATCTGTCAAACCTCCTTCCCTTCCTTCCATGTTGAGTGCAGACTACAGCCCCTCGGAGGAAGTGGTGAGCTGTGAAAATCAAGCATTTCTGAGGATGTGTCATGGCTGCAAAGATCAAGCACCTCCAAGGAAGTGGCATACAGTATCCTTCTTCAAACCCTTTATATATCCTTTTTGTGATAAGTCACTCTATGCCCTACGATGGGGCCTCCACACCTTAGGGCATGAGCTGATCCAGCCAAGCTTCCAACTTCTCAACTTGACACTATGTATCAACCACCACAAAAATGTATTGATTAGTTTAAAATAAAATTTGATTTTATTATTTAACCTAGAAGATTCTTCGTTGTTTCCAGGACAGAGATCTGAGCCCTTATCATGATTCATGCTCCCATAAGCTCTCAACCTAATGCCGTTCATACTATCTCCATTCCCACCGTGGGACTATAATCATGATTTGGTTATTCATTTTCATTTGCATCTAATATTTCAGGCAAATTAGACTATATTTGATACACTATCCTAGGTACTGAGATAGAATGTCATATAACTGCACTAAGCTACTTCTATATGTAGTTCAAAGTCCAATGTATGTACAAATGCATGGAATTTTACTTCTTAATGTTTTTCATGATTTGCTTTGCAGTTATGTCTTTTCCATCAGATATCTTTCTTTCTTTCTTTCTTTCTTTCTTTCTTTCTTTCTTTCTTTCTTTCTTTCTTTCTTTCTTTCTTTCTTTCTTTCTTTCTTTCTTTCTTTCGTGCCAGGGATCGAACTCAGAATCGTATGTTTGCCAGGAAAGCATTTATTCCTCTGAGCTCTCTCTCCAGCCCCTGTCATCAGATTTAATGAATGATGTCTCACTAATACACCCCAATTTAAGTGAATAAACACAAAATACATTCTTTTATTCTCTGCATTCCTGTAATATGCATTCATATTTTAAATCATGATCTAGCCCAATTAACCATGATTACTTCCCTAAGGGTCTTTATCCTTTATGCTACAATGATTCTGTTTGAGTCCGATGAACAAGTTTGACACATTTTTTTTGCTAAGGCCAAGCACAACTATAGAAAACAAAATAGTAAATAAACATCTGTGAAATGAGTCAATTCTGACAGGTACACATTGATTTATGTGGCTCTAAGCAATTATGATCTGAATCCGAAAGAGTTTGATTAATATATTAAATAATATTCTGTTTGGATTACTAAAATAATCAAATATTTGTGCACTAAAATATCAATGTTTCATTAACATCAGGTTAGCTTTTCTCTATTTATAATCATTAAAAATACACTCAAGTCCAGGGCTTTGATTAGACTAACAAGTGGAAATATGTCAAAGTACAAAAAGTAAGGAGGAGAGGTTGGGGAGATAGCTTGACAGTCTAAGAACCTTCCTGGAAAATGCAAGGACCTGAGTTTGATCTCCAGTACCACATGCTGCGCTGGCCCCAGAACCCTGGGTGCTTGGCCCCAGCCACCCAAACCAGGCATGGTAATGCATGCCTATAATCCCAGCACTAAGGAGGCTGAGACAGAAGGATCGCCATGAGTCTCAGCTGCATAGTGATACCCTGTACCAAATAAATAAATAAAAGATTTAAAAATGAAGAAGAGAAAAAAGACATTGTGACATTTCCCATTGGATTAGAAAAACTACATAGTCTTATGATCTCTGATATAGAAATGAGTCATCCTGATTTTATTTGAAATATATTGTTTCATAGGTTCTCTGTATAGGATGAAAATTTACACTAATTCTTTTGACGTATCTGAAGATTGAATTCTAAATTTGTAAACCACAAAACTTTTACAAGTCAAATTATTCTCTAGAGAAACTATAAAATAATATTTATCCATAATGCACTTAAATTAATTTTGTTGAAAAGCTATCAGTTCTGTTTAAATTAGAAGCCTGCACCTATGTAAGCTATCTCAATTTTAGAAACAGAAATATTTTGCAAATGAAACAGTAAAAACTCAGAGAAACATGGTTTCTGTTTCATTTGTAAAGTGGTAGAGTATGCTGGTGATGGGAGCATTGTCCATAACAGAGAATTTTTCATGTATAGTCATTAAATTTGTAGAGAAACAAACAGAAAGATACGTGTCTTAAAATAAGTGGCAGAATTGAATTTTTTTTGCTAGCTTTCTTTTATCTAATTTCACTTTTTCTGGAACATATGTTTCACCATAGTTTTATTAGCACATGGAGTACATACCACTGTCCAAAATCTGTGGTGTGATTAGCGTTATTGAATGGCAGGTTTTGTGTTACTCATGTTTATTTTATGTCTTCTCCAACCATCTGCTTCCTTTTACTATGTCTTATTCAGATAATGAGAAACAGTGACAGTGGAGGTGTGCATTGCCACTAGAATTCTAGTGGTTCTTGACATTTTGAGTTCGTGTTTCTATTTTTCTTAGTGTCATTGGCAAAACTGAATGACATGGTCATTGCTTAGGAAACAAAGCCTAGAAATAATTTGTAGATTTATGTGATTCAAATCTACCGTGTATTTATTCTGCTCCAGATATTAGACAGGAAATGTGGTTCCTCAGATAAAACACTGTCTCTTTCCAAAACAATCCAGGGAAAGACGTGAAAACAATACAGCATGATAAGGATAGAGAAGAGTTGAAATGAAAGGCTGATGGCATCGGAAGATGAAAGGAAGAGCATTCATTCAATGTCACTGAAAGCTTCAGGCTTTAATTCAATACTCCCAAAGATGCATTCAGGTTCAAATGAGAGCTTGAAGCATTAAATGGCAAGCATAAGAGACAGAAAAACTGCCAGGGAGTATTGCAGACCAAGGCACCTTTGCTAACTATGGTATCCCTAGAAATGCAAGAGGATTTGCTTTTCAGAAAATGTAATTACTTAGCTATGGCTGGTACACAAGGTATGCATGGATACACAGGAAAGACAGACTTAGTGGCGTGGTGACCACAGCTAGAACACAGTGAACCCTGAGTATGTGCTACATAAAGATGTTCTTTGAATCACAATAGGATTATGTTTCAATATACTCAGTGTTAGTTGACAATATACTAAATTGAAAATATATTTATATAAGTATAGTTATAGCTTAGCAACAGGGTGCACCAAATAGTTTTGCTTGTTTTATCCCCACTTTGCACTGCTGACTTGGAGCCGCTGGGAGGTGTAGCCCAGTGCCACTGCCCAGCACCGAGAGAGTATCACACAGCACAAGAAAACCTCAAGTGCAGCTTTTGCTGAATATGCCTGGCTTTCATACCACCTTAAAGTGTAAAAAAACTGTAAGTTGAACTATCTTAAGTCAGAAACTATCTGAATTGTACATCCGCTCTCTCATTTGCTCTCTCCAACACATTTGAGCCCAGAACCATTTTACTGTTTTTTCTTACTTTACTGATTAGAAAGTTGAGCTTGAGAGATTTTCCGAATGAACCCACAAAATGCTTAAATTGAGTAATTCTAGACCATTGAATAAATGAACTATTTATAAAGCTCCATGTGTGGTTTAATTCAGTGGTTCTCAAAATGGGTTGTCCAGACCTGCATTATCAGCATCACTGGAAAGGCTTCGGCGATGCAAAATGCTTAGTTTTGTCCAAAGTACTGAAGCTAAATCTCTAGGCACAGTGTCCAGCAAACTATTTCTTAAGCCATCAAGAAGATTCTGGGCCTCTCTGAAATTTTAAAACTATAACTTCAAAGAAATGACAATTTTGTAATGCAGCACCATAGAGTGGGTAAGATAAGCAGAAACATTGTCACCTGTTGGACAGAAAGAGAAGGCAATTATGAAACTCAGAAAAAGCCAGCTGCACACGCTTGTCTGACAGCAGTTGGTGTCTTCAGTGGACACATATAACCAGCCCTTGACAACCCAGCAGGAAGGAACATCCTCTCGACTCCCTGTGGGTTTCCGCTGGTGGCTTTCACTGTCCTAATCCAAGTTACAACCTAGGGCAGGAGAACTAATTGGTGAAGCCTACACATATCATATTGAATGGCACAGGGCAGGTGAAGAGTAATGTGAAGATCTGGAGGGATAGAAGGAAGAAGCTCATCAAATACTCACAAGGCAACAGGCAGGGAACAGTGAAGGCACATTTAGAGAAAGTAATATGACTTTGGAGCAATATTCTTCATCATTATGACATGCAACATCTAGTTAACAATAAGGAGAGGTTACAGCATGACTCTCCAAGCCACAAGCAGCAATCGGTGATGTATCCTGTAAGCAATCTGGGGTCTCAAAGAGTTTTGGTTTACAAGGGTTGTGTGGTCTTATTTCTTGATGTGTTTGTTTATTTCCATTTCATTTTAGCTTAAGAGAGGTAACAGTGATAACGAAAAGGAGAATGAAGCTTAAAGGAATGGAACATGTTATTCAATAAAATATTTAAGAATTGTATGTTAATCTGAACAAGGTAAGAAGTGCAGCTCAGCTCTGGGAAAATATGGCAAAAGAGTCTAATTTGTGAAAATGGGCAAGGCTATTTTTAAAATCTACAGGTGAGCGAGATATAGAGAGAAAAAAACTAAGATATTTCGGGATTTCTGGGTAAGTGGATAGAGGTCCTAATTATTCAAAGTCTGTCTTCAGTTCCTTGTAGTGCTCATGTTCATTTTGATACTGGCTGTGCTATGAGCAATGTATGGTATCTAGGAAGTAGATGCATATTTAAAATTTAAAATATAAAATGGAGCAAAATATATGGTGTAAGGATGAACATAAAAAGATACATTTAAAGATAACCTAGGGAGGCCTGCTGAGATAGCTCAGTGGTCTAAAGCATCTGCTTAAGCAAACTTAGGAAACCACAGGGACTGTGGTTTGATCATTGGCACCACATGCCATGCATGCCAGCCCACCCCCAGGGTAGGTTGAGATGGCCACTAAATAAATTAAATAAATAAATAAATAAATAAAACCAGGGTATATGTATCAAATAAAAAGAGTCAACAAAAAATAAGAAAATTCAAGTAAATTACATGAAAAGGAAAAAAAATGGCTGAATAGAATGCAGAGAAGAAGGAATACTACTGATAATAATAGCAACAGTAAAATATATTTTTAATAGCAATGTGTAACCTAAGACAGATATTCCAAACAGACTGTGGTTACCATTTTCTAAGCATTACATCATTTAAGTTTTACCTATATCTCTATAGTAGACAGTAATTCTAGCTCATTTAAAACTGAAGGTTTATGTAATATAAAGAAATTTACTCAGATTTTGTGGCTGGTAACTTCATAGGTTGAAATCCACATCCAAGTCTCTGCTGAGTTTATTAAATCCACTGTATTTTCTCAAAAGCACACAAATTTGAAAAGTCCTGCCAGAAATTCCAACTGATATAATGTTCAAGAAAGAAAAAACTTTGGGAAAGCTGAGCAGTACCAATGCTTCCGATATGAAGAACACTACTGACGGATGTGATCTAAAGAACAGTATCTAGGATTCTATTTACTGAAGATAGATTCAAAGGGATTACACTGAGGTTTAATAGTAAAGAAAGTACCGCTTGGCCATTGTAACTCTATGTGAATGAACTTGACAGTAAATAAAAGAAAAAGATACCATAGATTCTTCTTCGATGAGTGGCTAAGAAAAATAGTTAATTTGTATGTTTTGTTGTTAGTAAAATAGAAATGACAGATAAATCATACATTCAAAGAAAGGACATATGATAGCATGAATGTATGAATATCTCAAAGAAAAAAATGATGACAAGTGACACACATCACGCTGAAGAAAACTGGGAGCCAGTGGTAGGCCGGGTGATTTTCTTAGAGCTGGGACATACCTCTTTTTCTGTTAAAACAGTATGCTGTTGACAAAGGCGATGCTCCCTCCTTTCATCCCCAGTCTAGCTTGTCTTCAGGTTTTTATAAGATTTCTGAGCCATCTCTGACACAGAATAATCTGCAAAGTCACTAAAATGGTAAGATGTCATAATTCTACTTAACAATCTTTTCAGAATACGATTTCAACTATAACAGGACAATCTATGTTTAATACGGGATGCTTTTATAGTTGAGTGAGATAACTGGTTTCACCAAAATTAATTAGAGGGTGGTCAGACAGAGCTCTATTGTAAAAACAGAATTGTTATTTTGGCCATTAGGACTAGAAGTTAATGTAAGTCCTGTGGACAGTGGCAGATCCACCATGTTTCAAATAGTTTAAAAGCTTTTGCCATTTATCTGATAACTGTTGGAGAAAAAGTATCAAAGACAGTTTTCAAATGATGCCTACCCCAGGGTAAAGACATCCAGCTAGCCAGAGAATATTGAATTAGAAATAACATAAAACATTAGATTTTCAGTCCAAATTTACAAAAATACTACATCGGGTGATACTCTTCACAACTGGACATGGAATTCAACATTTTAAGTGCAAAGAGTTTGAGTTGTTAGTAGATAATACATTTGAATCATATGATTTTGGACCTAACACTTGAAATGCAAAGCTCTTCTAATTTGAAACTGTTCAGATTGAGTTTGTGTCAGGAAATTAAACTTTTTTAAAAAATAGAAACATGATATTAAATATGTTCACTTCTTTGAGCTTTGAGAGAGAAAAGAAACTTAAGAATTCTGTCTATGGCATTGACTGATTCTGTGATCAAAGAAAATGCCATCAGCTTTCTCTATGTAACTTCGATCATTTGCAAATCAGTGGTGTCAATAATAACAATTACATAAACACTGTCTTGAGATTAAGTAATATAGTGTATGAAAATAGTCTGGACATAAAACTTCAGAAAATAGAAAAGAGTTTTGGCAAAAGTTTGCTGGGGTGAGTCCCATGCTTACAAAATTCTCTTAAAATGACTAAGACTTTGTTTGGAAGGGGAAAGAAGAAAAGAGAACTGCAAAAAATGTCTTTACTTCTCTAAGGGATGCCCAAGGGAAAAATATCTATAGATAGTCAGAACCACTTTTCAAAATGACAAAATTCTAATGATTGATTAAAAGCAAAAGATTGTCTAGAAATGTTAATTTCTTATTGCTCGAACTTGCCTGCATTGATCTTTGAATAATTCGACTGATTAAGAGACGCTACTATGGCACTAAAATCTTCTTATTTTATTCCAAAGGATGGTGATGGGGCAAAAGGATGCCTTTGTATTACAGACCCTCAGGGCCAAAGTGCAAGGCAAGTGAATGAAGTTCATGAATGCACACAATGAAGAGAAGTAAACGAGGTTCAGGCTAAGGAATGATGCAACTAAGTTCACCAAGGGCAACACAAATCATTCCATCTGGAGAAGCTGACTTATAAACTGTTCTAAGGCAGATACCAAATTTTGATCCAGAGCACCCAAAAGTGAGATTCTAGTTACTCAAACTTTGGAACTTGATCAAAAGGAAAGCTCACTTTCCTCACGTGGAGTTCAATTTCTAATGTGCAACAGAACTACAATTTCTCTCCATTTACTTTCCCTCTAGGCTAAACGTAAGGAACCCATCACCTCAAATTGGAGTGTGAGGGTCTCAGAATTCTGTGAACTCTGAGATGTCAATATTTTATGAGACCTCCCTTTTGCAAGTATTTACAATAAAACCAGATTTTAGAAAATTGAAAGAATCCAAGTGGCATGAATTTGGGCTGCACAAACTCTGTCATCTCCCTGTGTGTTTTCTTGCTGTCAAATCATGTATTTCTTTTTCCTGGAACAAAAATGCTTTCAACATTAGCAGTAACATTTTGTCTCAGCTCTAATAAACAGAACCCAAAATAAAACTAGAACATTGCAAATAAATGATAGTAAAGGTTTAGCTAGAACTATCTAAGGTAAAACTACTATCTGATCCCCCTCCGTGACAAAAACTAGAATTCTTCCAAGTCCTGGCTTCTTACTTTCATTTTTTACAATCAGTTTTAGTGTGTGCCTATCAGACTATGCTTCATTATTTTTCCTCTAGAGCTTTCTGATAGTGTGCAAATAAATGCATGAAGAATAAGACAGTCATTCTGATGGTTTTCTTTTTGTAGATACTCAAAGATAAGTAGCCCATGGCAACATCCACAGGGGTGAGTATGGAAGAGAGTCCTGTAAGAAGGGTGTGTCTACTGAAGTGGAGGACCACGTCCTGGAGGAGCTGTGCTTTTAAGTTCAAAAGAATGTAGAGGACAGTAGGAATAGTTAAGGGACTGTGGCCTTTGTGGTCATGTTTTTAACATAGCAAATATGATGGTAGAACTAAATATAAAGTGAGGAAAATCGATGATGTTTCTTAACAATAGTTTAGTTTCATTTACTTTTCCTTTAGGCTATATGAAGATTCCTATCTTTAGTTTAAGTCCTGTGGAAGGATCTTTACTGTCAGCACTGCTTAAGGGGTCAGTACTGTGGAAACGTGCCACACAGCTCATAGTCTGGGAACCCAGAGAGTCCCTTCTCTTGGAAGGTAGATTCATTAATGTAATGCAGAGCTCAATGAGAATGAACTTTTGGGCACTGCATCATTCAGACATTAGTGAAATTGAAGCTATATGTCATTTTTTACCTCACTTCTATCTTTGAAAATGTGTACACATGGATACAAAAAATGCCCATGTAAGTAGCTGGAAAATGATAGCAGATATTCCTTTATAGACTCAAGGACAGGAAGTTATTTCTTATTCTCACCCAACTCGCTGAGTGCACATACAGTTAGTCAGAAACTCAGCTAGAGGAGTGCTTTCAGCACCATAAAATATTCCCCACCAATTCCATTGGCAAAACCTGCACTCATATCATTAGAGTAAGGTTGTAGATAATAGGAATGTTTGCATAAGAGTCTTGTGGTCTGAATCACAAGTCCTGTTGAGGAACAAGGGAAGAAGGCCTTTTGACATTGTTTATAGGAAAGTGAAAGAGAAGCCTTTTCACATTAGAATGCCAATGAGGAGAGGAAAAATTTGTCCAGAGAGATGCTTTCAGTAATGGCAAAACTGGAAACAAATTATAAAACAACAAAAAAGTGAACTTGAAGTCAGTGAAAGACAACTCACTCTACGCAAGATGATGAGCTGATAATAATATACCATAGCCGATGGCTGATCCAACACTAAGAACTCAAGACTGCTGTCCTGCTTCCGTGCCACGCATGCACATGCTGACAGAACGTTCCTGTCCATAACAACTCTACTATTCTCTATTTGAATGCCCAGAAGCATAGATTTATAGAACAATACAAAAAAAAATCAAATTCACTGTTACAAATTTGACATCTTTATTTACTTAGAAATAGAGCCTGAAGAAATTAGTTTTCGTGCTTGGGGTAAGTTTGTTTATTTATCTATTCTTTTTTTTTTTTTAACTCAGAACTGAGTGCCAGGCTTTCACACTGAACTCCAGCTTCTTTCTAACATTTTCCTTTGAGTCAAGGTTCTGTTAAGTCACTGAGTTGTCCAGGATATTCTGAAACTTGCAACTTTCCTTCTGCAGCCTCCTAGAGAGCTGAGATTTTGAGATTTTAAGTGTGCCTCACTATGGCTGGCTTTGGTTAGTTGTTGTTGTTGTTGTTATTATTATTATTATTATTATTATTATTATTATTATTGGATCTCAGTTGAAACTAACTACAGCCTAATTCCAGTCATTCTGCTTAGTTTGTCAGAATGTTCAACTTATTCCATAAAAAACTGAGGCCAATCCCTCCCACCTCTCTTTGGGGTGGTGGGTTGTGCCACTGTCTGGGTGCCTTCTGAACTTTTGAGCAAACCTTCATCCATGTTATGGATAACTGTGTTTTTACAACATTCTCTAGGTGTCTCATTGCTGTAGGTTCTATTTTATGTGTATCTACGCATTAAGTACAAAGAGAAAATGCTGTCTTATTCCTTAACTAAGGGACTCAATGCATCTGAGGAGAACACTATGCACGTATGAACCTTCCGCTCATCAGCACAAGATTGTAAGGACTAATGAAAGTGAAGGACAGATAGAGTCTTGCCCTCAGTATAACTGAGATTCCCCATTAAACTCTATGATATCAAAGGCATTTTCTAGTTCTAAGAGTCTGAATGATTTGTCCTTAATCTTTGGCTACCTGGAGCTCTCACTTTCTCTTTTAGAGGTAAGCGGGTTTTCAAGACATCACATGAGTCCCACGGGAGTCTCCCGAGTGCCACAGAACTGGGACTTTGCACTCATGTCATAAGCTTTTTGTGTGTTCACAACAGAAAATATCGCACCCCAACAGTTGACTTATGTCTGCTTTTTAAACAATTGCAACAGATGGTTGACACTTGAACAGAATGTATAATTAGATTTGCAATCTAACACTTCATTCTTATTTGCTCTTTCTCAAAGGAGAGAAGCTGCGCCTTCTGCCATGGGGTCTAATCTGTTAGTTTAATCAGGAGTGGTGCTATGCAAGTTCCAGGAGAGAAGGGTTGTGGGAGGATTCTTAATCCAAGCCTTTTGGGGACATTAAAAAAAGCCAAGAGGGGGTGTAGAGAGAAATTGCAGCACTTTTAAAAAAACCCATCCTTTACTCTCCTTTGCTTTCCAGATGAGAAAAGTTTAACAGGTTTTTCTTCTTCTTTCCTCTTCCTTACCTCTGTGAGCCTCAGCCTTTTCATGCGGGTCCAGTGACCATGAACTCAGGATGATCTAAATATTAGATGGAGCAACTCCTGCAAACACCTGCAGAACTCATGCACCAACCCTAGCACATAGTAGTCACTCCAAGAAACTAATGCTGTTCCTTTACTATGAGGGAACATAAGAAAATGAAGGGAACATTGGTTATCATTTGTTTTGACCCTGAACCTGCTCACTCCTCTAGTACCTTTTCTCAAATATACCTTCAAAGAGGTGTTTCCATTTGTGTTAGCAAATCTCTTTTTAGCATCACCTGCATAAACTTGGCTTCTCTGTCTTTGGAGCCAAGAATGCTCCCTTGTAGGCACAAGTCCTTGAGGCTCAGCAATCCCTCCTCGCTTTCATGGTCTATCCTTCTCACTCTGCATGTGAACCTATTCCAAACTCCACTCCTGTTAGCCTCTCTTGAGTCAATGATCTTAAGACCAGTGTGCCACTTTCTCCAGAGTTTCAGTGAGTAGGTCACAGCTCTTGCCACCCCACTTGGTGTTTGTGGTCTATTCATAGCAAATGTGGCATGCGGCCATCTCAGGCTTGTCAGAGAGCTCTGCTGTTCCAGAGACTAAAGAGCTTAGAGGGAACACAGTTTTGAACAATGAAATTTTGTATTCTCTATAGAAAAGAATAATGCTGCTTAATCATAGTTTCCTAAAGTCATGAAATGACTTTTCATCATAGATGCTACCAGATTTATTCTGGAAAAGTTATATGTCATTAAAGGCCAGAGCAGTATTTGGTAATTCAATGGATTTTTATGCAACCCAGGAAGGGAGTGGTTGACGCCTTTGTGGAGCTTAGAGTCCTGAAGGAAATGCCACAAAATCTCAAATCTGAGATAATTTACAAAACACAAAGAAAAGAAAAGAAAATTAAAATACAAAGAAATGAAGCAATAAAATTAGATCAGAAGTTAATTGGGATGGTCTTAGCAACTCAATCACTATAGAGAAGAAATGTGTTTTTTTTTTAATTTTTATTTATTTATTTATTAGAGAGAGAGAGAGAGAGAGAGAGAGAGAGTGTGTGGTGTGTGTCTGTGGCCAGCTCAGCCCACCAGGGGGCGGGGCTGGCTGGCATGTGGTGCTGGGGGATTGAACCGTGGTCCCTGATGCTTTGCTAAGCTTGTTCTAAGTAGGTGCTTTAGACCACTGAGCCATCTCTCCAGCCCAAGAAATGTGTTTTTATTGAGCTCTTTGCTAAGTAATTCATATACTTAACCTGAAAGCAATGTGGTAGCATGCTCAGAGTATTTATTTATTTATTTATTTATTTATTTATTTATTTATTTATATTTTGGGGAAGGGTCTACAGGGTGTTCAGGGTCTCACTACCAGATTGGACTCGTTGTGATCTGCCTGTTTTCAGCCTAACAATAGCTGAGATTACAGGCACATGCCACCATGCCTAGTCTCAATTGCCCTCTTAGCATGCCCCAGGGGTAGGGCTGGGGATCAAACCCCAGGACTCTGTGCTTGTTTGAAGATGCTTTAATCCACTGAGCTATTTGGCCAGCCCCAGAGTGCTTATTGCAGAGTAATACATGCTTTACAGAGCTCAGAACTATGAGCTAATTCAGTTTCAGACACAGGTCTTGTTTTTCAGATGAAAAATATCTGTATAGCCCAGTTAACTTCACAAATGGTAAATGTGAGGCTATTAGGACTTTAAATGAATCTTCACAATATAGCCTCCCATCTATTTTCTCTGCAGGTGCTACTCAACTTGCCATTGAAGCTAAGAAGGCTTTCCTTGAGGAGAAAGCCTCATTATACTTTCAAACCCTGTCTTGGGGAAGGGAAACACAGGTGAAGGACATCTGAGGTTTTCTCTAAGTGATATTTAAGCCTGATGTGAAAATTTTAAGTCTACTCCAGTTATAGTCACTCCTTTAGCAAACATTTAAGAAGCATCCCATCACATCCAGAACTACTGTAGGTACTGGGGATTCCCTGGAGCAGGAGGGCACATTAATCCGGATGATCATAGAGTGAGAAAAAAATAGCTGTGCTCAAACATTATGACTCAATAGCAACTCAATGCCTAGTCGTATCAATTGCACTTGTTTATTTTTTATTTATTATTATTTTTTTTAGTGGTACCGGGGATTGAACTCAGGCCCTTGTGCTTGCCAAGGAAGCGCTTATTCTACTGAGCCATCTCCCTGGCCCCTGCACTTGTTTATATTGCATACATTTTTCATCAGAATCCACATGCACTGTGGTATGATGCTGAAGAAAATGAAAACAACTTGCTTTGATTTATGAAAATTTATAAGACAATTATAAAATTATGAGACATAAAGATTAACTCTCCATACTGTCAGCATTTTAAGACAAACATCTTTAGTGCTTGTATGTTTTAAAAAACATTATAACTCCACACATGTATTTATAATTTTACAGTATTATATTTGCTATTTTACCAATTATTTAAAGTATGTCTTAATATATACATAACAGCACTATGCATATATATGGATACAGCATGTCTATATACAGGCCTTATGAAGTTATACACACATGGAATGCATATATAACTGTAAATGTATATAAGTAATTATGAGTTTATGTTTTATATATACGTGTTTGAGAATATTGATGAAGACTAATAACATCTAACATAATCAAGGGCAGCGGAAGAACTCCAGAAATCCTCCTACCCTTTTCTATTGAACATCTTCTCCAGAGGTAGCAGTTATACTTCGGTGTCTTTCCTGGCATCATTTTCTTATTATTAAACTTCACAAAATTAAAATTACATAGTGCATAAGCTTTCTTGCTTGCCTTCTTTCATGCAACATGCTGTTATTTCTTTAAATTTAACACTACAGGGAAGTGTAGCTCAGTGGCACAAGAACCTACCTGACAAGTGCAAGGTCCTGAGATGGATTCCTGGTACCAAAAATAAAATTAAATAAACAAATCTTATGTTCCATAGCAATTTTTTTATATCTACCCTCAGTCAGTAAAAATTTACAGGATAAGAATCTATATCTAAGAAGCTAGATTTCTAAGGATATCCACTATTTCCATTATAATTCAATAATATTTCACATCACAGCAAATAAAATTGAAAGGAAAATTTTCACAAGCCTAAGCTACATCATTATGAAGACAAAATAGGGCTATGGAGGAGCTCGGCAGTCTAAGTGCCTGCCTGGCAAGCCCAAGGACCCTGGTTCTATCCTGGGTACCGCATGCCATGCTAGCCCCAGAAGCCTGGGTACGATGAGCCGGCCCCTAAAACTGGGTGTGTTGGTGCATGCCTGTAATTCCAAGCCTGGGAAGACTAAGGCAGGAGGACTTCTTCGAGTCCAAGCTTCAGAGCAAGATCCTGTACCAAATAAATAAATAAATAAATACAAACAAGTGAAGACAAAATAAATGATTAAGTGCTTGATTCAGCAAAGGCAAGTTAATATTAATTATTTTTATAACCACTTTAATTTTATTATATTAAGAGAGAAAATTTTATAACTTTGAGAGTACTTGAACAAACTAAATGTTAATAGAAAAAATAAATAAATACAATATGCATGCTTCTTGTATCCATAAGTGAAAACCTCTGACATATTTAATATTACCACTGGAGGGAATTCATTGACCATTTCTGTAATAATTTCAAGTATTGTTTATTTGGTAATACCTATGTGATATGAGATTTACTAGCTCTTCTCAAGAGTGGGAGCAGAAATTGCTAGAAGAGAAATCATAAATTAATTGGTCATGACTCCATTGGCTTGAAGACTTCTTTCAAAGTCACAGCTGTCAAATGTGCAGCAAGGAAACTCACAATTACTATATAAATGTGATTCTGCTACCTGTCTATTGTAGAGGGCCCAAGCACACTATGAGAAGAGTTCTAAAAGCTACTATGATAACACTTCCCTGCTCAGTTACCTCGTTAGGTAAAGTCTAAAGGATAGGTTTCCTATGTGAAAACTGCAGGGCAGTTTGTCCATTCTTGTGTTCACTAAAGGTGTGATTGTGATCCCAAAGTGAATCAGTAGGATAAAGCCTGCTCAAACTCCACTGTCTGGCCTTAGCTTTCTCTTCTTCCCTCCGAAACTGTTGTATGGCAATGGTGAAAATTCTCGCTGATGTTAGGAATGATGATCAAGCACATTTATGCATTTCACAGGAGACACCCGGTGCTGTTGCTCCCCTGTCAGAAAGCACAAGGTCCATTTTGGCCCCTCAGTTTTGGGAGCTGCACCGTGGCCATGTGACTGAATCTTCATGGTAAATCAGCATGTTGCCCTGAACATGGTAAACCGAGAGAGTGACCACAGAGTTCAAGAGAGTGTAGAGGCCATTTCAGAATGGAGGTGCCAATACTCCTTCTTTGCGATGAGCAGTGGGTGTGGAAGCATCGTGGGATTTGTTACTCTTCGTCCTCTCAGCTCCCTGTGAGCTTCCTAATATCTTCCTGCTAAAAGTCCTTTTTCCTGGCTGTGGCTGATGGCTGCATAGTTCTCACAAATGAAAACTTGATGACTTCAGGTTTTTAGGTCTGAGAAATGAAGCAAAAGATCAGTAAATGGTTTCCCATCTTTGTATCCAGTACAAGACGCTCCTTCGGCGCGATGACAGATCATAAACACACTCCTTGTTAGTGAATACCAGAATAGATTTTGCCCCTAAGGTTTTGAGTTTTACACAAGCACATGTGAGGATCAATCTATGCCTTATTTTTAGCATAGTTTTTGGGCAAATTTTAATACATGTGGGAGAATACACTTAAAGATAATATATGAAAAATAAGTACTGGTTATCTAAAATCTTAAGTAAAAAGAGCATATGGAAAGTACTGCATGATAAAATGTATGCTCAGTTATGCATTTCAAGTTAAAAGGATGTAAACATTCTTGCAAAGATCCAAACATTTTATTATTAAGTGCCAAATGCTAACAATTTCAATTATGTCATTATATTAGAGACACGATTAACATTATCAACAGAGTTGTAAACATAAAAAGTTCTATAATATCTTCTCGCCTAACAAAATACAGTCATGCTTTCTAGGCTAACTCTGTGTGAAAAATCCACTTAAGTTACTCTGAGCCAGTGTATGTGCATGTATGTGTAAAACTTATGCCTTTCAGAGCAATTAAACATTATTGCATTTGAACAAAAATCACAACATATAGATAAATGCAATTCCTCCAAGAATTAACATATGTTACATTATAATTTTTGGTGTTCCCTAGTTATCCCATGGGAAGAAATTGAGAGGGGGATGTTTTTACTTGTGAAATCTTGACTGTGATAAAGATACAAAGACTTTGAAGTTCGAGGTAAAGGTGAGAAGTTGTGGTACAAAAAGACTCAAAACCAAGGTCTGCCTAAAGCTCAGATGTATCCACCTCATACCCTGCATGCATTCCTGTAATACTGCACTTCTGATCTGGAGGAGTTTCTCCTTTGACCTCTCTATCCTCATTAGTGACACGCGAATAGAATTAAATTTCTACTTCACGTGGTATTTGTAAGGAGTTAGTTATTTGTCACAGATTTTTTAATTCAGTGCTTCACACACAGCAAATGATTTGCAGCTGGTGGCTGCTACTAATGATAGCAGACATTTTCTTGTCCTTTTGTTAATTATTCCTTTTTGTCTCACTCTGTACTTTCTTGGTATAAGACAATAATCAGACTTTCAAGAAGACAAAAGATAGTTGTGGCTTTGATCTGAATTGTCTTCCCAAAACCTCTTGTGTGCAGAAGAGAGCTTGTGGCAGGTGACTGGGTTACATGGGCCCTCTAACTGGGTTACATGGCTTGATGAGAGGAGGTGTGGTCCTCGCTAGAGGCTGCTGGTCTTGGAGCTGATGTTAGAAGAGAATAGCTTCCTTCCTGGCTCCTCCCCATTCTCTCTGCTTTGTAGCTTCCTTTATTCCTGCAGCTTTCCCCTGCTTATGCCCTTGCACCTTGCCATGTCTGTGTTTAAGTCTGATGAAAATTGATTGAAATACTAACAAAAAGGAACCTCTCTTTCCTTAAATTGAGGGTGTCAGGTATTGAGTCAGAAAGTCGCTTGAACCATGGTGAATAACTAAATAGGCGAGCCTATAATTTCATCTGAATAAGTGGCATCCTGTCTACATGGAAGGGTTAACAGGCATCCTAACTCAGTGGTCATTAAAAATTGTAGAGAACAAAAGAGAGTTCACATAAGTTTTTAGAGCTGTCAATATTAATATGATCCAAATTAATGAATTATTAATATTGGTTGCTTCTAAAGATAACATCAGTCCTAACTGGAAACTATATGAGCATTTGTAATTAGGAATTAATTAACATTTTGGTTCAGATATGTTAATGTTCTTGCAAATATTTTCTGCTGGGTAGCATAGCCTCCAGGTTTGAATTAAAATGTAGTATTTCTAAAGAGAATGACCTGCTGATAACTAATAGGAACTAAGGCACGTACAATCATGGCAAGTTTCCATCACTTATTTTAGTGGAATGTAATACAAAAAAATGGCTCTTGGATGGGCCAGAAGAAGATCCATTGCTATTACCATCACACATCCAACTTCTTCTAAACATTAACTGCATAAAACAATTCACGCAATCAGGTTAAGTTGGCTACCTCTTAAATTTTTCTGGAAGAATTTTACAATAAGCAAAAAGCAATGGAACCAACAAGCTGGTGAAATCTGGCAGGTGTTACTCTAAGTAGGAAGGCTCTAGAAGGCTGGTTGGTGACAGAAAGCTCACAGCACTTTGTTTGCATGACTTTCCCTCATCCCCTTCCTTTGTCCATCAAAACAAAGTTATCTTTGGTGGCGTCTAAGTATTTTACTTGTGCCCAACTGGCACAAATAAATACAAGGGATGTTCTTAGTCTATTCCTGAGAATGCACTAAAGCGATCAGTTTCTTGCTACCTCATGAACTTGATCAAAACTTTGATCTCCATTCCTGGTTTGTTTTATGGAAATCCACAAGCTGCTCCCAGCAAAGTCCACCAATCCCAAGAGGCAGCAGAAAGGACATCTCTGTGCATTTGTCCACAATGTCCACGTATAGTAACTGCAGCAAATAGAACCTTGGCTCTACCCTCACCTATACATACTTGAATATTTTCACAGAATGCAGAAATTCATTTGAAAATGATCTAATTGTACTACGCCACATGATATTTAATTGGGTTCCTGTGCAGACTCTTCCACAAGGTCACTGGGACACTTTAGTTTGTGCTTGCAAGAGTTCCAAAAGTCTTTATTTTATAATTTATAATATTATTCTTCCCAAAGATGTTATTTATTTATATATCTAAAAAGTAGAGCATATGAACTACTTCCACTGAACAATTTTTAATAAAACTATAGAATGTCACATATCATTTGTCTTTATATAGTAAATTGATCTGCTGAACATTAACACTAATGATACCTTTATTGATTTCTCAGTTTTCCATCTTCTTATAAAAAAGAATAAAAATATATTCTTTATTTCTCAACATTGTATATATTGAGTAGCATATTATTATCTCTCTCTACATATAAGGTATTTTTATACATCAATTCTTTTGAATTCTTACATCAAAACTATGTATGTATTGATGCAAATGCTTCATGCTTAGAGATCAGCTACACATACACAGCATTACCTGCATATATTTAGGGAAACTGGTGATAAAAGAAGGTTGAGCAGGGAAGGAGACCTATAATGGTGAATGGTTATCTATAGGACCAAATTTCTTTTTCTCTTTTATATAAATAAGGAAATTGAGGGCAAGCAAATTTAAGTCAATAAGCCTACGGTCTGGCTGTCAGTGAAAGGGAATTCTGGAGCACATATTGGCCAGATTCTGAAGTTGATATTCTTTTTTTAATTATCGGTATTATTTATTAATATAAATAATGATATGTGGCTTGCAGCCTAGGGAATTTTGGGAAGCCATAGCAAATTTCACTTAAAAATAATTACCTTAGCAAATATATACTTAAAATATATTATTTTGCCAAACATAATTTTGTACAATTTATATATTTATTTGCTAATACTGAGGTTGCATCCAGGGTGTTTGTACTGAGCAACATCAGTATTCCTTCGTAAAACTTTTTCTATTTCTATATTAGTATATGATTGCAGTATATAAAAATTACATGTATCACGGAGAGTAGGTACATGTACATGACATATCTTAATCCTTTTTACTTCCGTATCTTCTCTTCTGCTGTTCTCTCCTAAGATTATTTTGAGACAAATCCTTTCTAAGTTGCTCAGTGAAGCTGATATTCTTTAGGCAATAGAGACATTGATGTGTACAGAACGGAGAATACTCTGCTTGAGTATTCTCTAAGAAAATAATTTTATGTTTAGTGGATTGAACCTCAGAAAGTAATGTCTGCTTAACTGTAATTTAAAATTTTCTCCTTTTCTTGCTTTAGCTTTTTAGTACTTTATCTTATGAGTTAAGGACCAGACTGATTTCAAATTAAGTCTTCCCTAATATGTTTTATAAACTGGAAAATATACAGATGAATTGCTAGTGGATTTTAAATTAGTTTTCAATGCTAATTGAATGAATTCATCATTTCACTAAGATAATCTAATAATTAGTATCACAGATGGTTGTATTTTGTTACTAATATGAGTTGCTTAAGGGCTATGAATTACTTTGTAGATCTATAGTAATGGGAGGAAATCATACACCTACTGAAAAATCTTAAAACCCATATTTAGTTATCTATCTATCTATCTATCTATCTATCCATCATCTATCTATCTTTATCATTTTCTCATCTATTACTGCTAGTATATGCACCCTGTGATGTTACTCAATTTCTGTGTTTCTCATAGACGATCTATACCTCCATCTATCTCATCTCTCAACTTGTCCTTCCATCTTGTAAGCAAAGTATAAGAAAAACAGACAAAAACAGAGCAGACACATCATTTTGCTCCTTGCTAATCTGAATGTTACACATAAAAATGGGTAAAGCAAATAGCAAAAGATTTGGAACCCAGAATCTATGCAAATATAGCTACTTTCCAGTTAGTGTCTCCCATTTTTGCAATGGCACAGGTAAAACATTTTACTCTTCCTAGAAAAGAGTATGTATGTTGAATCACAATCACATTTGTAGGAGACATAAAGCAGTTGTCTCCTTCTATTTTATTCCAGTTCACAAGAGGAAATTTGGCGGGAGAGGTGAGGAGACAAGATTTCATTGCCTTCCCTTCTGTGAACTCTGCAATAAAGCTACCTCCAGGGAATAAATCGTACAAAGGCTGAGCAGCATCTGGAAGAAATAATTTTTAGTTTTATTCTGAGGAAATATGTAGAATTCATTCTTTGTACTGAGGGTAGGCTGAATAAATCTGCAGAAAACGTTTTAAGAACATCACGAAATTCATAAACATTTCCAGAACATTTTTGCAGAGATCCCAATTCCGTTCTACTTCATGGCTTGAACATTCTAAGATAGGCAGAATGGGTCACTTGAATGATTACCTATAAGAAAAAGAATTATACAAATGCCATTGTCAGAACAGATTGTCACAGGTTTTACTGCCACACTCCCCATGGCACAGATAAACATCCAGAAGGGCCCACGCATTGCATGTGGGCTTGCAGGCAAAGGGAGGCAACTTTCACCGACACTCACTAATTAATCATGTGGCTGCGGTCCAATTCTTATCCCTGCTGTGAGACCATAGAGAACAACAGTAAAGCTCCTCTTCTCAAAACTGAGGAGCTAGCTGAATATGCTGAAGCACATCTGTCACCTCTGTACTCTGCTAATCTGAGGCAGGAGAACCTCAAGTTCAAGCCAAGTAGGGCAAATGAGTAGAACTACACCTCAAAACATTTTTAAAGGACTAACAACATACCTCAGTGTAGTCACCTGGCTCCATCCTCAAACAGAAAAACAAAATAAGAAAAATAAAAAAAATAAACCACACAATGTCTTCAGGAGAGACTACTCATATTCTTTTCCTATTATTCATATTTGTTTGTTTGCATCCAGCCACTCAGACATAAACCCACACAGAGACAAATTTTGCTGATTACAATAAAAAAAAAAGACTAGAATGTGCTCCTTGGTAAGTCCAGCTCTGTTGTTTTCCAAAATGCACTAAACAAACTTCGATGCAAGTAAATGAACTGCTGGAGCATCTGGAGTTTCCCAAAGACACCTTCTCTTCAGAGGAATTCCTAAGAACTGGCTCATAGTAATAATGGAATGTAAACGAATGGCTGAAATGTGACTCAATGTGACACTGAGTTTTAATGTCTGCACTTTTCTCTTTATTCCTTCCACTGATTTACATAATTATGGAAAAGGATTGTTACTATGGTTAGAAATATTGTTCACAGGCTTTCTAGTCTCTCCCTACCCACAAAGTATTTCAAACTTCAAACTATCACTTATTTTCTTTTGCCATCTGTTTTCTATATTTTGCATTATATACGGGGCTAGGAGGCTGAGTTCCACATTTCTATTACTTGACTGAGGCTAAATACTTTCATTTTCTTTTGGTAATATGATTTAGAGAACATACGGCTTACTTATTCATCATGGTATTGGTATATGTTCAAAACCCACCTTTTTTTTTTTTTTTTTGCGGCACCAGGGATTGAACTCAGGACCTTGAGCTTGCCAGGCAAATGCTTATTCTACAGAGCTATCTCCCCACCCCAAACCTACCTTTAATACTTAGACATCAATGAACGTTTCTATTCCCTTGAAACTCTGTACTTGTTCATACTCACTTGTGTTCTTCCAAGTTCTTCTAGGGAAGTCACAGACATTAAAGCATAAAACGCAGTCATCTAGTGAGACCTGTCAGACCAGTCATTCTGGGACAACGTTAGGAAGACGCGTGATAAGCTGAGTAATCGATTTCTGTCCATGTCTTCCCCTGTATATCTAGACACGTGTTAAATAAGTTTTCAATCATTGCCAGAAATCCTAAGGAATTGAAACTCATTTGTTATCTTAAGAGGGGTTAAAAGAATTTTAATGTCATCTGCTACAACAATAGCTGAATGTAGGGGTGGTCTGTAATAATCGCAGGCCTAAATTATGCATAGCAAGTCACACATAGGCTGGATGTGATAAAAACAAGTGTACTCTGATTTGTAGCCTTAGTTTGAATTTAGTCTTTGGTTTAGAATTGCCAAAGTGTATTTTAATTTTATTTCTCATTCTTGCTTGCAAATCTTCACCTGTATTTGTGCATTTTGTATTGCTAGATTCAAAATCTAGTTTTAAATTATACATATTGTACTTCCACATACTGTAAATATTTATAAATACACACACATAAATTACAAAATAATCCAAAAGTATTCCACATAAAACAGTCTGAAAATCAGAAGATTTGTAATAGTAGCTTTTTTACAGGTAAATTCATGACTCTAGGTTTTGATTTATTATTGGCAAATGGAAGCAGCTTGGGCTATTTTCAAGGTCCATGTTACGTTGAAATGTTTCTAATAACTCATGTTTTATTGAACTCCTCAGAACTTGATATCCCATACACATTATAATCTTCATGGCAGCCTACCTAAAAGATAATAAAATAGTGCTCTGGATTAGACAAATAACGGGACTTCTCCAATAATCAACATCTGATAAATAATCCATTGTGGAAATACTGTCAAATTTGTCTGTCTTCAAAGGTTTTTTTGCTTCTCCTGCATCATATTTCCACCTAAAACATTTTCCAAGATTTGCAAAAACCCCAGTTTTGTTTCTGTACTATTGTAGCATAGAAATATTTCACAGGTGTTAAGAGAACACAGCAAAACTACTTTAATCTAGGATTGAAAACTTGGATACCACAAATGAGAAATATTTAGAAGCTATTCTGATAAAACTTTTCCATAATCATCTGGAAGGCAGTGCAACATCTAGTCAAACGCTCACCCTCAGAATGGTACGTACATTTCCTCTAACATTTGAAATGCTTCTTCAGCCAGAAATCCAGCCTACAAATGCCCCCACTAATGGTCTCATGCACAAGACAGCATTAACCAAATAGAGTTCTATTCTCTGAAACACTGCTACTTTTGCCTCCTTGTATCCACTCCCCCATGGGAAAAAATGACTTCTAGAAAAGTAACTGAAATAGTAAAAACAAACAATCCAAGAAAACCAGAAAGACTGCTTAACAATTTCCAGTTGTGGCTAGGGCTCAGGGAAATTAAGAACAGCCCAAGAATGCTTGCTTTTCAGCCATGCTCTTGAAATCTTTTTTGCTTTCAATACAAGAGAATCATTTCAGTGGAGAGCTAAGAGAAGTCTACAAGATGAAACCCCTGAAGAAACACCTGTAGCAAACTGATTATAACAAACATGAAATACTCGAGCTCCCTCCACACCCCTCTGCTTTCTGTGCCCACAGCTCCGAGGTCAGTCCAGACAGTCACTTGAGTTCTATGGGAGATGCATTCAGTAACAGAAGAACAAGACTGAGCCTGGATAAGTCAGGAAAATGAAACTCCGACAAGGTTAAACTTACTGCTTCTGCAAGCAGACGTTCCTTCTAGCACATACACAGAAAGCCTGGGGACATCTCTGCATTGTCCTCTTATCAAAGACAGCACTTTGCTTTCACCAAGTTAGATACTCATTTTTCCCCCTCATTCCTTGCCCTGATCTCAGTTTGAGACAAAAAAAAAAAAAAAAAAGGAGAGAAAGTGCAGTGGCAAATGTTTCTTACTCAGCAACATGGGGATTCCTTTTCCTGTGTTTGCATCATTATCTCTACCACTTTGAAAAATGCCAGCACTATCACCGTTACAAGAATAAATGCTGTCGACGTCTTTTCCACTTATACCACTATGTCCTTACCAACCCGAAGTCCTTGGTGCAATTGTAATGAGTATTGATTTGTTAAATTCAGTTCTTGCAATAACTATATCAAATATCCGTACTTTTGCTTTGAAAACATTTTCCCCAAAGCATAGATCTCAGACTCACTAAATTATTCGTGGGTTAGGAAAAACAAAACCAAACCAAACCAAGCCAAAACCATACAAGAAAGTCTTCTGAATAACATGGAAATGTGTGTTGCCAAAGAACCCTGGAGAAAAGAGTAATATGTGTATGAGGAATAAAATAAATTAAGAACATTTACCAAAATTACTTCCTGTGAATATGCGCAGTTCCAATCTCTAGCCAAGATTCCATAAGCATTTTGCTTTTACCATTTGAAAAAAAGTTTTCAATAGGGCAGAACAGGAAGGTGAGTCTCAATGCAGAGTTCTCTCTCCCTGGCACAATAATAAGGAGCATAAGTTATTGAGAACGTAATTAAAAGCACACATGGACTCCTGTGGACAATTAACTATGTCACTTATGAGAGATATATTTAAATGGCAATGGAATACCCATGTCTGACAAAACTAAACAAAAAAGGGGGGTACAAATGAAGGACCAGTTTTTATCTGTATATACAAGATAGGATAGATATACAGCTACTCTCTCTTATTTCAATGAGAAGAAAGATTTGCAGTAACAGTGTTTGGACAGGATATCCTGTCTGCATCTTGTACTATGAATAACTACTATGAAGAAAACAATATGAAAAGTATTAATTATTGTAATTGTCCTATTAACCTGTTTTGAAACTGTCTCATTGCTATTTGTTTCTCGATGAAATTAATAAAAAATAAATAAACGTAGGAGATGGTAATGATAGAGAAAATTTGGATGATCTGCTGGCTTTCGAGTCTGGCCATGCAGGCCACAGTGATACAACCTTATCTGATGGAATAATTCTTGACAGTCAGTGGGAACAAACCCCAGATAAGTACAACAAGTCAATTGGAGTTTTGGGTCTTTGAATTGAGAGAAAAATGTTAATTGTGAAAAACTACATGTTCTATAATTCTATATGTGTAGCGTTCTGCAAAAGAAAATACAGAGAAGGGAAAACAGACTGGTGGCTCATGGGGAGACTGAGGAAGGAGGGGGCATGGCTAGGAAGAGGTCAACTATGGAGATTCCTGTGGGGTGAGATGACACTTACTTATCTTGGTTATAGAGACTGATATAGGTGATCAAATCTGATAGGATTGGACACAGATATACCAAAATGAAATCAGAAAAAAATCTCAGTGCACACAAAAATTCCTAAGTTGCAATTAGGATCTACTTAATTGTGTTGTGCCAGGGTCAGTGTACAGTATTTGTTGGACTCAGGAACAATAATATGTAACATGACACCGTGAAGGGGAAGTGGAGTGAGGAGTACAGTCTGCATTAGTTTTGCAATTTCTTGTGAGTCTATCTTAATTTCAAAAATGAATGAAAAGCTCTTAAAAGGTCCTTCTGAGAGCCTGGATTGATTCATCAGCTCCTTCCATTACTTAGCAAGATTTTGTTGACCTATCTGTGTGCTGCTTTATACACACTAGTAAGGAATCCTGAGAACACATAGTAATCCTGAGAGAAGAGACTAGTGGGCGCGTGAACATAAAGTGGGACCACGCCTCGGAGTGCAGCTCAGTGTGCAAGTTTCACCCATGATGGTGTGAGCACCCCTTTCTGAGGCATTAAGAAAAATTGGATATGAGTGTGCTGCTTTAGTTTGTAAGGTGGACAGAAGTCATAGCATCCCTGGAGCCAGCATCATTGCTCTTCATCTCATTGCGTGTACGATCGCATCAGTCCCTTGGGAAAGAGATCAGCAGCTGTTTAGCGACTTAGGCATGTCCCGGTAAGCTGACAGCCAGTTGTCCCAATAACAGTACTTGGAGCTGCAGAAATGAAAATTGTTCCAATAAAAAGTATTTTCTGTTCATATAATGACATTTTGACAATTTTCCTCTCTATCATTTGGGCAAAGAAGGTATGACATACCTCAACCTTCAGGTCTCACCTGTAGATACAGGGCAAAAACTCTTCTCAGTGGTTTAAATTTCCTTTGGATCTCTTTCTTAAACTTACCTGTATGTTTTCTGCAGGACTAGAGATGTTCCCTTTATCTGAACTTTTGGAGTAATAAGGAGCCCATAATGAATTCCCCAAAGTCATATTTTCAATGATGTTCAGTTGGCTCAAAAAATCTAAGTCATTCAAATATCACACTAAAACCCAAACTGAGATAAATTTTACAGGATTCTGGGTGCCAAAAATGAGAAAGTGATGGCAATAAGCACACACACACACACACACACACACACACACTCTCTCTCTCTCTCTCTCTCTCTCTCTCTCTCTCT
>NW_004524587.1:18503494-18504507 GCF_000260255.1 Octodon degus
ACACACACACACACACACACACACACACGCATGGATACACTATAGAAAGAGCTTCATTGATTACAGATTTGAGATTAACTAACAATTTCCTATACATACAGGTGGAAATACATTCCTCTAATAAGTGGAGAGTGGATCCATCTACCCATTCACTCTTTGCCATTTATACCCATGTGTTTTATGTTCATCCTAAGGTTTTTCCTAAAAGCAAAAATCAAATATACACTCCAGTGTTTCAATGCACTCAAAGCTAAGTGAAAAAGCAATAGAGTTCTAGGTCAAAAAGATATAACAAAAATGATTTTATGAACTTATTCATTTATCCTCTGCCCCCATGAAACTCTTTCTCAGTGGGGGTACAATATGTGTACCTTTTATTAGGCTTGATAAGTGAAAAATAATGTGATAGTAATATTGAGTATAGTGTTATTCATGCAGTTAAAGCAGATATAGGTTTTTGAAAACCAGTTTCCCCCAATATTTTTGTAACTGCAGATTTGATTTTCTATAGTCATTCAGTATCACATCCCAAGTACAGTGCGAGAGATGGGATGAGAAAATAATAGTGATAGAAAAGACATGTCGTGTTTAGCCATGCCAACAATTAACTGTACAACCTTAGGCATGTCCCTCCAGTTGTCTTGGTCTTATCTATTTTATCTATAATAAAGACAACCTAGATTAGTATAGCCAAGATGTGAATTGCAAATAAACCTAATGTGTATTGCCTACAGAAAAATTTTTAACAAATCTGAAAGACTCCTTTGTTCTCTTTGGAATAAAATTTAAAATGTATTTGGGCATTTGCATTGGTCCTTTGCTTAATTCTCGGAACAAAGTACTCTTTCTTCTATCTCTTTGGCTATCAATATTGTGATGTCAATGCCTTTGGAATCCTTTGTCACTGCCCTCACATTTTTTTTATTTTTTGTTCCTCGAACGCCTTCAGGGCACTTTTGGCCAGCGGGAGAGTTGTGAGGTTCGAACTCCAGCAACCTGAGGCTGACAGCTTT
>NW_004524587.1:18516954-18525629 GCF_000260255.1 Octodon degus
AAGAAACACATTTAACTCATAAAGACATTCATAGGCTGAAAGTCAAAGGATGGAACAAAATACTACATGTCCCAGCACCTCAGAATAAAGCAGGGGTAGCAATTCTATTCTCAGACGGAGATGGGCTGGGAAGCATGACAGTGTTAAGCCATGCAGTTGTGTGTGGAGGATGAGCGGGGCAATGATCTGGAGAACATTCGGAAGATTCTTTGATCTGGGGGTTGGTTGGAGGGATTCTCACCCTGACTAACTATGTGTGCTGATGCCTGTGGACTGGGCTGCTGCACTGCAGATGGTGATTTGTGGTGGTTGTTTCATGTTGGGAGTGCCTGTGGTTGTGGTGTTCTGAGTGTGGGCGGCTGGTCGTGACATGCCAGTTGCTGCTGGGATGTCTCTTGGGTGGGTGGATGTTCGGGAAGGGGGGGGTGGTGGGTGGTGGCGGGAGACGGGAGGGGGAGTGTTGTGGGACTGTCCTGCTTCAAGGTTGTGTGTGGTGGGATTTTTGGACTTATGTGCGGACGTGAGAAGCATAGAATTCTTTATCCTATTTTTTAGGGTATAGTCTGATTTTTGGATGTTTTTTGTCATGTTATGTGGGGACTTGGAGTTCGGCATGTCGATGCTTGATGAAAAATGCCTGTTCCTTATTATGCCTAGGATGTTTGAAATGCAGTGAGATAGTGAGGTTAAGATTGATAGCCTAAATCATTTGATAATAACAATGGGCTTTTCTTCTGGATGGGTGGCGACCTAGGTTTGCAGACCAAAATTGGAGAAGGGGGAGGGCTGCAAGGAGGGCCAACTTTTTGGCCCTAGCCTTCTAAGGTCAATTGAGACTTAGGACATATGAGAGCTTGTACTGTGGCGTCATGTACCTCGGTAGTGTCCCAAGTTTTCTGATCAGGAAGATTGTGGGGCCAAAGAGGAAAGTGATCGATGACGTGGAGTGGGCCTGAGGAGAGTCACATGGGGAGGGGACACTCTCTCAGGCTTTCACGGAGAGCACATTGGCCAGGCGATGGTCGTGACTCATCCACATGGCTGCACTGATGGAGGTTCTACAATCTGAGGTGCAGGATCTCGGGACGGATCCTGAGGGCATTTCATTGACCTTCTCAGACCAAAAGGCTGCAGCTCTTGTTGCACTGGTCCTGCTTTACCTTGGTCTTGACCATCCAGTAGAAAAGTATGAAGACGAAATATAGGAAGTAAAGCCATGTTGTTGTGTTGAGCTGTGGGGGACTCGGGTCGATAATTTCTGACATTGCCAGTTAAACAGAAGACCCAGTGCTATTGTGGGCTACTGGACTCTTTTGGAATATTTTGCTGAGTTTACACAGCTATAGTGTTCAGTAACGGAACTTGGAAAAAGTGGGGTGCACCGATGGATGTCCATTCTGTATCTGTGTGTTCGTGGTGGTTGGGGTAGATATATGGTTGCATTGTCTTAATGACTGGAATGATTTGTTCTAATGGTGTTTGTGGATGGGATCACAGGTCCGCATCTTGTACAGCAGTTAACCACTGAGAAGAATGTGTGCAGTGTGTTATTTGTTGAAACTGTACTTCCGATTTGGTTTGAAACTGTCTCATTGCTATATGTTTATCAATAAAACTGTAGAAAAAAAGAAAAAATAATAATTTGTTTCTTTCCCCATTTCCTGTATCTAGTTAGGTGTTTAGCTTTTTAACTTTTTAAAATGTCAGTTTTTTGGGCTGGTGAGATGGCTCAGTGGTCTAAAGCATCTACTTAGAACAAGCTTAGCAAAGCAAAGGGACCATGGTTCAATCCCCCAGCACCACATGCCAGCCAGCCAGCCGCGCCCCCTGGTGGGCTGAACTGGCCACACACACACACACACACACACACACACAGACACATACATAAATAAAATAAAATGTTAGCTTTTAGTTTTGTGGACTTATTCTGTATTTTTATGTTGGTATTGTATTATTTTATTTTATTTTTAGGGTTTTTCTTTAGGTTTGTTTGTTTTTCTTCAGGGTCTCACTATGCAGCTCAGACTAGTAGTGAGCCTCCTGTTTTCAGCCTCCCTAGTGCTGGAAATACAGGCGTGTGCCACCACTCCTGGTCTTGGAGGCCCACTCAGTGCACCCAGGAGTTGGGCAAGTGTGACATGCACTGTGGCGATCAAACCCTGGCTCTTGGGCTTGATTGAGCATGTACTTAGTCTGCTGAGCTATCTTTCCAGTCCTTATTTTAAATTTTAAAGAGAGGACAAAATAGTGTTAAAACAGAAAAATTTTCAAATGTTACAGCATTTCACTTAACAATTATATGAATTTCACAGTATCTGTTGTACTGCATAGTGTTGTCCTCAAATTAGTTGTTCATATTACCAGATATATGCATACTAGAAAAAAGAAAAATTAATAACATATTATGTACACATAATATGCAGCATATATAAAATATATTTAAGAAGAGAAAAAAATGGATAAAGAATTGAAAAAAAGAAGACAAAACTAAGCATTAACTGCTCACTCCCACAAACCGGAAATCCACAGTACAGGCGGCCAAACCATCCTGTGTACCTAGACAGGCATATCTCTTTTCCCCACTCTCTCTTCTGTCTTTCTCCTCATCTCAGCATTAATTGTGGCTTCTATCTTTATTTTTTCTTTTTGCCTTAAATTTATTTTCTTATTTTTCTACATCTTTTCTTAATGTTGAAGTCTTCATTAGAATATTTTTCCTAAAGAAGTGAATATAAATTTTTTTCTAAGCACTGTATTGCTGCATATCACAAAAGTTGATGCACTGAATGCTATATGTAACTAATTCAAAAGGGGGATTGCAATGTGCATGGGGGGCAGGTAGTGAGTGACATTCTTTCTTGTTGAACTGAGCTTATACTTTTTCTCTACTCATTTTCTGGATATAGTCCTTCCATATTCCTACCACAGAGACTTCTTCATGGAAGGCCCACAAAATGGCAGTTGGCTGGTGTCAGAATAAGTAAATGAGAAAGCAAGACCAGTTCTGAGTAGAACACAAGCTAGGGAAACAGAAGTCAACACAACAGAATGTCATATCCCACTCCTTTTGCTGAATTCTATTTTATAGAAGCTGGATGATTAATTGTGAACTTGAATTGAATAAACTGAACCAAACAGAATAGTAATGCTTTGTATATATCTGTGAATAACTGAACTGAAAGCCAGCCAACTGAAGGAAGAAGACTGAAGTTGAATAAAAACAATACTAGCCAACTGTTTGACAGCTGGAGAGGGTAAGAAGGGAAAGAAGAAAGCAATGATTCCCTTTTTGAGGAGCTCTGGTCCTGGGCTTTTCTTCTGGATGTCGGTCTCCATTTCTACAGCATTTCAGCACAGAATACTTGGTCGGCCTTCTTGTGCTGACTCCTACCTAAGTCTCTGAAGGAATCTACCAGGCTCTCAATTTCCAACTATTACTGCACATTGCATCTTTCCTGTGTACAGAACACCATTTTAGAATTTTTCTGTCTAAGGGCACAGATGGTCTTAGTGACTATTCCACTTCTGATCCTGTAATCCTAGCTGGTAAACCCATTTGTATAATTAGCCATATAGTTTATATTGGTTCTCCTCCTGTGGAGGAACCTAATAGAGAAGTAAATCAGGAGACACAGCCTAGACTGAAAGCAGAAGGGATTATAAAAGGTGTAGATATCAACAAGTCATCCTCATTGGGAGCCATTTTCAACACGGATGCTGAGTAAGCACTTCAAAAAGAGAAGATAGTAAAAGTGAGATATTGAGTTCTCCATCACTGAAAGTACCCTAAAGATGTAATTCTCAAAGTGCTGCCAATAGAGTTATTTCTTCTAATCTACAATGAAGTTAAAGCTCACACAAATGTAGACAGTTAGATTTATCTTTTACTTTTTGATTCGCCCCCATCTTAGGCAGCAACAGAAATACTAACAGTCATACATGTTTTGCTTTCTGATTTTGGTTCAAGTGCTGTCTCAGCTATACTTTCTTCCATTTGATAGGGGAAAAAAAATAAACAAACAAAGAAATGTTTTTCATACTATTTTTACCTCCTTCCAAACACTGAAGTTTCTGAGTCAGAAAACAAACAAACAAAAAAACAACAACAACAAAAACTGAAAACAGGAGGGATTATAAAAGCTGCAGATGTCAACAAGTCATCCTCACTGGGAGCCATTTTCAAGACAGATGCTGAGTAAGCAATTCAAAGAGAGAAGATACTAAAAGTGAGACACTGAGTTCTCCATCACTGAAAGTACCCTACAATATATACACCTGTAGCCCTGGGACACACATAGCAGGACAAAGATACTGAAATCCAAGCAGTGTCGCAACCCACACACTTCCGCTAAGTCAGTGAAATCGCCGCCCTGAGTCACACATTGCACAATCCCACATGGAGCTCCACCTCCATATATCCTTCTATGGGATGCAGAACAGAGCTATGCTATGCCTTGGAAGCTCTTAGGCTGCCGTGGATATTCTCAGAGGCAACATTATTGTCTGAATTTATGGCAGTTCTGCATGAAAAGACATAAAAGAAAATTACACATCTCAAGTGCTCACTCCCCGCCACAAACTGTGGCAAGGCTGTTCTTGTGCTCGTTCCTTGAAGCACACCCTGCTGTGTCGCGAGGTAGGCTCCGTCATTCCTGCTTTGAGATGAGTCATCCGGGGTCTGAGGTTAACCAACTGGCTCCTGTCAGGGAGCACCGCTCTGAGCTGTGCTTTTTGCCCTAACTTTGAGAAAGGCCCAGGCTGAGCTTGGGTTGAGTGAACACCGAGAAGTGTGAACAGTGCAGTTTGCCATGGAAGCATATTATGCCAGGAAATAATTCATTCTCTTTAATAAACTGTGATCCTTTTGTCTAGTTCTACTTTTGTGTACTTTAACAGATTGCTGGTACTTGCCAGAAAATCCTGTTATGAACTAGGGATAGAACTGAAGGAAAGATTTCTGTGTTAGGTTTTCGGATGTTCAGAATCTACTAGGAAGGGTCAGTGTGTAAAAATATATGTACAATGCGATGTAATAGAAACTAATATAACATGATCCAAGAAACTATAAGGATGTATTAAAAAGGGGAGGAGGCTTAAAGGAAAGACTAGCTTTGTTTAGCAGGACACATCCACTGAGATTCTTGAATTTATGGTTCTGCAGGAAGTAACATAGAAGGGCTGGACATTAGGTAGCTGGAATAATCTTTAGTATATTTTAAGGAGTAATTCATTTCTAATATATCCTGTGATTAAATAAAGAAAAAGAATGGGTAAACACTTGTAGTCATGGTTCTAAGAGTTAATTGAGAAGTAAATTGTATAAGGGTTTAAATTAATTATGATTATGCATATACTTATTTTAAATAATTGATTAGATTATATAAAGATATCTGATTAATATCTAAACACAAACAACACTTAACATGCTAATGAGATGTCAATTGTTTTGCAAAAATAAATACAGACATTTGTAATGGTAATTGAAGTTAAATTTGCTATGATTATTTATTACATCTAGTTTTAAAATATGTTAATTATTACAGCTGCGGGAAAGCTCACTCCATATTCAAGAAGTTCCTTTACCATATTTATACCTGCTGCATAGGTAGTTCCTGCAGAATGAGTCAGTTTAAACGTATTTATCATTTGAAGCTTGATAAATTTTAATGACTTATTTTGGGGGCAGATTACTCATTAGAGGCTCACGTAGTAAATGAAAGCTTTCGAAGGACGTAAAATAAAAAGGAGCTAAGCAACGTAGATGTAAGCTCACAATCAATAAATCCTTATTATTGGAGAATAATAGTTTAAACATAGTTTTACAGCCTCGAGGTAAAACTGATCTTCTATGAAAATCTTTCTAGGTTTACCCAGATGGAATCAGCTGTTTGATTTTCTGGACTTTCTTAGCAGATTTGCTGAAACACTCATATAGACTTTTCTATTGCGATCTCTTTGATCTCTCATTGGTCTCCAAAAATCTAAGCTAAGGTAGATTCATGAGTAGATAATAAAGACACAGATTGTATCCTTTTAAGTTTGCTTTACATCACTCATGAGAAAAGCTTTATGCTCTGTTACAAGAAAGAGGGGTTATATTTTCCAATTGTCTTCAGTATCAAGTAAAATGCATCTCCTATCATGATCATACCATTAATCACACAAGCATAAATGGGTCTTATGTATGGGTTAGTAAGCACCATTTATGGTTTTTGCACAATTTTAAGATTCTAAGCCTTCCCTTGCATAACACTGATGTCCTTGGGTTGTCTAAGTCTTCATTTATAACAAGAACATACCCTAAGTTTTTGTTTTGTTTGGCTTCATTTTTCAAAAAGCAGTGTAGTGATGTGGCTGAGAGGTTGTATTTGAGGCATACAGAGGAACATTTGCCTCAACTATGTTACCTGTGTGGAATTGGGGAAGCTGAGAGAATGTCCTGAAATCAAATTTGCCCATTTGGAAACTGAGAAATGCACCAATCTGAATTTACAGTATTGAAGTGATTCAGTGGTGTCCGTGAAGGTTTTCCTTAACATCTTCTGCATATTAGTAAAATCCAACACTTAAGTAGTCCTTACCACATTGCATACACCATTCTAAATTTTTCCTTCATTTTTAAAAGAATCATGCTGAGCCAGCCAAATAGCTCAGCAGATTAAAGAACCTGCTTAGGCAGACACAGAGACCAGGGTTCCATCTCCACATTGCTGGGTGGGCTCCCCCAACCCCCGGGGCACACTGAGACGGCAATTGAGACCGGGCATGGTGGTGCACACCTGTAATCCCAGCTCTTGGAAGGCTGGACACAGGCGGATCACTAGGAGTCCGATCTATGTAGTGAGACCCTGTAGACCCTGTACTAAAATAAAAACAAAGAAAAAAGAAAAGAAACACACTGTCAACAGCAGTTCCATTTTAAAGATGTAAAATACTGAAACAGTTAAATGCCTTGTTCCATAGCATACTGATATTAAGTAGCAGAACAAGACCTCAAACGCAAAAGTTCTGGCTCTTGATCCTTCTTACTGATGTGTGCTCTACTGCCTCCATTCATATCAAATGTAGGAGTTACAACTCTTAGTTCCTGATTTTTTTTCTTCCAAATATTTAGAAAAACATTTTTTCTATTATATTTATATAGCTAATAGTATGTATTGATGTTCTATTACCATAATAAATTTGTTATTTTAATAGATCTGTGGCTGGGATTTTACATTGTTTATTCTGAGTTCTTAATCAGGGTCCCATATGTGAAAGTCATTGAAAAATACTGTGAATGAACTTCTGATGATCGTCATGTATTCCTTATAAAGCTGCATTAGATACTGATCTGTTTAAACACTATTCATGCACAGAAATTGCAATGTATCATACGTTTGACTAGGATGAATGATCTCTAATTAATAATGCTGAGCCTCCAAGGAAGGACTGGGCTCTGCTTACTTGAAACAGCACAGGCATACTTCCATTGGAAGAAAGAGTGATTTCACAATATGACCTTCATATCTCAAGCTTGCAGAGATTATATTATTGGCTCCTGTGTTAAAGAACACAGTTGTAATTTGAACCCAGCCTGTGTCTCCTTTCATCTTATCCACATGGAACAACATGCTATTAATATTCCAATCCACAAATATAACTAGAACTACTCTTTGAACCTGAAACACTCTTAGATGAACATTTAATCGATCAAGTTGTAGCTAGTAAAATGTTTTACTTTGTCTTAACATTTTTATTATGTATTGCAGTTTAGTTTGCCTCGTAGATATTGCTGTTTCATTGAACATGAGATGAAAAAAAATGTATCTTTCCCTTCAAATCCAAGTGAGAATCCTATTTCACAAATTTATAACTTGGACTCAAATGTAGACCTTGCATGCACAGATACTCACAGAGGTCACTCAGCATAGCATGGAGCATAGGTAATGCTTCTGAGAGAACAGATCTGTATAGTTGTCTGAACCCCAAGAGAGATGCTGCAGGTTGCATTGTTCCTGGATCTTTCCTTTCTTTTATGTCTTTTATTTCTTCTCTCAGGCAAATAGACTGGCATGTTTGTTCAAGGTAGACATTACCGTATCCAGCATGAGGAGCTATAATAATTCTTCTAGGCTTTTCTTTCTTTTGTTTACATGCTTTTCAATTAATTCACTCATTTTTTTTATCTGATCTTTCCATTCCTAAGGATACTCATTAAGTCCTTAAAAGCGAATTCATATTTAGTCCTAATCCTAGCTAATGCACTTTACTTAAATGTGGGTTCACATCAAGCTCTAAAGTTGGCCTCACCTGTAAAAAAAAACACTTCCTTTTCACAAAAACCCTGCAGACATTATCATTTAAAAACTCTCATCGTATGTCCCAGAGAAGTTATTTCCTAAAACTGTTTGAAGAATGGCCTAGAAATATTTCAACATTTCTTTTACAGCCATCTCTTAGAAGTGATGTGCATCTATGCTCACCGCTGTAGTCAGGGCTCTTAGGCACTGTGTTAGATGTTTAATGCATGGTACTTCTTAATCTTCAGAGAATATGCTGTGAAATATGATTATTTTGTCTACTTTCAGGTGTAAGTAAATGAAATTAGACCATGTATTTGGTACAGCAAAGGCTTTATTCATATCTACATCATAGTCATTTTTCAATATTAATTGGGTCATGTTGAAAACCTC
>NW_004524587.1:18525729-18535802 GCF_000260255.1 Octodon degus
AGCGGGAGAGTTGTGAGGTTCGAACTCCAGCAACCTGAGGCTGACAGCTTTGTGGAAGCAGCCACTTAAAGGCCTGAGCTAGGGCCAGGCCCCCAGCTAGGCTGTCCTCACATTATACACATTTCCTAAAATTTCTTGGCCAGCTGTTGCTCTCTTGATCTTGGAATGGGGAAGTATGACACAATCATCAGAGGACAAACTTGTGCACAGTCCACGGAGCATTTGCATGGCTCTTTATTTCAGAAATAAGATTAAAAATTTGAGGAGACTCTGGGACAGAGAAGAAAGTTTTCAGTCAACTCATAAAGATAAAAAAGCTTTGAATGTTGATGCAGCTGATTTAAGGCTCTCAGGCTGTTTCTCCTGAAAGAAGAGTGGCCTGGTAGGAGGTTGTGTCAGACTTTATTATTTCCTGATTATAAAGTTACATACATCTGGGGATCTCAACTCCCACAATTATATTATAAAGGTGTTTGAACAAAACAAAGCCTACTAGACGTGTTTCCTAAGCCTGAAGTCTTAGGCAAAATAAGGTATTTATTTGAAATGTAAGTACAGACTCACGTATAATTATGCATTAGAATGAAAAATACACATTTATGGTTAAAATAAGGATGTAATTCCAAAACCACTGAATATGTTTTTGAATTATCAAATCCATTCAAAACCATTTTTATCAATGTGCATACATATTCAATCCTTTGCATACATAAACACTAATGGTCAGGATGTAAAATAGCTGAGATAATTGTACAACTAAAGTCTATTATTGAAAATAACAGTTAATACTTAATTTTTATGACCAATTTCACATGCTTGTACCTGGTAATCTGAACAATTACTTTGAGGATAATAATTCACAGTATAACAACCATTGTTAAATAGCAATCATCTTGTTTTTTGAAACTCTGCATTATTTCTAATGGTTTTTATTATATTTTATTATCTTTAAATTTTAAAAAAAGAAGAGGGCAGGGGACCTAGCTCAGTGGCACAAGCACCAGCCTGGTAAGCACAAGGTCCTGAGTTTGGTTATTGGTACAATGAATACATTAGTTCATTAATTTAAAAAGATAATCAAAATCAACTTTGCAATGATTTTTCAAAAAAATTTACAAAAGTAGAAAAGCAATCACTTGTATTTCCAGTCTGTGTCATTAGTGTCAGTAGATGTTTACAAATTGCTTTAATAATGCCCTGCTTTGCATTTCTACTAGCAAAGCATTCTTTGCATCTCAACCAGAAGTTAGAATTAACATACTTTTCCTTTTAGTTTCTAATAATCATCTAAGTACTTCATAATCATAATTAGTTTGATTTACAGAAAAGTAAAACAAAAGCTTTACATGCCTTTGTATGATTTTGGATCTGTTATGTGAATTATCATCAATATATTTGAGACACTTCTTTCTGTTGAATAATTATATATGTAATGGGTCTTGGTTATAGCAAATACACTTTTTAGCTTTACATTTGTCTTTGCTCTTTTCAGGTATTATAACTTAATACCATGTTTAATGTCTGTGTAGGCACACAGGGTTCAATTGCTAGCTTTCTAGATACAATGATGATGAACAATGTTTTTAAAAGAACTACTACGGTATGTATGATTTGATTCTCGTCCACTTGTGAAGTCACCTACTGATCTCACTTTTCCTTAAATATGAGATATCCACCCACTTTAAAGTTTCATGCCAGCTCTGAACTACAGTTAAGAGCTCCTGTCTGGGGTATCTACCTACACAATGCAGCAGCTTCTTACATCTTGGCTCAAAAGTCACATTTTCAGCCATTACTACTGTGTAGGGTTAGTCTGTTTCTCAACCTGGTCTGCTCTTCTGTCTGGGGCCACCATGTGAAAACTCATTGTTTAAATTTCTTTCCACATCATTGTCGCATACTGAAAAGATGGAGACTTTATTTAATGTGCTTGCATTTTACTTTTCATTATCTATGATACATGAAGTTTCACGGTTTTATTTTTAAATGACATATTTCAAGAATCTGCAATAATACTTAGGATAAATAGGGCTTAACAAAAATGAAGTAAGATGAGTGAAAGATGGATTTATTTTCTAGATTTCTATATTGAGGGGTTTTTTTTGGATTAGCTTTTCTTATTATATTTATAGGGTTGTTTTTCTTTGTTTGTTTGTGTTTTGTTTTGTTTTGGTTTGGTTTGGCTTGGTTTGGTCTGCTTATTTTGTTACCAGGAATCAAGATCACGACCTCACACTGTCCAGGTTGGCGCTGTTCTACTAAGCTATGTCTCTGGCTTTACATTTTTCATTTTTATTCTAAATGAATTTTATGTTTATTCATGATATGAGTCTCTTATTTTTGTTTCATTCCAGAGGGATAGAAGTTGTTCCAGCCTCATGTGACATGTAATGACATGTCCCCATTTGTTGACAGCCCAATTTTTCCTCTCTTTTAACTGAATTAAGATACGACTTTTATGAATTAAGCGTGATACATATTGTGATGCAGCTCAGGAAGTTTTGTTTCTTTTTACATACATTTTTCACTGAGTTTCCAAATAAACCTGATACTGATTTGCGTGTGATAGCTTTACAGTATTATTTGTGTTTAAAATTACTATCCATTTGCACTTATTTCTTGGTATTTTGGTTAGTATATTTTTATTCTCCACATTTTTTAAAATTGTAGCACATTTGCAGCCTTATTGATTATTTGTTTTCTTTGACTATCTAGAATATCTTCCGTATGTAGAATGAGCAAAGCCTTGCTTGTTTATTCCTTTTGAAATTCCAACATAGGAATCAAATGCAGGTTTGTGATTAGCAATTTCTTGGAAAATGAATAAATCATTTCAGATCCTAGAAGTATATTCCTAGAACAGGGAAATATTGTTTTTAAACCTATCTTTTGTTCATTGATCTTACCAAATACTCCATTATAATTACTATTATATTAAAGTTCTAACTAGTTATATCCAGCCAATCAAAAGAATGCCCTTTCTCTAATAATCATGCCTTTAAAACAATCTATAGCCCAGATATGATTACTAGTCTCCTGGTGAGCCTCAAATCTTATTGGTTATAAACACAAATGAAATGCTACCACCATTTCCGTGACTGTGCATATTGTAATTCAACCCTGAAACCAAATGCATATTTCATTTACTGTCCTTATTTTTTTTCTCTTTGAACATGGTCCTCATCCTGGTTTCTGTGGATCAGTTTTAAAGCTCTCCAGGATGATGATTCATCTGCTTCTTTTCTCTATTCCTTGCTGTCACCACTGGTAAGCAAGCTTCAACGATAAATAAAATCCAGTCCCAACTAAGCCACCATGACATCGTTCCCATTGTACAGATGGGTGGATATTTGTATCCCAAAATGAGGAACACTACTGTAGAAGTTCTCTATTTGTTAAAACCACTTATAGAACTACTGTTGTGGTAATGTTTCAATATTAACAGCACCTAAATTCCTGAAATGAATAGAAGTGCAGGGAAACCATCATTGTTTGAGTCCATACCTCTGAAGTCATATTGTGCATCATTTTTATATAGAATAAAGTAGAAAACAAAATATTAGAACATACCACTACAGATAATTTGAACATTTAAATAATGTTTTTAAAAAATCTGATGAGTGGGATTACTTATTTGGAACCATTTCTGGGTTATTGTCCATGCCTACTAACACTTCAAACTATTTCTTTCATCTTCCATTTCATCAGGTTTTTGTGCTTTCTAAAATATAAGATGTGGGCTGGGGAGATAGCTTGCTCGACAGTCTAAGTGCATGCCTAGCAGGTGCAAGATTCGAGTTTGAACCTGGTACCATATTCCCTGCAGGGCCTGGAATCCCAGGGGTGTTGTGAAGATCCTGAAACTGGACATCATAGCTCACTCCTGCAATCCCAGTGCCAAGAAAGCTGAGACAGGAGGATCACTATGAGCCTGAACTGCATAACGAGACCCTACATTGAATAATTAATTATAAAAAATTATATCTAAGTTGTAAATATGCTGTAATTGTGCCCAAATTAACTCACATAAAATGATATATAATGAATTCATCTTTTCTAATGAAATTATCAAACAGCCTCCTTGAGATTAAATTAGTTCTCTTTTTATTTTTTTTTTTTGTTCACTCTTTACCACTGCCATGATTTTTTAAATATATGATGGAAACCAGGTGAGTTTTCTTTATGTGAGCAATAAAATTTAATTATTTTTTCATTTATTTTATTTTAGTTTGAAATGCAAAACCATAAGCAAAAACAAACGGAAAAAAACAGGATATCATACAACAATACACATGTGACAGATTTTTAAACAGGAATAGCTAATTATCAGTGGTGGTTGCCCTGTTTATTTTTATTATCAAATTGGCTGCTCAGATTAACAGATACGGTATTTAAGGTTGGGGAAATAACTGAATATTGGCACTTGTTTTCAATAAATCTTATCCCAGAAATTCATCATAAGAAAAATATACTAAAAGTCTACAAAGAAAATAAATAGATCTCATTGAAAGGAAAAACCATCAGAATAACTGAAGGTGTCTCCTTACAAACCATCAAGTCAAGAAGAGCATGGAGCAAAATACTTCAAGTCGTACAGGAAAACAAATTCCAACCCAGATTGATATATCCTGAAAAACTCTGAAGTTTAATGGAGAAGCAAAATACTTCCACAACAAAGAACAGCTAAAAAAATTCATGATCACAAAACCAATCCTACACAGAATAATGAAAGATATTCTGCAAAGAATTCAAAGTACCCACAATTCCACAAATGACAACAGAAAGAACTCACAAAATACAGCAAACTATTAAACATAGAATAAAAGTAGGGAACCAACAGCAGAAAAATAAGATGACAAACATAAGTCAGTACATATCAATTAAACCCACCAATGTAAATGTTTTCTTGTAGGACTTGAAGTTCTTCACTCCATGTTCTTCTTGACTTAATGGTTTGTGAGAAGAAATTGGCTGTTATTTTGATAACTCTTCCTTTCAATGAGATTTGTTTCTTCTCTTTAGAGACTGTTAGAATATTGTTCTTGTGCTGAATTTCTGGGATAAGATTTCTTTCTTCTTTCTTTCTTTCTTTCTTTCTTTCTTTCTTTCTTTCTTTCTCTTTCTTTTCTTTTCTTTTCTTTTCTTTTCTTTTCTTTTCTTTTCTTTTCTTTTTTTTCAGAACCAGGGATTGAACTCAGGCCCTTGTACTTTCCAGGGAAGCACTTATTCCACTGAGCCATCTCCCTGGCCCCTGAGATTAGATTTCTTGAAAGCAAGCACCAGTATGCAATTGAACTCAATGCACCAGTTAAAAGAAATAGACTGGAAGAATGGATTAAGAAACAAAATCTAAAAATACGCTGTATACAAGAAGCACACTAAACTCATGAAGAAATTCATAAGCTGAAAGTCAAAGGAAGGAAAACATTACATGCTCCAGGACCTCAGAAAAAAACAGGGGTAACTATTCTGTTCACAATCTGTTTGTTTGTTTGTTTGTTTGTTTGTTTATTTTTTAAATTTTTTCTTGTCCTTTTTATTTATTTATTATTTTTTCAAAATTTTATTGATAAACAGATAGCAATGAGACAGTTTCAAATCAAATCGGAAGTACGGTTTCAACTCTGCTCACAATCTAAACTCCAAGCCATGAATGATCAAACAAGATAAGGAAGGTCATTCTGTACTGGTTGGGGAAAGAATTAAAGAGGCAGAAAAACAGTCACAAATATGTATTCACGAAGTATGGGAGCACCAAAATATATAAGACAAATTGTAAAGGACATTAAATGTCTGATAACCAATCTCACCATCGCTGTGATTTTGAACACACACCAGGGCATGTACATACACATACACACATACATATACTTTGAAGTTTCCAACAAATGCTTCATTATTTTTCCTCTTGTTCTCTCCTCTGTAGGAAATGTCTCTGATCCATACTTTGCTCACAGGTCCTCCAAGATCCACATCAGATTACTGCTAGAGGAAGACTTCTATATAGATGAGAACCCAAGAATAATAAATGACAGGATATTCAAAGCAACTATGAGGGAAAGAAAATCAGACTTTGTCAGACAAAATTAGTCACCTTGTCCTCTACATTCCACTTTACCCTGAAATCTATCTCCATTTCAGTCCTTATCTTGGAATAAAAACTTAAGAAACATATTTGTTTCCAGCTACATTTATTTTCTACACAATAATTTCTGCTCCACTATTTAAATAATTAAATATAATTTCATATACTTTAGCACCTTGAAATTTAAATTTGAGATAGAGAGAGAAAAAGCGAGGAAGGAAGGGAGGTAGAGAAAGAGGAAGAGAAACATTGAAGAAAGGAGAAAAAAACTAGTGAGCTCTTTGACTAACTGGAGAGTGGAAAAAAATCTGTGTTCTGAAGTCTTAAGATGAAGGGAGTGCTATTTCTGAAGTAGTTTCCTATAAAAATAGGCTTGTATTGATTTTGATGACTTCTCTTTTTTACACCCCAAGCATCTGGTGAATATTATTGTTGGCTTAAAGCTTGGTGCTTCGTGCAGACAAGGAACTGCAGCTCAGTGAATGAGCCAGACCTCTCATGAGTCAAAATCTCTAGATTATAAATCTCACTGTAGCAAACATCCATCAAAGGTTTTGTGGCACATTCTTTTCCAGTTTTTGTTCTACATTTTCTGTTGTGATCCTACAAGAAAATAGGCAGGCAAAACCTATGCTGGTGTTAATCAGACAACAAAATGCATCCGCATACTGTAAAACTCTTACCTGTCTCTACAGTTATACCACTCTAGTGTCTGCCACACATTTATAAAATGCACTGTCCCTAGGAGTGGATTGTATTATATTTTAAAATGTAAATGTGCACCCAGAAAAGTTGAAATATATTACATATCTAAAGTACTGACTTAATAGATTCTTTAAAAATGTAACACAAATGACAACCTATAAAAATCACAGAAAAATTTGTATCATGAGACAAATTTATATTGTAGGAGAAACATGATTTTCTTGTCTCTACTGAATCAATGCTTAAAACCTGGAAAGAACACCTATAATGGCTGTTTGAAGACTCTAATGGAGGTGTTTTAGAGAGATGGAGTGAGAAATAATAATAATAATAATTTTTTGTTTGTTTGTTTGTTTCGGTGGAACCAGGGATTGAACTGAGACCCTTGCGCTTGTCAGGGAAGCGCTTATTCTACTGAGCCATCTCCCCAGCCCAGAAATAAAATTTTAAGTATCTTCTTTTTCCTTTTCCTCTAGTGCCACCCACCACATTTTCAGGCAGCCCAAACATCAAATGTGGGTTTTGGCCCAGAAAAAGGGCTCAATGTACAGCAATGTAATGCCACGTGACATGAAGGAAAGGGTCTCCTTATGTTTATGGACCATGAAATAAATCTCCTCTTTTCTGTGATTTTTCTTTTTTACAATTATCTTGTTTCACAGCCCAGCCCCCACTCTCCAAAACATCTCTAGCTATCTAAAACTGAAGCATGGAACACTGGTCCATGCAGGCTAGAGTGAAATTCCCAATCATTTCATTTTCTCTCTTTCCTCCAACCACTTGTATCAGACCAGAAATACAGAGCATAATGGCCTAAACAAAGTTGTAGTTTTCGGGGTCAGGGAGATGGCTTAGTAGAATAAGTGCTTCCCTGGCAAGGGCAAGGGACTGAGTTCAATTCCTGGTTCCACCAAAAATAAAAATAAACAAATAAATAAATCCTGTTTTCTAGCCCAAGGCTGCTAGAGTACAGGATTTTTCTGGTTAAAGCTGGGAGAGTATGTGATCAAATGTGGGAAGAATATGAAAGGGGAGAAATCAGGAAATTGGACTGTTGGGTATGAGTTTATTCAGTCACTCTTAGCTGTTCTTACATAATCCTGACCCTAAATAGCTTACATTAGACTCTAAAAATTGCTCTTCAGAATGATTCACTTGTTAGTTCCCAGACTAGACACTGTTCAGTACTGAGAGTGAAAAATCTCTGCAAAAGATTTGAGACCAGAGCTGACATTTAAAGGTAGGTCATTTTCTTTAACAATTATGAAATTATCATATTTTCATTCTTAATGAATTTCAAGTAGTTGATTTTTTTTTTAATAGCTCCATGTATTAATCAGCTTCATTGTGCCTAGGATACAGTACCTCATGTTCACAGCCTAAAGGAGGAGAGTTTCATGTGATTCACAGTTTCAGAAGTTTCAGTCCAGTGCCAACTGGCCCCAAGGAAGAAGGGTCATAGCAAAGGCACGTGAGGGGACAGAGAAGTAAGTCCTTTTGTGGCTACCTGGGAGCAAACCACAAAAACAGTGTCATGGGGCTATGGGCTAGACACCATCTGCAGCAGCATCAAAGGTTATGGTGAAGATTTAAATTCTAAAAGCTTTATTAAAAGACACATTGCCTGCTTAGGAGGATGCAGGGACCAGGATTCAATCCCCTGCCTGCTGTGCTGGCCCCACCACGAGGGCACACTGAGATGGCAACTGAGACTTGGTGTGGTGGTATGCTCCTGTAATCCCAGCGCTTGAGAGGCTAAATACAAGAGGATTACTACAAGTCTGATCTGTGTAGTGAGACCCTGTAGACTAGGTACTAAATACATAAAAAGTAAATAAAAATAAAATAAAAAACACATTGCTGTTAATTCCCCTGAAAATACAGTAGTATCCTTTGATTCAAATCCACCTATCCCATTGATCTTGTCACTTACTGAAGCACTTCTGGAAAAAGTCTTCAGGACTGTCTGCAGTTATGCCATCATCATTGTCTCCTGGCCTGAATTCATTCAAAACTTTTACCTTGCATGATCATTTTGACTTTGCAGAGAAGCCAGTATTTATCAGGGTAGTCATGATATATAGTGAATATTGAAACAAAAAAAATACAATAATGGATGAGGAATTAGCTCAGTGGTCTAAACACCTCCCAGTAAAAGCAAGGACCTGGGTTTGATCCCTGATATTGCATGCGGTGCCAGCCCAGGAACCCAAGTCACACTATACTGGCCACTAAAATTGGGCATGGTCACACATGCCTGTAATCCCAGTGCTGGGAGGCTGAGACAGGAGTCTGAGCTGTGTTGAAACACCCCGTACCAACATGGGTGTGGTGCTGCATGCCTATAATCCCAGCACTTGGGAGACTGTAAACAGGAGCATCACTACTTGTCCAATCTAGTAGTGAGACCCTGAACACCCTGTAGACCCTTCCCTGAAATACAAAAAAAAAAAGACCCTGCACCAAATAAATAAATGTATCTTTTAAAAATAATAAACAAAAGTTATTTCACCCAAATTCTCTCTCAAAATACTCCTCACTTCAAATACACCTATGTAATCATTCTTAATGTCTTTTATTATAATGAATTTTTGAATTTAAACATTCATCATAGGGCCAGGGAGATAGCTCAGCAGTCTGAGCACTTGCCTGGCAAATGCAAGGACCCAGGTTAGATCCCCAATATGTCACACCATGCCACTGTCTTGATCACCCAAATTGGGCTTGGTGATGCACTCTATAATCCTAGTGCTGGGGTGGCTGAGACAGGAGGATCACTATGAGGTCGAGCTGTATATCGAGACCTTGCACCAAATAAAGAAATAGTTAATTAATTAACTAATTTTAAAAAACAAACATCAGCATATTTTTTTTCACTCTTTGTGTGCAGTTTTGTGCCCCCATGACACACTTAAGAATTCTCTGAACTAGTTTGTTAGCATTTCTAAATCCAATGTGGCTTGATCACTGTCCATTGTGTGCAAATTATTAAATTTATGTGTGCAGAGTTTTTGAATGTTTTCATCAAAATTCTATAATATCAATGAAGAATGGAGTGACAGATTTGCCGCATTATTAATAATTTGTTTCAGACCCAGTCCTAGCCCAGGTCCGGTGAGTGTGCAGAGAGTTTCCTGCTACCCTGCGCCGGTGGGACCAGTCCCAGCCCAGGCGCAGTGTGGGCTGGCCCCTCTCCCAGCCCCTTGGGCCGCCCCCTACCACTCCGCCCTACCTGCCCCACCCCTCCCGCCCAGTAGGAGTTTCTGACCACTTCCTGGAACCC
>NW_004524587.1:18546238-18549982 GCF_000260255.1 Octodon degus
GAACTGGGGATTGACCTCAGGCCTTTGTGCTTGCCAGAGAAGTGGTTATTACACTGAGCCATCTTCCTGGCCCTAGTTTTTTATTATTTATTTATTCATTTATTCATTTATTTATTTATTAGTATTTCTTGTTCAGTGCCTGGCTGGTCCTTCCTGGGATCCCCTTTTCTTCAAATCCTTAACTTAGTGTCTTCTTCCAGTAGAAGTCAATGTAAGGATTGCTAAACATCAGAAGTTAGAAATGAATCTGTGACTTAAATGTTGGTTCCAGCATTCCTAAAATATCCAAGTCACAGTGATAAACCAAGAGACGATTTATTTTGTTCAGTTAAGAATGAAAAAAAAAAGATCTGATGAATTTTGGTTCCCAGATTGCATGTGAGGAATCTAGTTTGGATGGAAAAGATGGTGAAGAAATATGGGACATTCTAGAATATAGATCTCATTGATGTGCAATTATCTCAGAAATAATAAGATACATGGGACAATGTTATATGGCTACATTTTCAAAAGACCTTGAGAGGCAGAGATAAATAATAATTATCGAAGGACATATATGAAGACAAAAAGTCCAAATTCAAATGCTATGTTACTGCTGGCAGCTGGTGTACTGTTGATCAAAAATGTTAACATCTTTGTGTTCAATTTTGTCTGTGAAAACACAAATAATAACAGCAACCTCACAAAGAAAATGGTTAATGAATTAAATGGTACATAAAATCCTATTCCTACTTCTGTTATCCTTGGGGAGGATCCGATTCACTCATTTGTCATCCTATCCTTACAATTCCAGCTCATCCTAATTATAATAAAGCTAGTAATTTATATTTTATAATGTGTTGTCATCTAGCCCACGAGTAACATCTTATTCACTGTGAAAAACACAAGAGCTAAAGAGGTAATATTAGAAATTTACAGCACATATATGCAAAGATCTCAAACATGTTAAAATGCTCTCAAGAGACTTGGTCCAACTAGTAAGTTGGAGAGTAATTTGAGAGCTGTCGAGCTGATATGGGAGAATTTTAGTAAGAAGTGACTCTAAGCAACAGATAATAGAATGAAATGGGATGAACTTGCAATGACTCATTCAGAACTTGACCAGCAAATGTGATATGACTTCAGCTGAAGTTGCTGAAGTTGACTGGATTTTTGTTCCTTTGTTTTTGATGATAAATGGAATATAGAATCATTAAAGTAAAGAAGATTTTGAAAATAAATAAATGATGTTTTCTTTTCTTTTTTTTTTTTTGCTGTGGAAGAACTTTTATTCTGTTAGGATACAGATATTTTATACAGTTTATATTATGCTTTATAATAATCAGCATTTCTCAAATTTGAATAATGTACCATCCCTTCTCCAAAGAGGTAGGAAAAAAAATCACAGGTCACTAAAAATATACCTTTAAGTGCTAGAAACTTACACAATGACTACAGAGAGTAAAGTCTTATTTTGTGAAATCATTTTTCACTTTAAATTACCACTGTGTGAGGAGTGATTTTGCACTTACAGCTGTTAAGTATTTTTAGTGTCCTGATTGTCACAAAATGAGTCCACACACACACACACACACACACACACACACCCCCTCAAGACAAATACACAATCCCAGAACCTAAGGCTATGCTATGTTGAATGATCTTTTTACTATTATTTCATCATCATCATCATACGTAGGTCTGTATCATTTTCTTAAATGTATCTGTGCTTTTTCGAGACTGCTTCTTGAAAACAGGCTCTCAGAAATATAAATATAGGTGTATAGGAGAAAATGGGATGAAGTAAACAGGACGTGTCCTTGGTCATGGTACTGCTGGTGCGCACAGGGTAAAAGGCAGGTACGTTTTGGAGAAGCTCCTTAGTGCACTTAGTTTATACAGTGGATAACCAACACACATTGTTAAATAATCAAACTATATGTTTTCTCCCAAGGAATAGAGGAAAGAGAATAGAAATTTTAAGAGACAGATTTTGACCCGAAATAAAAATTAGCCAAAAAAAAAAATAAATAAAACAAACAAAAAATAATACAAACAGCATAAGGGTATTGGCGTCTGTGTGACATGGAGTGGACTGGGTGACACGCTATGAGTGCTCCCAAAAGACTTTAAGCCTTAAACAATCCCTGGTTGAGGCCTCCAATTATTTTTTTCTTCCCAGTGTGACAGCTCAACCACTCTGGGTGTTTCAGAATAACAACTCTGGCCCCGCGAAATGGAGCATTTGCATTGTAAAGGTGAGTGTTTAGTGCCAGAATTAATGGGCGACTATTGTTCCGCTCAGACAATTCAGCACCCACACAGGGAGCAAAGACAACACGTTTGTGCCAAATCTACAGAGATAATGAGAGTTTCCTGCTCAGGGGAGGAGCTGACTGTTATTCAGAAGATTTGGGTAAGGTAAGCTGAGCGTGTGTGAAGCCAGGAAGATGTAGACTTGAGCCCTGTCATCGACTAGTCAGGTAATTTTTACCATTTTATTTTCTATCTTTCCATATCTCAGGTTTACCGAAGCACAGAAAACATAAGCATTCACACAGATCATTCCGTCAATCCGTGTTGCCCGTAAAGATCCGGACTGAGTGTTAATGCCACTTAGAGAGAGCGGATTCTTTGCTTCATTAGTCAGAAATCTGACATCATTGCTCTTCGGCTTTAAAAAAGCTGAGTTTCCCAGGACCTCAGACTGAATAATATATTGATTTTCTGCATTCACTCTTCCTGAAAAATAACAGTGAATCCCAAAGCAGACACAAGCAATGGCAGATGACTTCATTCTGAAGTTTAAATCTGAAAAAAGATAGGTATGAAGTGAGCATTTCCCAACTAGGTGGTAAGCAAATCAAGCAAACAAAAGCACCGAGAAAATAAAGTACTTGAATGAATGTAGAAAATTTTAACAATTTATTTCTATTCTGCTTAACTAAAGAATAATGTGAGAATCAAGTGTCTTCTGCCATATCAATTTTATGCTAATTAGGAGACAATCAACTTTCTTACTCAATTATTGTGAATATAAAGTGAGACAATCTCAATCAAAAATACTTTTTGAATTACGAGACATATTTCTCTTTAGGATAATATCTGACACATAGCATCACTCAGGCAATTTTTGAATAAGTTGATGAAATTACTGAATATTTTAAACAAATAATCTATGCAATTCATTGCTTCAAAAACAATTTTAAGTTTGGTTTAAATTCATAGAAATCTTTAATGATTTTTAAATGGGTTCATCTCATCTAATATGTTTCACATAGTCCTATATAACTATCATTTTGAGAGCTCTATTTTTTTTTTTTTTTTCGGAACCAGGGATTGAACTCAGGCTTTTGTGGTTGCCAGGGAAGCGCTTATTCCACTGAGCCATCTCCCCCGCCTCTCTTTATTCTTTATCCAGGAACATACAGCAACTTCTCTTGCTTTCTGAATTATGTTTTTTGTTATTTACTTAATGCTACATCTGGAGGTATTAGAATATTTCGAGTTTGTATAACTGGAAAATATTTTACTGTTAGCTTTCAAAGGTATTTTTGGTAAGTATAAAATTAAGGAGGACAGATTTTTTTTTTCTTTCAGTCCTTTAATTATCCTAGTTTCTTAACACTTGGTCTTTTTTTTTTTCTTTTCCTAATGTGGAATAAGATACTATTTAATTTTGTTCTTTATTTACATACTGGGTTTCTTTAGACCATAATGATAAAAGAAAAAAAGCAGAAATGCAATTTTCATATCCCATTGTTC
>NW_004524587.1:18550082-18566937 GCF_000260255.1 Octodon degus
TTTTCTCTTTACAATAAGTTTTGGACAATTTTATTTTTGTGTATCTTGGTATGATTTTATTCAAATTTCTTGTGCAAAAGGTTCGTTTTCTTTAGAATTGTGGTGTTATAACTTCAACTAAATTCAGAAATTTTAAATCTTTAAATATTTATTGTCTATCCCTTTCTACTTTGAGAATTCTTTCTTTTTAAATATTTTATTTATGTGTGTGTGTGTGTGTGTGTGTGTGTGTGGCCAGTTCAGCCCACCAGGGGGCGGGGCTGGCTGGCATGTGGGGCTGGGGGATTGAACCCCAGTCCCTGTGCTTTGCTAAGCTTGTTCTAAGTTGGTGCTTTAGACCACTGAGCCATCTCACCAGCCCCTGAGAATTCTGATTATATGAATGTGCATTTCGACACAGAGTGAACTATTATATGACTGATTTGTAAATTCTATCTTCTTCATTTGTATTTTGGACAATTTTTATTATCATACTCATTTAAGTTTGTAAACAATTTATTTGCAATGCACAATCTATAATTAATCTCATGCTACATATTCATTTCAGAAATATTTCTCTGAAGTTCTCTCTGTCTACATCTCATACCTTTCACATTTCAATATTTATCTACAATTTTTAATATGATATGTAATAATTGATTTTCAATAAAATTAATTAAAAAGGCAGAAAAACATTTAGTCTTCTGAATTACTTTTTGGGGCTAAGAAATCAGTCATTTCTATGCCATTGTTTTAGAAATTCACCTTGGAAATACATCAAGAAGTACTATACTTAATAACTGATAAAATATTATATTAAAGTGAAGTTTTATATAGAACAGATTTTAATCAGTCTCATAACTGAAACGCACAGAATGGCATTAGAAGAAAAAAATCTTCCCATTAACTTCTACATGGACACATAAAAGTAGTAAGATAATTAAGTAACTTACTTGAGTTTTATAAGTAAGACATGTAAAGAAAGTCAGGATATGATATCAGGGAGTAAAGAGTGTATTAGTTTGCAAGGGAGATATAGCTTTTTTTTTTTTTTTTTTTTTTGGTGGTACCAGCGATTGAACTCAGGACCTTGTGCTTGCCAGGGAAGCATTTATTCCTCTGAGCTATCTCCTGTCCCTGAATTACAGCTTTAGTTTCATCCACATCTGAGTTTCTGTTAAGCCACAATGAAAGATCTTCATGTAACTAATAATCCAGTTTCTCTTTACTCTTAATATTACCCATTCTGTTCTAAAAGGAACACTATAGACCAGAAAGAAGTTTAGGTCAGCTATAAACCTCTTTGTATTCTAGTGCTCGAAGCATGCTGAGAAGCATTTTGCAGATATTATTCTATCTCTTCCCCTTACAAGTCAATGGCTTAAGCATTAGTCTTACTGTATTACTTAAAAAATAAATATTATAATCCTAATGTTTTAAATAGCATCCCTAAGATTGTACTTGATAAAATACAGGACTGAGGAAACCTGATTGCAGAACCTTTGAATCTTCTCCTTTATTGTGTATGTGCTACTTTATCAAAGGTGCCTTATCATTAGTGGTCTATGACTCAAAAGGAGATTGAAATGTGACTGTAAGGTTGTTGCTGATAACACGGGTTCATACTGATACAGAGATGGACAGAGTATGGAGGAGAGAAATGAACAAAGAATTCAAGTGTGTTGCTAAGGAAACTCTGTTTACAAGCCAAGCGCCATCCAGTCCAGGAACACAACAGCACCTGTGTACAGCAACTTTCCCTTGACCAGTCTAGAGAGTAGGAAGAGCTCAGACACTTCACTGTGTTAGAAAACCTAAATCGTGGGTTGAACAGGATGTTTTTAAAAGACAATTTTCAATTGCCAGATACTGAATACATCCTCCCTGAGAAACTGTAAATCATTAATTGACACATTCTTCAGAAATTTTAAAAAGCACACCTTGGCAGTCTTAATAGTGAGATATCTACACATCTTACGGAAAGTTCTCAACTGCCAGTGAGAAAATTTGAAAGAGTTTCTAAATGACAAAGTTTCTGACCTAAAGTTCAAGCATGGGGGAAAGTGACTTTTGAAAGCTGACTAGGAAATGGAGAAATCGGATCCTGTGTCCCAGATACTTATGACTCCAGTGTCACCCCTCACCTGGGAGAAGCTGCTGTCCTAGCAGGGAGTCAGCCACCAGAGGAAACTTATTCAGGTCCTGTTCTGCACTGTACAGTGCCCACCTCATTTAGAATTCTGTGTTTTACTACATTGGCTTCAATTACTCTTTGAAATTTTTTTTTTTTTTTTTTTTTTTTTTTTTTTTGCAGTACTGGGGATTAAACTCAGGACCCTGCCCTTGCCAGGCAAGTGCTTATTCTATGTAGCTATCTCCTTGGGCCCTAAACATGTTTTAGTTGTTATAGATGTGCTTATTTTATTTTTTTCATTTTATTTTATTTTATGTATTTGGCACAGGGTCTCAATACGCAGCTCAGACTCCCAGTGATCCTCCTGTTTCAGACTCCCCAGTGAGGGATTATAGGCATCTCTATCAAGCCCAATCTCTGTAGCCTGCTCAGCATGCCAGGGGGTAGGCCAGAATGGCATGTGGTGCCTGGGATGGAACCCTGTTCTGATGAGCTATTGCACAGGCCCTTGCAGTCTTATTTTAATAGTAAAATATGATAAATTACTGGGCCAGCATAGTTTAAACAAGATTCGAACCAGAACATTGGCATGCCTGCTTTAAGATGTTCCTTTTAGGTACAATTCTTTTATTTACTTTTTTTTAAAAAAAATGTATTTGGTACAGGGTCTCACTACATAGCTCAGACTCATAGTAGTCCTCTTGTCTCAGCCTGCCCGGCATTGAGATTACAGGGGTGCACCTCCAATTCTGAACTCAGTAGCTGGCTCAGCATCTCTGGGGGCGGGACTGGAGTGGCCTGTGGTGCCAGGGATGGAAACTTGGTCCCTGTGCTTGATCAAGCAGGTCCTTAGTATGTTGAGATATCTTGCCAGTCCTGGTGTGCTTGTTTTTAATATACTTCTCTAGAAATGAATGAATACTTGTGTGTGTCGGGGGGCACACACACTTATCAGCATGTCAACAACTGTTGAGATTCTGACTGAAATTTTCCTATCAGGGAACTTCAAAAAAAAAAAAAAAATCACCCACCTGTAGTTGGGACAGTTTCTGTTATGATTCTATTTATATCCTCAAGTATATTCAATTACCTAAAAGGCTCTTCCAAATTATCTTCTATTCCACACCCTGGATTTGAAAATGGACTTTTCTTAAATCAGTATTGATACAAATGGCAGTCAGTTCTCAGCCTTCCAGTGTGATTAAGTGAAGTTCATGTTTCAGTTCAGTCCTTAAAGCTATTCCAAGAACTAAGCTCTCGGCTATCTCTGCTAACTTCTGTACAGCATCCTAAAGTTCTGAGAAATGAAGCCAGCTCTCTTCACCTGAGTGGTGCCCACCAAACTTCTCCTCTGTATTTCGGCCCTCAGTCTTGTTCTGTGACTCTCTACACAACTATGCCTCTGAGTTCTTAAGTGAGGAAGCAAGAGGTTTTAGGTTCTGCGTCACTTTCCAAAAGGCATGTTCTCACCAACAGCTTCGTGATTCGTTCTGTGAGTATTGTTTGAATCTAATTTTCTTTGTTGTTTTTGAAGGCACATCACTGGAATTCCCATTTAACACTTTTGTTCTCAGTGCTGAAGAAGCCACAAGCAAAGGAGAAAACAGTCTCCTCAGGGGACAACATAAAGTTAGAAAAGATTGACCGATAGCCCTCCAGTTTTTGTATCTTCAGAAGATGAGCCTCCTACTGCCCGCTGCAAAACTATATGTGAAGTCTCAAAGCCCAGAGTGCATACATCACCAATAATTTCACAGTCCCAAACTCTGCGCAGAATCTTCTACTACTTTATCAAACTGTCTTTGTGTAATTAGTTTGTCTGCAATGCCTGGTGTATAAATTAAGCATTTAATTTATCTTGACTGGTCTCTGGATTGCTTGAGCAGTCCATTCTTCCTCTGTGGCTCTTTTGTGAATGTCAAACACAGTGAAAGACCCTCAGGCAACAGAGAGTGAAAGAAACAGAGACTCTCTCTGAGGTCAGAAGCAATTTTCAATGTACTCATCACTGACACCAGGGTGGAGTGTGGGCCATGCCTCCCAGTGACAGCGAGCTTCATGGTGGCCATAATTGATGTCTCTAGTGGCAGGTTATTTTGCATTGTGGCTAGTAAATAATAAATAACTACCACTCAAGCTGTAAATTCAGGCTTACTAAATGAAATCAAATTAAAAGTAAATTACATTTCCTCACCCATTCAACACCATTTCTCAAAAGACACTTATCAATACAACTACAATCTATACAACTGGAAAAGACAACTTACATCGCCTTTCAATTTTGATAAAAGCAAAATAATCATTCCTGTAGCCATAATCATTCCTCAAGAGCATTTAATTTGTTGGATCTTACATTATTGCTATCAAAACAAAATCTTGCAGCTTTATTGGAATACATAAATCTCTTTGATTTAAAGGTACTTTATCTCTCCTTTTCTCAAATGAATTCAAAACGGTGCAGAGTTAAATTTTTATAGAGTGATTTCTGGGGAGAAAGGCTGACACAATTTTCAGCATGGGACATTGTGTTCTGCTGATGACTTAGAAAGGTTAAAGCAAGGATTTCAACTCACTGGATACTTTTTGTCAGAATGTATTCTGTCTTCTACAGTGGTGGATGCGTACCTGGGAGGCTGTGTACTCACATCTGTACGTAAAGAGACACAACGCATACTGGTGTGTGACCTCTCTTGGGAAGGAATATATAATGGGATATTTTGAAGCCTAGGCTCATGAAATAAAAACAGCATCTTGTGAATATCTTTCCACTACTGGGCATTCCGCTGCCTTTAGAAATCTCCCACGAGAGTCCATGACTGTCTTGTATTGTAGCAAATTTATTAGAAGTTCCATTTTTGCTGCACCTCTTTCTGAAAACATGTGACTCAAAGATAGATGTGAAGGCGTCCTTGTCCCTTCCAGATAATGGGAGGGAGGGGGCCAAGTTTTCATTGCAACTGTTCTCTGACATGATTCATATTATCAAAAATATTGCATGCTCTCTTGAAGAGGTCTAAAAAGTAAAAATTACCCTGTGTTTCAAACTACCTTGGTTGCATGTCAACTTAAGGGATGTTTTGAGACCATAGAAAAAAGGCTAAGGAACCATAGGACCAAGATGATGTATGACAAAAGGTACAGTTCTACTTAGGAAAATCTTTATTTTAGGATTACAAACATTGACTAAGTGGGCATAGAACAGGGTGTCCTTGTAGTATAAAACTGTATTAAAGTGCAGTACAAGTAGTTACTAGAAGAGGTAAAGTTTGGAGACCACATGGAGAGGAGCTGGGCCTCAGGCAGTCAATGTGATGGTCTCCTTAACATATGAGGGGCAGTTCTTTTTCAAAGTGAATGTGTCCACGAAGAATGGCTAGCAAGAGTTTGCTAAAATGTAAAAGTGCTACAGTTGCCTCCATAATATTTGTAATCATAGAGAATGATCTAAAAGAACGTTTTTACATCTCTAAGTCTCGTAACTGAGATTGAAAAGTGAGGTCTACACTGGTAAAATACCCACCAAGGGCATGTATTCAGCTTATAATAAGCAGAAAACTTACCGTATGAGAGTCTTAACTCTTAACTTTGGAGGGTCTTGGGTTTCATCTTGGGTTTATTCATCTGTGTGCCAGACACTGCATTAGGAGTTGGGATTTGAGGACAGTAAGTGAAAGCAGATCTGATCTTTGCTGCTATCTAGTGTAGAGTTCAAACACTAATCAAATAATTACTAGAAGAAAAAAAATTGAGTTTTGTAGAATGGCACTGAGAAAATACGTAAAGAAAGGCCAAAAATTGATTAGTGTATTTTTGCAAGCGTGTGGAAGGAAAAGTGAGTTCATGACAAGGACTTTTTTTATATGTACATAATGGGTTTCTTATCAACATAATTTAAGATGCTTTTCTGGGTAAGCCACCAGAGCAGCTGTCTTTGACATTCCCAAGATGACTCAGTGATAACATTCCCATCATCCCATTTACATATCTTCCCATGACCACTTTGTTTTGAAATGATAAGCCATTCCTCTATATTAGGAACTCATTAAATGTAAATTATTTTATCTTGTCCACTTATACAGCACATAGAATGTAAATTTATGCTCAGGAAAAAAGAAAAAAATTGAAAAGGAGAGAGTATTGAGAAAGTCATTTGAAGTAGATACTTCTTGAGGTGCACAGTGCATTTCATTGTCCCTCATAGATTTAACTTCAACGTGGTGAATATTTTGCAAGCATCTAGCACCTCACCTCATTTATCCCCGTGGTAACTTCTGCATTTTCTTAGGTGCCAGGTACCCACTTGTCTGGTGGCACAGGCAGAGTCAAACCATGTAGGGGGGAAGGAGCTTATGAACACTTCTTCAGCAACACTGAGAATGAGCTGCAGAACTTGGTGAATAGAGGTCCACATTGTACTGATTTAAAAGAACATTTTTGTGGATAATTCTAAATATAGTATTAACTTTACAACCGAGTCTCATTGTCCACGATGGGACAATGTTCACTAATATATGTTTTATTAGTTTTCTTCCTTCCATGGATCAATTTCTCTGTTGTCTCACCTTAATTCCTGAAATAAAACAAAACCCCCAAAAAGTAGCTGTAACTGAAGTCTATGACTTAAATGCAAGAGGAGAGATGAAGCAAATTAAGTGAAAGTCCAAGTGGAAGGAATCAGTAATTAACATATGATCCTACATTATCTACTAGTAGTAGACTAGCAATAATCAGTAATTAACATTAGATACTTCCATTGTATGTACTATTAAGAACATAATTACTAATTGGGCTAATAATCTGCAAGAAACTAAGGTAAAGTGAGTGTTGAATCATAAAATAATAAATAAAAATATAATGACATATATAATTAGAATATATATATATATATATATATATATATATATATATATATATATATTCTACTGCTAGTTCTCAAACTTGTCAGAAAGAAAATATGACAAATGCTTAGACTTCCCTGATACTCTAGACTTTCAAGTGAGCATTTTCTGGGGTAAATACTGGCATATGTCCTAGAGCAAAATGAAAATAAGCAAAACTCTTAATAAGACATTTTGATATGCGGTAATATTAGTAACTACTTACATGCTGTTTAAAAAATATTTGGTGTCGGGCCAGTGAGATAGCTCAGTGGACTAAGTTCCTGCTTGGGAAAGCACAAGAACCTGAGTTAAATCTCTGGTACCACACGCCTTTCTGGCCTTGCCCCCAAGCATGCTGAGCAGGCCAACAAGACAGAGCATGGTGGCGCACACCTGTAATCCTAGAGCTGGGGAGGCTGAAAACAGGATTGCTATGAGTCCAAGCTGCATAGTGAAACTCTATGCTAAATACATAAAAAAAATTGGGGAAGCTTGGGGGCATAAATCTTGTACAGATTCATGTAAAAATGTGCATAGAACATAAAACCATGTTCCTGAGCAAGGAAAAAATAAAGGTAAAATTCAAGGTATTGTATAACTGAGGTAAATTTAAAAATGCATGCCTGCAAACTAGTCTAACAATTATACATAGCAGGAAAAGACATACATCACAATTCTAGGATCATAATGAAACATGAAGAGGAAATTTGTTGGACAATATAATGAGCGTTTGATCCATTAGGCCATGGAGTTTAGTTTAGCCCTGTATCCTGCTTAGCACCTGAATATATCTTAATTGAATAAACATATAAACAAGTAACTTAGAAAAAAAGAAAAATGAAGAGGACACATGTGAAGATGGAGTAGAAAAGAACAAAATGTGAAATACACTTGCACAGAACAATGACAATACTGTGTCAGAAATGCATAGTGTTCACCCTTTTACATCTCTATTTGCTTGCAAAAATATATGTTGACAATTATAAGACATTTACCATAGATTGTTTTATCTAACGGCTCTGCATGTGTGTGCATGCAGAGACACAAATATGATTTTTTAAAATTTTATTTATTTGTGTGTGTGTGTGTGTGTGTGTGTGTGTGTGTGGCCAGCTCAGCCCACCAGGGGGCGGGGCTGGCTGGCATGTGGTGCTGGGAGATTGAACCTCAGTCCCTGTGCTTTGCTAAGCTTGTTCTAAGTAGGTGCTTTAGACCACTGAGCCATCTCACCAGCCCCCACAAATATGATTGAAGAAACAAGCTGAAAATCCACAGCTCAATGAACCGCCATGACCAAATGACTATTGTGACTAATCAATAATTAATTGAGAACCTCTGAACCATCTGTCTTTAAAAAGCAAGAGCGGGTTTATTCAGTACATTTCTTACTTTGAGTAAAGTAATAGCAGCCAGGACTAACACAGAGTCAGAATAAATGTAATGATAATGCAGGAAGGTTAGATAAAAATGGAGTAAAGAGGGTGCTCAGGACAAAGTCAGAGGCTGCAGTGGTGCAGGAGGAGAGCTGCAGAGTACTTTGCTGTGTGAGCTTCAGAGAGACAGCAGCACTGTCCTGCCTGCAGGATTTAAGGATGTCATATACACCACCAACTGCCTGCTTTTAGTGCCTACTCACAGTTTACAGTTCTTTCCTTTCTTCCCTAAATTGAAGGAGTTAGAAACAAGAAATGTTATCTTTTAGTGAGGGAATTCAGTGTCTGACTACATATGTAGCTTCTTATCTAGTCTATGGATGAATTTTAAATAACAGCCTTTTTTTCTGGTGAAAGTTGAAGAGCATAATTATCAGCATGAAGACTGATTTAATGACTTAATGTATTTTATGAAATAGTAGAAGGATAAAGACAAAAACCCTGGCTATGCATTCTCAGAAATCGGTTCTATACATATGAAATCACATGCATGTTTGGAAATATTACTGTGCTTAGTTCACTGGACTGTATTTTGTATTTAGAGGATAGTTTACATATTGATATTTTAGTGAATAAAATGTTTAGATATGCATTATTCAATATTTCTACATACAAGTCCCGATTTATAATATTACAGTATACACATGCTAGTTGCCTCTTGCAACTTAACATTTCAAATTTTTATTAATTAATTAATCAGTTTATTTATTTATTTTTGGCAGAAATGGGGATTGAACTCAGGCCCTTGCACTTGCCAGAGAAGCACTTATTCCACTGATCCATCTCCCCGGCCTCTAACATTTCCAATTTTTAAATTACATCAACCACTTTAAAATTGGGCCCAGAGGAGTATCTATTATTATGTTTTCTTAGATCATATAATTAATTTCCTTACATTAAGTAAGGAATAGTATTTTAAGTAGCCAGGGCCTTAATTAAGAAGCTAAATAATGGTTTTTCTCAATCTCAGAGAATTACTGCATTCTAATTTTAAATTACTGTACCTGACAACAAATCATGACAAAGAAAAATAAAACAATTTACACAAATGTAGACATATCTTCAAAAAGACATTGTCTAAGAAATATTAAATACAACATTATTAACTATAAATAAATTATTTTCTATAATTTAAGAAGATGCCTGTAAAGAATACCTATAGTTGTAATATTTTATATTAATCCCAATGACATAATAAAATATATGATATTAGGTATTGTAGTTTTTCTATAAAGGAGGAACTTGTTGTTTGATATATTTTGTTTTGAAGCTGATTCTGTTGTTGGTCAATTTTAAGAGGCTGCCTATTGCACCAGTCCAATACCATGACAAGTATCAATATGTGCATTGTCATTTTGTTAAGAATGCCATAACACTATTTTGGGTTCCTTTTTTAAATTTTATTTTATTGAGAAACAAATAGCAATGAGACAGTTGCTAAACTGACAAATAGGACAGTTTCAATAATTAATACATTGTACATTGTTATCTTCTTAGTAGTTATCCACAGTACAAGAAGCAGACAGTATATCCTGCCCAAACACTATTAGTACAAATCTTTCTTCTAATTGAATTATCCTTTGTGTCCCCCTTTATTGTTTAGTCCTGTTAGAGATGGGTATTCCATTGGCATCTAAATACTATAGGTGCATGAATTCAGCAAAATCTATCAGGTTCTTACTCTCAGGTGACAGCATTATGTTTACACGAGTGTTTGATTTATTTCCCTTATGAGTATAACCTCTAGTTGCATGCATTTACATATAAAAGCACTAAGTTTATCCTTCTGTATAGCTGCATAATACTCCTTTATATAAATATATCATATCTTTTTCACCCATTCCTCAGGTAATGGTCATTTAGGTTGTTTCAAAGATTGAGCTATGACAAATTCTGCTGCTATAAAAATGGGTGCACATATATCACTGTGGTATGATGTTTCAATTCTCTGAAAAAATATCCAAAAGGAGAAAATCTGCATTTTATTTTCTAATCCTAAATTTTTTAAAGAAATCTCCACATTGATTTCCACAGTGGTTGCATCAGTCTACATTCCCACAGCAGTGGAGAAAGGTTCCTTTTTCCCCAAAACCTCCAAGACTTGTTATTAGTTGATTTATTTATTATATCCATTCTTTCTGGTGTGACATGGAATCTCTATGTTTTATTTTGCATTTCTGAAATGACTAATGATGTTGGATATTTTTCCATATATTTATTTGCCATCTGTATTTCTTCTTCTAAGAACTGTATATTGTTATCTGATGCTTGTTTTTTGTTTGTTTTTCTTTTTGTATTTTAGGGAAAGGTCTACAGGGTGTTCAGGGTCTCACTACTGGATTGGACTTGTAGTGATCTACCTGTTTACCATGACCAGTCTCAATTGCAGACTCAGCGCACCCTGGAGGAGGGACTGGCCCAGCAGACCCAGGGATAGAACCCCCAACCCCTGCGTCTGCCTAAGCAGGCACTTTAAGCCACTGAGCTATTTGGCTGGCCCCAATGCCCGTATTTGAATTGTGTCTTTAGACAAAATCTGAAAGATACCATAGCTATAGAAAAGAGAAAGAAATTGCAAAAGGAAGAAACCTTTGGGGTGAGGGAAAGGAGAAAAGAAAGGAAAAAGAAAGGAAGAGGAAAATGCATGCATGTATATACCCAGGATAGCTCAGGTGATTGCACTACTAATTTCTATAGTTTTTTAAAAAATTTATGTATTTGGTACTGGGTCTCACTATGCGGCTCGGACTCATAGTGATCCTCCTGTTTCAGCCTCCCCAGCACTGGGATTCAGGTGTGTGCCACTACACCCAGTCTTGGTGGCTGACTGGGTGCACCAGGGGTGAGGCCAACAAGGCATGTAGTGCCAGGGATCAAATCTGGGTCCTTTTTTTGCCTCGGCAGGTGCTCAAACTGCTGAGTTTTCTGGGTGGCCCTCTCAGCTTTTGAAGGTTCCAGATAATGCTTAAAATATTTTTTCTCCAACTTTACATGCTTATATCTGGTAACCTCAACCACTGTACTGAAGACAACATTGAGCAGTCTAAGAGCCATTGTTGAATAGTTCTCATCTTGATTTTTTAAATGTGTCACATTTCTCATATCTTATCTATTATCTTTCTATTCCCTTTAAAATAAAAATGATATAAATATTCAGAATAAATTCATCAATGACCACAAAAAAACAAAGATTTGCTTTAAGAGAAAGGAAATAGAGGAGGTGAGGGTAAGAGAGAGTAGTATGCCTGGATATGAACAAGATGTATTCATTTATAAAAATACCATAATTAAATCCATTTCAATTTTAATTAATATGAACTAATAATTTGTTTTTCCTTAAAAAGGTACAATTGCTCCGCTCTGTAGACAAGCAGAAATCAACAGTACAGTTATCCAAGTCATCCTGAATACATATATAAATGTACTTTTGTCGTCTTTAATTCCTTATAATTTTTTTTACCAACTTTGCATGATTATATCCAGTAATCTGAGCAACTAATTTGAAGACAACATTATGCAATACAGCAACAATTGTTGAAATTCTATTGTTTTGTTTGGTGAAATTCTGTACAGTTTTTTTTTTTACTATTTTGTATTCTCTTTAGACAATAATAAAAAAATACTGTAATAGCACAGCAGTACAAACACATAGGTAGTACATCATAACTCCCAGAAATCCACTTCTTCCTGAAGGGGCAGCCATGGAGCTGGGGAGAGTGCCACTTCAGCTATAATTAGGCCAGGTTTCCATGTGTAGCTTAACATTAAGCAAAACCATGTGTAGAACTTAAAATAGCAAACAGGAGCAATTGTGAAATATCCTGATTTGGCTACAAAAAAGTTGGGCCAGTTTTAGATGTACAACAGCTTGAGCTGGTTAAGAACTTAAACTTCAAACACCTCTACAACCTAGGATCTTGTGGTCAATACATACAAAAAACAAATGCCTGAAATTGAAAAGTAGAAAAACTCTGGTTTGTTAAGACTACTTCACTTTCCTGGGATTCAGTTTCTCATCTGGAAAAAAAATAACCCCTTTGAATATTAAATGATGGTCAGAATTAAGTGAGATGGAGCCCAGGAAACCCTTAGATATGAATTCTGCAGGAAAGGACTCCTCAAAAAATGGGAGTAATGATTATGGAACATAAGTTTGGAAAATCAAGAAATAGGAGTCTGGAATATTTAGTTACACTTGAGATACCTTAGGGCTAAGGTTGCAAACTTTTTATGTCGAGTACATAAAATATTCCATGTTTAAATCACTCATAGTTTTCTACAGCCTTGATTTAAAAAAAATTCTAAAACAGTTTGCAGGTGCAATTCTGCAATCAATGAACCAAAAAAATTTAATTTTTTAACTGATAGTAAATACACCCATCTGTTTGATTTTATAAATTACTACTGCACATTTGCTTACTTTAGAATGCTTTACTGTTAATGTATTCCAGGGTAGCTCCATATTTAGAAACATGGAATACTATTTCTTGTTCTATAAACTTTTAACTATTTATGTCGTTAACATATAACTAAAATGTGTGAGACCTTTCCAATGAATACCTAAATCACTTCTTGAACAAAAGTAGCTTATTTTTACTTTTTTAATTTTCTTGGTAAAAGTTTAATATTCTTCTTTGTATTGCTTGTAGCTGCCCTTAAATTCTTAGCTCTTATCATTAAACTGTGACATTCTACAAGTATAAAAATTGTACCACTTAGCTTTTTTATTTCCAAGGAACAGAGAAAACTTTCTGGGTGCTCGGTGCTGCTCTGAATAATGACAGAAGAAGAGAGATCACTGAGATATGTCCCCTGGAGCCTCAGAAAAGCATAAATGTGGAAAATTAAGGGGCATATCAAAATTTCAGAGAGATAATTATGATGCTTTTAAAGAAAAATGTGACTCTTGTTTTATTAGCATTATAAGAGAAATGGTCACGAAAATATGTTTTTGAAAAGAAAAAATCTGTACACTATTACAAGAAGCTTACTACGCTAATGCACAGCAAAGCTACTATCTTTCGAAGGCCAAGACAGCTGCGCACTTAAGATTAGTGTAAAGGCTCTAATCAAAGCTTAAAAATCAACCTCTGGTAGAATATCAAAGCATATTTTATGATCTTTCCGTTAAACTAAAGCTTGAATTAAGTGATATAAATTTTTACAGCTGTGAGATAGTTGTTAATGAAGTCGTGGAGTATGTGTTCTTCTAGTGACTTCCTTAACAACTACCTTACAACTGTATAAAAATGATAGAGAACACATACCTCACGAGCCAAGCAGTAAGCCAACAATAAATAATTGTCAAATAAATGGCTACTAGCTCTGTTTCTCTTTGAGTAAAATTCATAATCCTCAAAAGTTAGGAAAATTTAAGTATCATTTCAATTTTACACACACACACACACACACACACACACACACACACACACACGGTAAGTTTTATATTCTAACATTCAAACCTGAAGTCTGGAGTTTCTTCTAAATGATGCTTCTGATGCTCTTAGAGTTGTTCATTGATACCTATTACTCAGCATCATTGGGCATTAAAACTGCACTTTAGTGTTCAAGTCAGTCTGAGATTTTTGAATAAGAGCACTACCCTGCAATCACAAAGCAAATTCTCCTTGGAGTTGATCGGATATTTCCATTAACGATAATCAGTGGCAAGGCACTGATCCCTGGAGTGGCATTTGCTGCAATCATTTTACACTTTAACAAGACAAGTTTCATTTGATAACTTTGTAATCCCTAGTTCCTCTCAGTTTTTTCTTGACTTTGCAAATGTCTCCATAATTATTGCCAAATAGTAATTACCACAGGAAAGAATAGGATTTCTCTATGAGACAGGAATAAGGACAAAAAGAAGAACAGATAGAAAGAAGGTGAATTTTCATTGTTGAATTAATAAAGCCCTTTCCAAAGAACTTATAAAGAAAAAGAGAAAGGTACAGGGGAAAAAATGGGTTTTAATTGCAGAATTAATAAAGTCCTTTCCAGAAGCCTTTATTTTTAAGGCTTTTAAACATAGAGAAGATAAAAGAATTCCCCAAGATTTACTTTAAAATATTCTCGTAAAGAATATTTTATATTGGAGAAATGAACTCCAACACTACTTTGAAACACCTTCTTTCATACTCTTCACAGCAGTTTAAAAGATGTCATTTTTGTTTATATTTTCACATGTATTTACACGGAGCAAGACAAAACTCTTGTAAACACCCATACGTTTAGTTTTATCTTTTGCCACTATATCGGCATGGGTTTATAGGGTATAAACCTGTGTACATTCATATGAGGAAAACACAAAGGTAATGAACCAGAATCTAATGATCTTCCTATCTCATAACCGTGACCTGGGCTTATTTTCAGATGCCATCTCAAAACTGTTTTCTAAGGGATGTAGTTCTTTGTTGCACGTTGGGATAATTTCATAGAGTGAAAAAGAAATTGATTGCAAGCAATGGCGTGTTAGTTTGTGATGCCACGTGGTACAAAGGTTAATTGATTTTCTTGTGCTGGCCTTGTTAATAACTATGATTAATGTTTCTGAGTTCCACAAATGACACAGTTCACAGAAGAAGACCCATCCGGCATGTGATAATTGATAATAACTCTAATAAATTTATGTAAATACATATCCATCAGCATCGGCTACAGAAATATAAGAGGTATGAGAACTGCAGTTCCTAATTTCCTTGATTTCTCATGTTTTACTTCTATCCCAGTTATATTTGAGTAAATCTTCATTCATGAAGACAGGCCAATTTTATATGCTCAAACAATTGTCAGTGGCTAAAATGTCTTTGCCAATACCCAAATTTACTGAGCGCTAATATCAATCTATGTGTCATATCAGTATGCCTTTTCTAAATGTCAATTTCATTTAGATTTGTAGAAGAAGTTAGAGTGTATAATTTAAGGGACACAGATTTCCCATAAACAAATCTGCTACTTCCACGCTAACTGCCCTGTCTGAACCCACACCTCCTAAATTTTGTACCAGGTTATATTTCCTCACTCTCTGCATACGAAGTGTATATAATGTGGAAGTCTATGCAAACAATGACATGTAATCTTTAATCATGCAAAATTATATTTTAAGGGGTTCTGCACTCACTCCTTTAGAATTTCACAGTAAGCATATAAACCAGGTGCAGCAATTACCATATTGTGCATGTGAGATACAGTAATCAGAGTTAAGACAGTGTTAGTAAGCAATTAACTAATGGAGCAACCATATGAGGCCCCCAAGTGCATCTGAAGAAAATCACATTAATCAAAAGTTAACACTGATAGCTAAGATAATTTAACTACTAATTTCTGTTAGTTCCTTGAGAGAAATAGTACTTACATTGTTTGATCAGTTTTGCATGCCTGTACCTCATAATCTGAGCAGCTAATTTTTTGTGTGTATTTAGTGCAAGATCTGCAGGGTCTCAATACACAGATTGGACTCAGTGATTCTCCATTTTCAGCCTCCCAAGCGCTGGTATTACAGGCATGTTCCATTGTGTCTTGTCTCAATGGCTATCTCAGCACACCTCAGGCATGGGACCTGCATGGCATGCAGGCATCAAACCCAGATCCCTGCATCTGCCTAAGTAAGTGCTTTAATCTGCTGAGCTGTCTGGGCGGCCCTGAGTAACTACTTTGAAGATAACAACATGCGATATAATAACCACAGTTCATTTTCTATCATATTATTTTGAAATTCTGTATTTTGGGGGGAGTTCTCTCTTTAAAACTAAAACAAGTAAAAGACTTGGATATGTGAGAACATAAATGCTTGATAGCATAATGTCACTCCATCATTTATTAAGTTCATCAGTATAATTGGATTTGAAGTAAATATCAATGCATAATATTTTAAGTGTTATGGCATTTGAGTTATAAGATACCTGTCTGTGTCCATTTGGATTGGTGGCTTACAAATAACAGATTATTTTCCCTCAGAGTTCTAGGGGCTAGAAGTTCACCCAAGATGGAGTAGCACCTCCTGATTTACAGATGGGTTTCTTTGCCTGGTATCTTTATGGGGTAAGGAAGAAAGCAGGTTACTAGGCAACTTGTCAAGCATACTGACATAACTAATAAATGGTCTACTACCATGAAATTGTTCCCAACAGGTTTACCTTCTAATATTGCTACTTGGGGATACAATTTCAACATAAACATTTTAGGGGGATATAAATATACTGACAAGCATTTTAATCCTAGCGTTCCAGATGTAATTCTTTTTCTTTTTTTTCAAAATTTTATTGATAAACAGATAGCAATGAGACAGTTTTAAATCAAATCGGAAGTACAGATTCAACGAATAACACACTGCATATATTCTTCTTAGTGGTTAATTGCTGTACAAGATGCAGACTTGAGATCCTATTTACAAACACCATTAGAACAAATCATTCTATTCATTAAGAGAA
>NW_004524587.1:18568082-18571575 GCF_000260255.1 Octodon degus
TTGCCTTGCTCATCTTTTACATATAACTGTATGGCTTGACATTGTCATGTTTCCTAGCTCTTCTCCTTTCCCTCTCCTGATTAGTTAGTCCTTGACATCCTGCTTTCCTTTTACTTGTATTATATCTTTCTAATTGTATTTCTTCTTTGGAGTTCTTATACTAGGGAGACTTTCGATATTTACACATGTGTGTCTGGTTTATTTCACTTATGAGTATATGTTCAAGTGGCATCCACTTCAATATAGAGGCTTACAGTTTATCATTCTTTTTTTAATCAAAATAGGTGTCTTTATTTTTTATTTTTTTTCAAAATTTTATTGATAAACAGCAATGAGACAGTTTCAAATCAAATCGGAAGTACGGATTCAACAAGTAACACACTGCATATTGTAATTCTTGCATATAAAAATACATTACTTTTTTTGTGTTTAGTTTCTTCCCCTTTTACCATATCTAGTGAACCTTTCAGATTTTATTTACTCTTTCTGGTTCTTACATTATTCCAGACAATATAGGATTTATACATGTGGGTCTGATTTATTTCACGTATGAGTACAACCTCTAATTGCATTCATTTACCAATACAAGCCCCAAGTTTATCTTTCTTTATACTCTAGTATTTCAAAATACAACATCTTTTTCATGCATACCTCAGTTGATTGGTATTTGGACTGAGTCTTGTGATGCTATAAACATGGGTGTACATATATTGATGTGGTATGATGGTTTTAGTTATTTTAGAAAAATACTCCGGAGGAGAACATCTGTGTTGAATGGGACCTCTAATCCTGTTTTTTTGAGGAGTCTCCGTACTGATTTTCAAGTGGTTATACCAGTATGCCCTCCCACCAACAGCAGAGAAGGGTTTCTTTTTCTTCCCCATAGGCTTTCCAGTATTTGTTATTAGTTGATTTCTTTATGATAGTCATTCCTTCTGGGGTAAGATAGAATCTCAGTGTTGTTTTAATTTACATTTCTGAAATTACCAGTGGAACATTTTTCCATATATTTACTTACCATTTGTATTGCACTGCTAGGTGTTTGTTGGCCCCCGAAGATTCTGGTATGCTTGGCTAGAGTGGATTTGGGTGTCCCCACACTCACTGCCTCTCTGAACCAAAGCCCAACCTCTGAAGTGGTTCTGTGCATGGACCTTGCATCAGAGTCTCCTATGGCCTAGGCCCCATACCTACAATTTTGGAACTCAGTTGTCAAGATACTGGGCACCTCCACAGCTCTTCTTGTTGTTTTCATGCTCCCTGGTTCACTGAAATTGCTTTATGCTCACTGGGCCTGAAATGGAAACGTCAACCTCAGCCTTCTGAACTACTTTTGGTGTCATTCTTCCACTTAGATGAACAATAATTTCTGTCTTATCTTCAGAAGGGTGACTAATCTCATCAAATCATACACACCATCCTTAAAGTTCTTTCTTGGATAGGCTTTCTCATATTTTCAACAAAGACAGGCTGAGCTATTTCAAAATCTTTAAATTCTGCTTATTTTTGAGAATAAAATTTTCATCTTTAAGTCATTTATCTCTTTGGACATTTCACTATGAGCAGGCAGAACACCTTAAGTAAATGTTTTGCTTAGATATTGTCCAAATAAAATATCCATTTTCATTTCTTCCAAGTTCTACTTTCCATTAAACAGTAGAACATGGGTAGTAGGACAATTCATCCAACTTCTTTGTTACTTGAGAAGAAAGATGACCTTTCCTCTGTTGACCAAACCATGTCCTTCATTTTTATCTATGACTTTATTAGATGTGACATCTAGTTAGACATGCCATTATTAAATGTGTCATCTACATTACATTTCTACAAAAATGTGTTCTAGGATTATTTTGGATTCTCCAAGAAACTTTAGGCTTTCTCTCCCTTTTTATTTACCAGCTGTTACCCGAAACATTTTTAACCATCTGTTCATATACACACACAATTTTCTAGGCTGCACCTCAAAACTTTTCTAGTCTACCTTTTCTCAGTTCTACAGCTTAATCCACAGTTTTAGGTATTTACTACAGTAACACCCTGCTTCTTGGTGACAAATCTGAATGTCTTATAAATAAGTGAAATTTATTTCTCAGAATTCCAGAGGCAGGGATGACCATGATCAAGGATATGGGACATTCTGTGTCTGGGGAAGGGCTGCTTCCTGACTGCTGGGAAGCTATCACTTCACTGAATTCTTACATAGGAGATGTGGCACAGGGACACTCTGGCTTCTCTTACAAGGGCATTCATCCCCCTCATGGGGGCTTTGCTTTGCTAATGATTTATTTCTTCCAAAAGACCCCACTTCTCATCACATTACCTTGACTTTAGGATTCTTGTTTAAAAGTTTTATATGGAAATAAATTTTTAGAATGTATTCCTCCAGGCTAAAATTCGCTAGTTAATCTCAAAAACTCCAATTCTCTGGCTTTCCATTAAACTATATGTTCTTGGTTTTAATTAGTCACTTCTCTGTCACTGGGATAGAAAATCTGACATTCATAACTTAAAGGAAGACAGCTTTATTTTGACAGATTGTTTTTTTCTTTTTAGTTGTTTTATTAATTTTATTGAGAAACAAATAGCAATGAGACAGTTTCAAAACCGATTAATAGGACAGTTTCAATAGTTAATACATTGCATATTGTTGTCTTTATAGTGGTTATTCATAGTACAAGATGCAGACATGATATCCTGTCCAAACACTATTAGTACAAATCTTTCTTCTTATTGAATTAAGAGAAAGTAGCTGTATATCTATCCTAACTACTTTGTATATACAGATAAAAAATGGTCGTTCATTAGTATCCCCTTTTTTGTTTAGTTTTGTCAGAGAAGGGTAATTCATTGCCATTTAAATATTGTAGGTGAGTGAATTCAGCAAAGTAATTCAATATATTCCAGTAGTCCATAATAGTAGTGGGTTATCCATAGGACTGGCAGTGTCAGAAGTTGTTGACTTGAGCCTTTTACAGCTCAGCATATTAATATGGCTTTACTTTTCATACCATGTTTTTATACTTTTCTGCTGGATGTTGTTGCTGAGCTTTCAGTCCGTGGTTGCCAGGCTCCAAGGCAGACATGGGATGACAGGAGAACCTGTGAGAGAAAAGTTGTTTAAGCTAAAAAGGGAAGACATAGGAGAAGACCCACACTCTGCAAAGGCTCTGCCACAGTGCTCCACCTCCTTTCTTCAGAATGAAGCTACTAATGCCACATTCGGCTATTGACTCATCAATGTATTGATCCACTGATGAGGTTTATGCTCTGCTCATCCAATCATGCAAAGCACCATGTTTGGACACTTGAGACGCTTGAAGAGTATGGAATATCAAACCAGAATGGAAACAAGTTACTTTTAATGATGGAAGTGATAGTCTCAACTTATTAAGAATGAGATCAGGGCTGGAGAGATGGCTCAGTGGTCTAAAGCACCTACTTAGAACAAGCTTAGCAAAAGCATCAGGGACCGCGGTTCAATCCCCCAGCACCA
>NW_004524587.1:18571675-18587887 GCF_000260255.1 Octodon degus
TCTCTCTCTCTCTCTCTCTCTCTCTCTCTCTCTCTCTCTCTCTCTTAAATAAATAAATAAAATTTAAAAAAAAAGAATGAGATCAAGGATCAGAGAAATAGCTCAGTAGTCTAACCGCCTGCCTAGGCAATTTCTAGGACCTGGGTTCAATCCCTGGTACCACATACCATGCAGGCTTCAGGCCGAGCTGGCCAGCAAAGCCAGGCATGGTGATGTACACCTGTAATCCCAGACAGGAAGATCTCTGTGACTCCAAGTTGTGTAGTGAGACTCTACAAAACTACCAAATAAACAAATAAATAAATAATTTTTAAGTGACATCAAACAATTACTGTTATGTACTCTGATTTTTTTTAAAAAAAGCTAGCAAGGAATTTTCTATTGACACTCCCTGATGCACTCAATGTTGGAAATGCCTAAGGCAATAATTTTGATGAAGAATGGAAGAGTTGTAAAATGACCAGTAACTAGAGCGCAGGTTGACCTGAGTAAGGAGCTGTGTAGGCAACACATGTTCAATGGAAGTTCAAAAACTTTTGCTCCATCACCTTTCAATTTCATAACTTGACTTCTCCAGGAGTCACTTAAGAAGGTATTAGTAGTGTTATTACTCTAATTGCCACACAATATGAGCCTGATTTGCCAGGTAGTTGTAGCATTTCAGAGTCAATGCTGGCTTCACAAGAATTTAATTCAGCATTCTACCATGCACATTGATTTCTCCCTCTTTCATTTTCAACATTAACTGAATGCACAAATATAATTGATCAAGCGGATGTAATGCAACTTTTATTGCTCTGAGAGTAGCATAGCAACATAAATGTACATGTACATTTATATAAAGAAAAATAGGTGTATGCTATAAAATAACAGTATTGAATGCCTTAGTTCATGTGTTCATTTTTACCCCCACACAGACCATTTATATGACAGCTATGATAATTGTGCTACTAATTCTATTAGTTCATTGAAAAGATGAAAGGAATAGTCCTCATATTGTTTGATCAATTTTGCATGACTACATCTTGCAAATACAAGGTACTGAGTTCATTCCCAAGTAACAAAAAAAAAAATCAATGATGATAAGTAGATGACTAGCACTGTATTTGAGAAAAAGCCATTCCATGCATGGAGAACCTAGGAGACTGAAAGAAAAATTTAGAGGTCAACGTCAAACAAGTGAGGCATCATATATATTTGAACTAAAACATGACATGGACAGGAAATATTGTAACTGATCAATCAGATGCAGTAAATATTTTTTGGTGAGTTTCTACTCAGTGTAACTTCATAAAATTATCAAAATTGTATCTATTTTATGTGGAAATGTTTCTAGCTATCATTTAGTGATTTGCCAAGGTAATAACAGTTAAGAATTATTAACCTTTGGGCCAGAGAAATAGCTCCATGGTCTAAGCTTCTGCTTGACAATTGCAAAGACTAGGGGTCAATCCCTGTAATGCAATGACTTGCTCCCCCACCCACCTTACACTGAGCCTGCCACTGAAACCAGGTATGGTGATGCATGCCTGTAATCCCAGTGCTGGAGAGGCTGAGAAAGGAGGATTGAATCTGAGCTGCATAATGAAAGCCTATACCGACCTCCCCCCAAAAAATTATTAATCTTTTCAATTCTATAAGAAATATTTTTGCACTATCACATTAAACTCATCTGATAGCAATCATGCTATAAAGCAAAATGATGGATAAAATATGAACACAGTACATTATTTAAAAACTCTGAATCTTTCTAGTATATATTTTAACCAATAGTAGGAGGCTCAAAGTAGAAGTATTTTTTGAAGCTACCATTTTAAGTTCAACTAAAGGTACAAGAGAACTTAAAACGTGGTCTTCCAAAATACTGTTTTATCATTTCTGCCTACATGAAGTCAACAATCTATAAGCATATCCCAGATCCACTTTCCTCCCTGAACATAAATCTGCGTGATTTTTTAAAGGGCCGTACCTGACCACATATTGTGTTAGCTCTTACACACACAAAACCTTGTTTGATATATTATCTCATGGATATCCCAACTACTCGCACACTCATTCATGCTCCCTTGAAGTGTTAAGATATTCTCAGCATTCTCTTTCAGTGCATCAATTCTCACTTTTAAATTAGTTTATGTTTGCTAAAGAGATGAATATCTGTGAGTGCTGGTGTAAAACACACAGTGTATGAATAGTTTATTTTTTTGTTTCACAATTAAATCTATTATGAATGGAAATTGCTATTTGTATTCTTCAGAAAGGAAACTGAAGCTCAGAAAAGTTAAGAAGCTTGGGCTGGGGAGATAGTTCAGTAGAATAAGTGCCTGCCTGGCAAGCATAGAGTCCTGAATTCAATCCCCAGTAACACACACACACACACACACACACACACACAAACACACAAAAAAAAGTCTGTAGAAAAATTAAGAAGTATTATGAAGTCAGGAAAAGGAGAGAAAGTGATAAGTGATAGGTTTTTTGGAGGTGCAGTAAAGAGATAAGAAAGATAAAAGAAGCCTTTATTAACTCCAAAGACAAAGAGAGGATCGAGGGCAGATGGGTCAGGTGGGTCCTCTGGCCTGAGAAAAAGAAAGCTAGGGCTTTTGTGGACTTTTATGAAGGGTGGATTTTGAAGGGGATGTTCAGAAATATCTAAAGAGCTGACAGGGGTCTTCCCTGTGGCAGCAGGAAAGGTGACAGCATATTGCACCCTGGGCTGGGTTGGAGAAGAAGAGGGGAGGTGGTCTCCAGGAAGATAAGCTGTTGTTTTAAGGTCTTCAGCCATATTAGATGACCAGCATACCAATTCAGCGATTCATACTAGGGCCAGAGCCTATCAATAAATCTGACTTAAACTGATATTTTTAAAGTGATATGTGATTTTATACCAAAACATTGATACTCCAATTAGTCTACTTAGAGATAATGTTCATGAGTTTCATGGAGGTTTTCAGTAGTGTTAAATCCTACTGAAAAGTCAAAGGAAATGAGGGATTTTTCTATTGACACTTCCTGATGCGCTCAATGTTGGAAATGCCTAAGGCAATACTTTTGATGAAGAATGGAAGAGTTGTGAAATGGCCAGTAATCGGAGTGCAGGTTGACCTGAGTAAGGAGCTGTGTAGGCAACACATGCCCAACGGAAGCTCAAAAGCTTTTTCTCCATCGCCTTTCGATTTCATAACTTGACTTCTCCAGGAGTCACTTAAGAAGGTATCAGTAGTGTGATTACTCTAATTGCCACACAATATGAGCCTGATTTGCCAGGTAGTTGTAGCATTTCAGAGTCAATGCTGACTTCACAAGAATTTAATTCAGCATTCTACCACACACTTTGATTTCTCCCTCTTTCATTTTCAACAATAACTCAATGCACAAATATAATTGATTAAGCTGATGTAATGTAAGTTTTATTGCTGAGAGTAGCATAGAAATATAAATGTACATGCATATTTATATAAAGAAAAATAGTTATATGCTATAAAATATGTAATCGTCAATGCTATAGTTCATGTGTTCCTTTTTAACCCCACACAGACCATAATAATAATCCACCCACTCATTGGTCAGCTTGGTTTTCAAATGTCACAGTTGCTAAGCTTCAATTGTCAGAATTGCTAAAATTAGCTTAGAAAGGAAAAAAAAAAAAACCTTACCAGGAAGAAGCAACTTCTCAATGTCTTGTATTCATTGACAAAAATAAGATGCATCTTCTGTGAAACACAGTCTCAATATTATAGCACCACAGCAGTTTTTTGAGTTCAAATTTTCATACTTTTACCCACTTCCAACTGTTTTTTTTTTCTGACTGCAAACATAGAGGATAATTTCTGTTACCAGTTCAGCAGATGTTCTCAATTTCAGATCCATATTTTCCTTCTAATCATGTCTCTTTTTTTAAACAGCTTTATTGAGGTGTAATTGATATACAAAGAGCTGCACATATTTAATGTGTACAATTTGATGAGTTTGGAAATATGCAAACACCCATGATAGGGTCGCCACAATCACGGTAATAGCCTCACCCAATACTTACTAAAAGTTCCTTGTATGGTATGTTCTAGGGCGTGTATGCACTTCTGTGTATGTCTCTATGTGTTTATATGTGTGTGGTATTCAGGACCCTCAATATGAAATCTACTATTTTCTTTGTAAGTCTACAGAGGAAAAATATAGTGAAACTGATACAGAATTTCAAAACAAGATAATAGGAAATTACAATGGTTATTGTAGTGCATATTGTTATTTTCAAATTAGTTCCTCAGCGTTTATGTCACTGAGCTATCTCCCCAGCCTACTTGTCATTGTGAAGGTATAGTCATTCCCCAATATTCATAGGATCTCCCAGTATATCCAAACTCACATATGCTGAAGAACTCCAAATAGAATGATGTGGCATTTGCATAGAATCTACACCCACTCTAGATTACTTGTAATACCTTACATCTTGTAAAATAGTTGTTACACTGCATTGTTTTCATTTGCTATGTTTTTATTGCTGTATTGTCATACTTGATCTTTAAAATATTTTAAAGCAAAAGACAGCATGCTTTTTATTATCATGACTGACAGTTCGCATCATCTGACATTGATATTTTCACACTTAGCACATATCCATTCACATGCACACAGGTTCACACCCCAATGGCCCACTGGTACAGCCTTATGTGCAGAAAACATACAATTCCTGCAGTTTTTAAGATATTATTGAGTATTATTTGCCCATAATTTATTGATTTCATGTAGGGAGAACCGACTAATATGTTGAATAGACTGTAATTATATGTCTTTTTTTTTTTTTTTTGGTCATTTCATTTTTTTAGCAGTCCATCGCCTTAACCACTCAGCCACCTAGTCCCACTCATTTCATTTTTTAAAATTAATTTGTTGATACTGTTTTGATGTGACTAATGATCACATTTATTGTAAGGAATTTGGACTTGTACATGATATACCTTAGTTCTGACCCTCCATGCTCAGCTGCTATTTCCCTCATTCACAAAGCTTTGTTTTCCTTTTATCAGTTTTAATTCTTTTTATTTTCCCTTCCATCCCCACATTCCCTTTTCTTTTGAACAATTCATATTTTATAATATCTATTATGTTCATTCTCACCCATATTTATAGCATTACAGTTTGTCATAGCTAAGACTTGCAAACAACCCAAATGTTCATCACCAATGAATGGGAAAAACAAGATGTGCTAATTTTTAATACAGTGGAGTACTACTCAGCCACAAACAAGAAAAAAAACTTGAGATGTTTGTAGCTAATTACATGAAACTGAGACCATACTTTTAAGTGAAATAAATCAGACACATCTCTGTAAAAAAAAAAAATCACATTGTTGGGGCCGGGTAGATGGCTCAGGAGGATACGTGCTTGACTGGCAAATGGGTTGGTTGAGTATTGTGATTGATTATCCACGTTACTCAAGATCCAAAACAGATGAATATCACACATTATTCTGTGCACTTCGCCAGAAAGATCTATAAAATATGGTAATATAAGTAAATCCTTCTTAACATACTATTTACTTGGTGTTAAATACATTAGTGAGTAGAGATCTCCTCCAAGATTTAAACTCTGTGTTTGGAACCAAAGATAAAAAGTGTGGTCAAGAAACTTATCCTATGTAACAAATTAAAAGAAGCTTGCAAATAGTCTAAAATTAATTAAGTTTGCAGATCCTTAATGAGTTTTTTCTTGATTATCTTACACACAGATGTGAGTTTGTTAACTGAATTTAAAAAATAATCTTACAAAATTTGGTCAATTCTCTTCACATCATTTTACATCTGGCTGGCTGCTTGAGGAGGAAACGTCTGTAAAGGCAGGTGTTATGCTCCTGCCTTCCAGGAATCTGCACAAACAGAATACAGGCTAACAGATGGTATAAATAGGATCCCTAAAAGTAGTGTGGATGTGTGAAATAGGGTATTCCAGTGTATGACATACTATGGTAGTTATGCCTTTGAGTGACTTTTTCAATTACTCCAACAATTATCAGATTTTTCTCAGGGGCAAATTCAAGTGACACTGATTTTGTCATTAAATGGAAAATTATGAGTGATATCCGAAAAGGACCTCTCACTAAATTGTGGACCCAACTTATAGGAAATTAGTTTTACCTTCTATTGATGCTCTACTGACTGAGCTATCCAGGATCCTTATTACCTTCTATTGAGAATCAAAGATGTCGTACAAATTTTAGAAATAACTCTGACTATGTTTTCAATATTTTGCAATGTATTCATGACATTTTAGGAATTTATCTTACCAATATGTGCTTGTATTTTTCATAAAATAATCACTGCTTTCTGAGATAAACCTTTAATTAGATAATGAGCACCACTAGACAAATTTACATAATTTATTAATCTAGCAGACCTCTGTTTAGTGTCTTTGACAGTCACATGCCATCCTAGGAGAGAGATTTAAAGTCACTACAGGTGTCTTTGAAAGAATGGCATAAGGGATGTCTACCTTACAGAAAACACAAAAACTAATAGTATAAAATAGCAAAGGCCTACAAAAAGGTGATGGACAAAATCTTAAAGTGGAGAAGGGGCACAGGTCATCTTGCCAGGGTTGTTTAGAGAAAGTTTTAGAAATGGGAACTGGTAAGTTGACCATAATATATTACTAAGCATTCACTAAAAATGATAGATTGACGTATCATTTAGCCCAGAGACTATTTTAAACAAAATTAAATATGAAACAGAACACAACAACAATGATAAGTGAATCTCTTGTTTTGTGCTGTGAGACTGAAGGAAAATGTTGGCTGGACACTGATGATAAGCTTAGCTATAAATTTACTTGGGCCAAGTTACTAAGGTCATTGAGAACTGCAAGTTACAGCTCTCCAGATACAGGTAGTAGCTGCAGGCCTTAGGACTCCTTAGTAAACAAGGCATGATTATTTTAAACTTAGGGGATGTTATTAGTTGTCTGATATTGACAATATCATGAGACTTGCAGTCATTATACTCAAAAGTAATTAAGAAGAGTCTCATTTCCCCAAGATTCAATAAGTATTTAAATGTCAGAGCGAGACATCTCTAAATCCTTTCCTCTCTCTGGCTCTTGAAAGCTTATAAAAACAAAGGAAAAGAGGATCTTTCTAAAGTTTCTTGTCTATAAAACTACTCCTGGCCTTTTACACTTTGAGTTCTTTGTACAGTTTTGTCACACCGAGGGGATATCCATGGTCTCTGTGTAGGTACCACAACTCTTGATTTTTTTTTTTCATTGCAACCTACCCTTTTTAGTTCAAAACTTCAGCACAAATAAGCTCAGAGTTTTGCATGTCCAATGATTTACAACTTATGAAACAAGCACATTTAAGCAAGAGACCAATGACTTCATATGGCCCATGTAATTTCTCCATCATGTATTGCCTGTTAGTGGAGTCTTATGGATACAGTATTCTAAGCCGATATTGGGCTAGGAAGTCTGACACAGAGACTGTCATACTCCACAGTGACACCATCAGGAAAAGTAAGCTCGTCTTCCATCCTCTCTCCCTTGGGAGTTTCTCCACCCTTATCTCCACTAGTTCCCTCTCCATAAGCCAGTGGATAGTCTCATTCTATTCTATCTCATCCCACCGCATTCCACATACAACTAACCTTTTCATACAATCATGCTCAAGAACTACTCAGTAAAGCCTTTATGTTACTGCTGGCTGTGACCCATCTCTTTCTTCAGCCAGCTCCCAAATACTTCAAAATCCTCCACTAAGCTCTGAATATCCAACCTCCATTAGCCTTTAAGCCTGGAGTAGATAGAATTCCATCAGTGTTGATCATCAGTGACAATGTTTCAGGAAGTAACAATGGCATAATCAGTCATGTGCTCAGCATGACTTATCAAAAGATGGCTGGGATTATTATTATTCCTCATAAATTATTTCTTTTTGACATTAGATATCTCATACTTAATGTTCTTTGGTGTCATGTATATGCATAAAATACAAATATTAAATAATTAATAGTAAGAAGGATGGTTTGAGCAGGGCTGGGGAGATAGCTCAGCAGCATAAAATACCTGGTAGGTTCAAAGTCCTGAGTTCAATCCCCAGTAGGAAAAAAAAAGGATAGTGTGAAAATTCAATTTTTAGGCATAAAAATTGAATATGTTTTTGCAATAAAGAAATAAGATAAGCAGAAAATGAAATACATGGGTAAAGAAAATATAGTATTTATACACAAAGGAGAGCTACTGTGCTATAAGAAGTGTAAATATGAATCATTTGCAGGGGAAAGGATGCATTCTGAAATAAAATTTATTTTATTTTATTTTATTTTATTTTATTTTATTTTATTTTATTTTATTTTATTTTGTCTTTTTGAGACAGGGTCTTATTATGAAGTTTAGACTGGCCTGGAGCTCACTTCGAAGTCCAGGGTAGTCTTAGACTCATAGTGATCCTCCTGCCTCAGCTTCCCAAGTGCTGAAACTACAGTCATGGACCCCTATGCCCAGCTAATTCCATAAGTTTTGTCTTACATAAGAAATACAGAAAATATAAACAAAGGAGCAAGATAAAAGATAGATTAAAAAATCTGGGAATCAGATCTTTTATAAATAAGAAAGGGACCAAGAGATGAAAGATGGGGGGAGAAAAGAAGGGAAGGTAATAAAAAGAATTAAGATGTGCTATGCACATGTATCAATGACCCACAATAAATGTGATTATCATGTATTAAGAAAGTATTAATCAATGATAAGAGTGGTAACTTTTTCAAAAAGGTAAATGTAACTCTAACCAGTGCATTGTACTGGAATCAAATAGTGATACAATAGACAAAATCTTTCTAACTTCCCACTTCTTTGTGTTAGAAAATTCAGGTCAGTCCTAAACTAAAATCACTATTCTGAACAGGGTTTTTTCTCAACATCTGAAGCCCAAATTGACCCTGAAAATCTAAAGATATTTTACATTTAGGATACTATCAGAATCTTTTAATTGCAATGGGATGCTTAAACATTTTGCAGGGAGGTATCAGAAAGTAAAATGAAAGTCAAAAGAGAAAGGCAGCTCTCTAGCTTTCGCCATAGCTCTCTCTCTCTCTTTTTAGCGGAACCGGGCTTTGAACTCAGACCCTTGAGCTTCCCAGGAAAGCACTTATTCTACTGAGCCATCTCCCCGCCCCCACGAATGACTCTTGAAGATTTTGGCAACTATGAATGTTTTCATGAGCCAGGGAGATAGTGCAGCAGAGTAAGCGACTCCCTGGCAAGCACAAGGACCTGAGCTTGATCCCAGCACCACACACAGTGCCACCTTGCCAGTCACTGAAACGGGCTGTAATGGTGCATGCCTGTAATCCCAGTGCTTTGGAGGCTGAGGCATGAGGACCCCTGTGAGTCTGAGCTATGTAGTAAGATCCTGTACCAAATACGTATGTAAAGAAAATAAAAAATAAAAATAAATTTGTTTGTGCACAGTACATTTTCTCTCATCTAAAATTATCTATTGGTTATTTCTTTATTTTACAAACCTCCTGTGAGTGGCAAACTGACTTAAAAATTCATCCATCATCATATTCATAAAAGGCCTAGGATTCTTTTCTCTGTCCGCGGTTCTCTAAAGCCAAGCATTACAATTTGCCTGCGATGGTCTACATCAGAGCCAATCAAATGAACCTCCTGCTGCTGATGGCACCAGCCCAAGAACTGAACTAAATTTAATTAAAAAATGTTCAAATTGAGAGGAAAAAAAGCCAGTATCAATGAGGAGAATGTCCATAAGTCATTGTGTCCTACCCTTTTTCAGTTTACTTGTATTTTCTTGCCTTCTTTCTTCCAAAAACACTGTGGGCAATTGCCTCATTTTATGTTTTTTGCTTTAGTTTACTTATTGTTTTTTCTTGATAAAATGTAAATTAGTTTGCTGGTGGTATTGTAGGCTGGGAAACACAATCTATATCCTTAGTCATGCAATTGGTTAAATTGATAATATGCCTTGCTGTCTTGTTAAATAACAGTGCTTGCATTTTACTTAGATGTAGAGAAATTCTAGGACTTTTGGATTTTACAGGGTGAGAAGTCAGAAAAAGTGCTGTTTTTTATAATAATGTGGTTAATTTTCCTTTTGCTCTTTCCTCAGAGCATACATTTAGATACACATCTGTGTGTGTGTGTGTGTGTGTGTGTGTGTGTGTATGCTCGTGAGCACACACGTGTGGACACACACCATTATATCATAAACTGTACATTATCTAAGATACCCCTCCCAGCCAGTTTAATATTTTTCAATTCGTCTGTCACAAATAGGGGAGATTTAAAAAACCTAAGATTGGGAAATGAGTGTGAGCTTGTAGAGTGTGCAGGCAGAGGGAGGGCCCGTGAGGAGTGTCTGTCTTCAGGTCACGCACCATCCTCTAAACTTGAGTGAGGAGTTTTCTAAGTGAACAAGTGTCTAAGTAATAAAGTAGTGCTGGGCGCTGGAGCTTAAAATTATGGGTCACTTTTGATTAAATGTTGCTCACAGAAAATAAGCTCTGGCTTTCAGTGGTACAGTTCCTACTCTCATATGCAAAAATTTAAATGCCAGGGCTTATTAAAAGTAGCCTGAACAATAGCTGAGGATCACTCTAGGGATGAACCATTAAAAAATGAAAAATAAAGGACTTCCAGTTCTCCTCATAAAGTAATGAAATCTTCACCCATTGACACAATGGTTGAATTTATTTATGGGCTTTTTCTTTGTTTTGGAGTGGCAGTGTGTAGTTTTGAAGAAGGATCACCAAATTTTGGCCTCAATTCGTTGTGGACAAACTTATATATTAATGAGGCTTAGTGCCAGAAAAATAAAATCTCTGAGCCTTTTCTCCTTCATTCAAAATTCTGGACATTAAAAGTCCAAAAGTTGCCTTTTTAAATAGGATAATTTATGAAAAGGAATTAAGTCTTCTGACTGGTATGCATGAAATGTTAAGAATCACTTGCTCTCTGGAGTACTCTGAGCTTCTATCCTAGTACTGGTTTCAACAAACCACACAGTAAATAGCAGCTACTATTGTTGCTGCTGCTAATGTTCATTATGGGACTCACACTGTTAATTTTCTTAACCTTACTCTTCTGCTTTGTTCATCATCAGAGAATAGGTTGAAAATTTCTTTTATAATTTTCTTATCATGCCTCAAGAAAAATTGTTTTTAGTTCTAATCCATTTTACTTTTACACATTTTTATTGATTTTTGTATTGAAAGGCTCCTTTCAATATATTTAAACCAAATTGTAATTCTTATTTATGGGAGCAGAGACCTAAGAATCTTGTAATAAGTTGCTTATTAAAAGGTGACATGATTTTTTATTAGAAAAGCAAAATCAATGTGTCATTTTTTTTTGGTGCTTACTGGAGGTTAAATGAAAACATCATCCACCAAATCAGGTTTTTAGCTTATTGTGAAGCTAATATTCTCTGCAGCAGAATAGATTTTTCAGCTTTCAATTGTTAGTACATGCTGGACAACTGTATTGATTTAAATCGAAGGCGAAGATCTGAATACTAGGGGTAATGAATCGTGTACCTTCTTCTGCAATGAAGAGGACACATTAGGCAACGGAGAAAACCCTAATGGGATTTCAAAGCCAAATTCATGGATCAGTGTCTCAGAGCCCAATATGAAGCAGAACTCTGGGAAAGTATTTGAAAAACAAGCTGTGAAATATTCAAAACCATAGCACACTGACTTTTTAATCATTCACTTATCTATAAAATATTCAATGAGTGTGTACTGTGCTCCAAATATCATCTTTGGTGCTGTTGGTAGTGATGTTTGCTCTCATTTTTCACAGAATGTACAGTTTGAAAAGGAGTGTATACATATCAGGAAATTGAATAATGAACTTCCCTGAGGCCATGGGGCAGGAAAGGAAAAGTGAGTTCAGGTACATTACTGAGGAAATGGTATGATGCGGAGCACACAGGATGGATTTAATTCAAGTCTGCTTAATTAATAGATCCAAGTTTGATAGCTTTTTTGATATACAAAGCAGACTTCCCATCTCCCTTTCTGTTTTATTCTCTGCACCCTATGCTTGAAGTTATTTAACGAATAATAGGTTAACACACTCTGAAATCTTACTTGAAACAAAGTTGCATAATAGCTTTCCTGTCATATACATGGATGCAATGAAGAAAATAGATCAATGAAGAGAAAGGACAGGCTCCTGGTTCATGAAGAGAGAAGCCTATTGTCACGCATCAAAGTATATCAGGACAGGAAGAGTTTGATGTCATCAGTCACGCCAGTGAGAAGGGGCACTAGGAAAGAATGTGAGGGAAACTCAAAAGACTAATCTCTGCTAGGTTTGACAAAAGCTCCCCAAACATATCTCAGTACAAAAATGAGTAATTGGTAATATCTATTATTACCAATAGTAGATTGGGAGCCACATTTATTTTTCTAATTTTATAGGATGTACATAAAAATATATGACTTTTGAGACAAGAAGGGTTTTCCGTGTTTTTTTTTTTTTTTTTTTTTGCCAGAAAGAATGGCCAGTTAAAAACAGAAATATTTCAGATGCTGTGGGTGTAGGGCACAGCACCAGTTGTGAAAGCAAGTGTGTCATTGTGAAAGGAAAGAAATTATACTAACTGTCCACCTAAACATAAGAAAGAGATTAAAATTAGAAAGCCTGCTTTCTACTCAAATATTACATTATCACAGCTACTATTTGAGTTTGGACAAGTAATGCAGTACTTGTGAAAGGCAGTATATTCATTTGTAAAATAAAATAGGCTTAATTCTCTTATTGTGATTGATTTGTTTAATGGCATCCATTCATTCATTAGAGAGGCCTTTACTATTATAAATAGAATTTAATATTAAAATATAAGTTAATGATATACTATGTAAATTATAGAATATCATAAGATAGCATTGGGAGTGGCATAAAATACACATCAATTATTTTAACCACTGCTGAATAATTGTATTATTAAAAATTTAATAGCTATAAGAAATACATACCATTAGTCCTGCTCTATTTCATTTTTCTTTTAAGTAGAAGTTGCCAAAATGGGAAAGCTTGCCTTATTTTGTAATTGAAAGGTTTTCAATTTCTTATACTTTAATATATTTATTAAGTAAAGATATTTGGCTCTTATTTATAGTTTACTCAAAGTCTCTATCATGAAATCATGTTGGTTTTGTCAAATGTTTTGACATATATTGTCATGTTCATGTAATTTCTTTCATCCTCTACTCTTGTAATAATGATCCATTACATTAACTGTTTTTTTAATATATTGTATTATCTTGATGGCAGCAATAAATCCCACTTGGATATAATCCGTTTTCTTTAAAACTTAGTGAGATTCAGTTTTCTGGCACTTTCTTGAGAATTTTTGGATCTATGTTCGCAAGAGCACTTGGCCTATAGCTGTAGGTATGCGTGTATGTATGTATGCATGTATACATGCATGCATTTACATATGTTATCTTTGGCATTTGTATCACGAGAGTGCTGAATTCCAAGAATGAGCTTTGAAGTGTTTCTTTTTATCATTTTAGGGGAAGAAATGTGGCTGAGAAGGATGAGATTTTTTTTTTCACAGTGTTTCATAAAATTCACCATTGAATTGATCTTCTGGATTTTTCTTTCTTGCGAAGATAGTAATCGTTATAGCAAATATCACACTAGCTACAGATCTGTTCCTTTCTATAACTTAATTATTTAGTATTGGTAGATCATTTCTTCCAGGAAATATATCTGTTTCTTCTATTTTATCTATTTTGTTGGTATAAAATTCTTCATAATAGCTTCTTCTGACCCTTTTATATCTTAGGACTCAGATGTAATCCCAGTAAGAGGCAACTGGAATTAAATAATGATGCTTAGGTTTATGCCCTTTGTGGGAAATAGAAACAAACTAAAATACTACATAAAGCATCCAATGAAAAAAGAGCAGGGTTGTTCAAACATAATGAGAATCTCTGGACATCTGCTCATCAGAGAATCTGTATCAATTGTGTTACATAACATAAGAGACCCCCCTTCTTTCCCAGTTTAGCTTAGAAAGGAAAGAGATTGCTTCATCCATCCTGGATCCCACATCCTCTGATGGGAATGCCTAGGGAATCAGCTGGTGGCTTGACCATCGTCTTACACTCAGATTGCTTCCATAGAATTCTGACACTGGAAGAGAAAAAAAGCAGCAGTTCACTTCAGAGATGCCTGTGGTCGTCTTCTGTGCAGAAGAAACATGCAGAGGCTTCCTGCTTCCATCTAGGAAGGGAACCAGTCAACAGAGACCCCATAACATCTCCATCCAACCTAGCTTGTAGAGTAGTCTAAAACATTAACTCAATGCTCAGCTCTCAATAGAATATAAGTGAAGACTGAATGCATATTAACAGCAGGGATTAATTACTGTTACACATCTGCACCTAGATACTTGTGCTGTTCTTTTGTCAGCATATTTTGACCTTTGGTTCTGACAAAAGAGAGTTTAACATTTACATTTGAACCAGTTTTACAGAGCTTGATTGAAGTATGAAGAGAGCAATAATTAAGGAGCATGATGAGAATGAAAAATTGGAGAGCAAAGAGTAGGAAATGAAACATATGCAGAAGGTAATATATTGAATGAGGAGAATCTCAGTGGTTTTTCCATGTCTCCCAAGACAAATATGCTCTCTCCTATCTCTTTTCTTCCAGTAAAGTTTTCCTTTAATGTATATTGCTTTGCAATCACACCTTGACCTCCTTTTCAGAGATTACTATATCAGAAGTGCATATGTCTCAGTGGCCACACATCATTTTCCCCGCCATCAGTCCCCGAAGAATATGATGTAAGGAATGTTTGCCATCACTTTATCTGACCTCTCTAGTCAGATAAGGAAAGGGATAATAGGTTAAGTATTCTTTTTCGGTTTTGAAAAAACCTGTGAAAAAACTGTGACAGAGTACCAATCTTACTTTCTAGGTTCCTCATGAAGCATTACAGATCCAGTCATTTAAATTAATATTTTCCATTTATTCCCTCTTCATCTACTCAACAATAATCTGAATCTTTTGAAGTAAAAAGAATTGTCTTTATCATCCCACGTAGTATTCCAAAGCTTCTTCCTACAGACATTTCTATCATCCAGAAAAAATAATACCTATTAAGAATGAATTATAAGACATAATTTACTCACTAGATACTATAGTTATGATTTTAAGGAGCCTTAAGATGTGAAGATAGTTGACAAAGTCAGCAACACCAAGTTGGATATACAGTGTTGCCTTGTTTTACAAATGCAATTTGTTTTATGATTTTGGAGAATATGGTTGTACTTGCTTGTGTTTGTGAAGGAAGATGGTTGTGGTCATATTTGTCACTTGCTATGGCATTTGTCAATGGCAGCAAAACTTTTGTGAGAGCTTTCAATTGTGAACAGAATTTTGCAATCAGAAGCATCGCAAAATTCAGTGATTACTGGGCAAATACTTAGCCTCATTTTGGTTTTTTAGTGTGAAGATGCCAAAACACTTTTAAACATATGAAAGTCTCCCCCTGCCTCACACCACAGGAAAAAAAAAACAAACAAACATGTTTCTGATTCAGTTGTGCCCATGTGCATCCTTCAACCAACAGGCATGATGCAGACTCCCTAGAAGTACAAAATTTAAGAAGTAGTATCTGCTCAGGGTCAAGTAAAACAGTGAAAGCTAAGTTCCCCTCACATGTAGCTGATGATATAAATAGGAATTATACATCTCTGGCCTTGAGTCACTTACGTTTTAGTATCTGACATCAGTGCACGACTTGTTCAAAATCAATAAGCATGGATAAACTTAGAAGAGATCGTGAGGACTTGGGAGTCACTACAATTAGTTTCTCCATGATGGATATTTTTAAAAGAGCCATTGTCATATAAATAAAACAGTACCTAGCCTGAAAATCTTGATAAAGAAACAAAGGTTCTATTTTTTAGTGAAATCACTTTACCAATCTCTTCAATCTCATACTTTGAAAAGGTGGTGACTAAAATACTTTTCATACACTCTCTAGAATCCTCCTCTATCCATGAATCCTTATGTTTGTTGGATAGGTTGTATTCATAGCAACATACTCACCCTCACATACATAATTAGATAAACTAAGTATTGGAATGTAGGAACACTTTTAATAAAACTAAAGTTTTTTTTATTTTTTATTTTTTTGATATTATTACATTCATTGTTTTTCAAAGTTTTATTGATAAA
>NW_004524587.1:18592544-18613581 GCF_000260255.1 Octodon degus
GGGCAAGGTGTAGTTGGAGGAAGAGGAAGCTCTCCACACACTCACCGGACCTGGGCTAGGACTGGGTCTGGGGGCTCCCAGAACCTGGCAGAAAATACTATTCAGCAGGCCGGGTGGGGGAGGCACTGCGGAGTGGTGGGGGGCGGCCCGAGGGGCTGGGAGAGGGTCCGGCCCACGCTGCGCCTTGGCTGGGACTGGTGCCGCCGGCGCAGGGTAGCAGGAAACTCTCCGCACACTCACCGGACCTGGGCTAGGACTGGGCAAAACTAAAGTCTTTTAAATATAATTGTTAGAGATGAAATACCAGAAATCTATGTTGACATAAGCAGACAAGTATTTGATTCCTTTCTAATGCAAAATATATGAATCTACTAATATACTTGTCTGTTTTTTCCCCAATTTACCTGTGACTATAGCATATATATATATATATATATATGGAATATATATATTCACTCTTTGGGAAAGTCTTCTTCTTCTTGTCATCAAAGGTCTTTTCATGCTGTGAGAATTAAGTATGAATTAACAGTTTTATCTATTTTTCATTACCCAGTTACCCACTCATCCACATACACATTTGACTCGTGGTTCTGCTATTTGAGAATATATGACATTCGTTAATCTTTCCCTGTCACCACCAATTAAGTCGTTATCAAATAGATGGTTTTTGCCATAGTTTTCTTCTAACAGGTGGTTCAGTTGGCAATTTTGAACTTCTGCTCTATTTCTTTTCACTATGAGTCTTCACTCATGTCATTTATTATATCAGGACTAATAACTCTTATTCTTCTCCACTTTAAGATGTTTTCAGCTTATCCAGCTCCACTTCAGGAAAATTCTGTTGACCTAAACCTCAAAAAATTTTGTTTTCATTTTCATAACTCAGTGGTATGTAGCTACTGCATAATTTCTTGCTGGGATTACTACAGTGGTTATTCTTCTCATTATTTGTCCTTTTCTTATGTGCTTTCTTTACTTCTACTGATTGATATCTTCATATAGGATAGAAGTCAAGAAGAGCCTGGCCAAAATGTAGCCAGCGATCTTACCAGTATCTTCTCCTCTGTTGGCACCTGCTGCTGAGCTCAATCTTGCCTTCCTGTTAGCCTGCTGACCCAGGGGAATATCCTTGAATAGAACATATTTCTCCGGCTTCAAACAATTGACTCCATTAATATTCATAATCTAGACATTGTTCTCCTCTCTAACGTTAATGGTTTCCGAGAGCCCTCTCAGCAGGCATTATTGCTCTTAAGAAGTATTTTCTTAGCAATTTAATGAGTGGATGCACCTTTTCAATTCTTTACAACCTTCTTAGCATTTACTGATATTCATCAAGCTAAATTTTTATTTTCAACTTGACTGTTTGGATTTATCATTGGAATTAAAGTTTGTTGAGGGTAGAGCTTACTTTTCCTTCATCTTGATGTGTCTAAGACACATTTCTTCTCAGAAACTTAACCTCTTCATATAGAAAATAAACCTACTGCTCTGTTCTTGAAAACACTCTGGCTTACAAAAAACAATGCAAGGCGGGAGATTTAAAACATATCTATTAACAAAAAATGACTATACATGTCATATAGCAAAAATTCTCACTTTTAATATATGATACAGTCAATAGATGTGTATTTCAGAAACCTAGAAGAATTTTGAATGTTTTCACAACAAGGAAATGATTAGAGTTTAAAAATTAGAGTTTAAAAATGATTAGAGTTTAAAAATTTGCTCTACAAAAATAAAAATTAGAGTTTAAAAGATACAGTCAATAGATGTGTATTTCAAAAACCTAGAAGAATTTTGAATGTTTTCACCACAAGGAAATTATTAGAGTTTAAAATGTTCAGTGCTTATTATGACTTGAATATTACATAATAAATACGTGTGTCAATGCATCATGTTGTGCTTCACAGATATACACAACTTTTATATGTCAGGTAAGTTTTAACAATGATTTTTGCAAAGTCAACAGAGTAGGCTTGTGGCTTCTCTACTTAGAAAGACCTATTTTTAAAAAGTGTCAAGTTTGAGTCCAGCCTGGAAAATTTGTGATTTAGTGAGAAACTTTTGTGGCAGGCAACTGAGTTAGAAAAAAGTATTATAGGCTGCCAGACATGGCTAGATCCTCTGAAGGATAGACTACTATTTTGCTGAGCTAACACACCTATAATATTCAAATAATGGAATGTAACCAAAAAAGGGGATACAGATGAATGTCCATTTTGTATCTGTGTATTCAAAGTGGTTGGGATAGATATATAGTTACATTCTCTTAATGAACAGAGGGATTTGTTCTAATAGTGTTTGAAAAAAGGATATCAAGTCTGCATCTTGTAGAGCAATTAACCACTAGGAAGAATGTATGCAATGTGTTAATTATTGAAACTGTCCTACCAGTTTGGTTTGAAACTGTCTCATTGCTATTTGTTTCTCAATAAAATTATGGGAAAGAAACACAATGTACTTTGCAACTGTAGGAGAGACAAGCACTCCTGTGGTGGGTTAGACCTCAAGACAAAAAGTAACCCAAATGCATTCACACACATTCTTAGGAATATATATCAGGGGTTAATATTCTAAATAGGTATTAGTCTCCTTGAAAAATCCAGGAAGAGTCACTAAACCAAACTTCTACAGGAAGGATTCCTGTTCTTTATTAATGTCTGCTTGGTAAGTGGCCCATTTCCCCACTTGATCCTGATTTATTCAATTTTACCGGAGCAATTATATTTGTAATCTTATTGGTAGACTGTAGTTTGTCCCACCTCATGCTCATCTTGAGAGTTTCTATGTTTCCCACCCAGGACTCAATTCACATGGTGGATTTGCTCTACAACAATCCCTAGAAAAGGCAACCTCCTTGGCAACCCACTTGGGTCCCCTTGTGTTCCTTTCTGGGACAGAAGCTCTCTCTGCCCCAATAAACATTCTGTTCTTAACCTCCACTGTTTCTTAAATTCATTATTTGGTTTTAGAGAACTCAAAATGATCCAAGTTATCATTCAGGTGGGGAGTTTTATTTCCCTATATCATTTTCTTAAAAAAAAAAATATATATATATATATATATATATATATATATATATATATGGATGTAGTTCAAAGAAAGTACTGGGGTCATTCTGCAGGATAAAAAAATAAAAAATAAAAAGTGTCAGTTATTTACATTGTATATTGGAAACTAACTCTGTGTTACCCAAGATAGCTCACCTCTTCTTATTTAGATACTTTGAGGTGTAGGCATAGGAATTCCATCTAACATCATATATTTTCTGATCTATAAAACTATGAGGAACAAGACATTGTTTGCATGGTCTTCAGACAACATATAGCCAAAATTTACAAATTTCTCCTTTGCTTGTTTTTAAAATGTACACTGAAGACTACAGAGCCATACCTATCTTTTTCTTTCTTCACACTTCACAGATTATTTTTTATTCCAATTTGCTGCACAGTATGGAATATTCTTGGGAAAGACTTAGAGAGCTAGGATTTCCATTCTTGTCAAGAGAGCTGGTGAATAGTGGAGAAGACAGGTGAAATCAATTTAGGAGAATAAAACTCCCAGCCTGAAAGATACCTGAGATGAGTTCATATTCTCTAACACCCAAGAATGAATTTGAGGAATCACGGAGGTTAAGAGCAGAGTATTTATTGGGGGAAAGAAAGCCTCTGTCTGAGAGAGGGCCAGAAGCGTACCTGAAAAGGTTTCCAGGAACCTGCTTTTCCAGGGATTTTTATAGAACAAAATCATGAGGTGAGGTTTGTCTAAGTTGGAAAACATAGGAAGTCATTCATGAAGTGGGACAAAACCATGATCAACCCATAAGGCTACAAGCGCAATTGCTCAGGTAATGTTGATTAAATCCATGACCAAATGGGGAAATCAGTCATATAGTAAGTAGATATCAATATAGAAAAGTGGCTTATTTGATAGTGAGTTGGGTTAGTGACTCTTCCTGGCTTCCTCGGGGTGATAATGCTTAACGCTTATCTTTAGGCAGGTAAGCATTTATTTGATCTTTTGTCTTGAGTTCTTGCCCAGAGCAGAAGTATCTGTCTCTCTCACAGTTGCAAGGTATCCTGCCTTCCACATGCCTCCTCTGAAGACCTAGCCCTATTTGATGGCCTATAAAATTTCTGTCTTACCCAAATGCCCACAACAAAAGAATAGCACAGCATACGATGGGTTAACAGTAAATGAATACAGGTAGTAAAGGCTTCCAAGTACATGATCACTTGTTCAAACTTGTAAAACAAAAGGGCAAAAACTCACCATCATTCACCACAGAATCACACCAAGGCTTCACAGAAGGAAAATAAGTAGCATAGTTAAAAACTAAACGTTGGTGAGGGCCTAGGGTGACACTGCAGAGCAGGAGGCAGGTGTTTTCAGGCATATGAAACAATTGGAAGAGAGACTGCAAGAGGAGGGGGTGCCTTGCTTTGGGGAGCACAATACTCAGCCCTGAAAGGAGCTGGTGCTTTGTGACACATCAAGAACTAACTGATTCTGCTGTGAGGTAGGTGTTCCTAGTCTGAGAGCTGTGGGAACACTTAGTGGCAAATCAGTTTTTCAAAATTATCTGACCACAGCAATTTAGGCTGGGAGGCAGGAAAAGAAGGCAGGCAAACATCACTCTGAAAGCAGATACAGAGGCCTCTAAACTTGGGACTTAAACACCATACGTAGTCACATTCTACAAAGACTGATAACTCTGAGAGTTTCCTTTCCTTTCATTTATTTGTTTGTTTTCTGTATTTAGGACAAGGTTTACAGGGTCTTACTACATAGATCTGACTCGTACTGATTCTCCTATTTTTAGCCTCTCAAGTGCTAGGATTACAGGTGCGTGCCACCACACCCAGTTTCAATCACCATCTCAGTGCATCCAGGAGTGGGGCAGCATGGCACACAAGGGATTGAACCCTAGCCTCTGTGCTCTGACTAAGGAGGTGATTTACTGTACTGTGCTATCAGGCCAGCCTCTCCTTTCATTTTAATACATAGTGATTTATTTCATTTGAATTACTTTAATGAAAAGATATATTAATATGCTGAGCTGTGAAAGGCTCAAGTCAACAACTTCTGCGGATAACCCACTACTGTTGTGGATTGTGTACTGTGTTGGATTGTTTTGCTGAGTTCACGCACCTAGAGTATTTAGATGCCAATGGAATAGCCATTTCTGACAGGACTAAACAAAAAAAAAGGTGATACAAAGGAAGGATCATTTTGTATTTGTATGTAGAGAATAGTTAGGATAGATATACAGCTACTTTTGCTTAACAATGAGAAGAAAGGTTTGTATTAATAGTGTTCAGATAGGATATCCTGTCTGCTTCTTGTACTATGGATAACCACTAAAAAGAAAACATTATACAACGTATTAGTTATTGAAACTGACCTACTAATCAGTGTTGAAGCTGTCTCATTGCTATTTGTTTCTTAATAAAATAAATAAAATAAATAAATAAATAAATAAATAAATAATGAATGAATGAATGAATGTAGTATAGTGAAAGAGTAGTTTTCTAAAAGAAATCTTTTAGGAACGTGTTAGTGTTTCCTTTCTGGTGCCAACTGAGACCATTTGGGCCCATTTGCTGCAATACTGTTACAAACAAAACAAAACAAAACAAAACAAAACGAACCACCCAGAGGCTCCTTCTTCAGAGGAAAGAAAATTTGATTCAAGGATTATTTTTGTTATGCACAAAACAAAGGTAATAGTACTATGACAAACCAAACAGTTGATGTTCTCCTTTCACATGTATGTTGTTAGTCACATAGAAATAGGAGAGGCAGTCAGACAGGGCTAGGCCCTCAAGGAGACAGTATAGAAGACCACACCTTGCAAGTGAGGGATAGACAGGCACTCCTGCTGTGGCCAGACCTCAAGGAAAAAGAGTAAAGAAATCCAGCCACATACCTCCCTAGGGATAGGTATCAGGGATTGATATTCTACATATGTATCAGATACCATGAAAAAGCCAGAAATCACTAACCCAATCCCTACAGAAATAGCCCCTGTTCTTTATTCATGCCCACTTGCTACCTGACTCACGCATTTGATCCCAATGTAATCAATTTTAGCTGATGGGCCATATCTTACTCGTGGGCCATATTTTTGTCCCACTTCATGTGCCAGTCCTCCTGTTTTCTACTTTAGATCCAACCATCTCATGCTTTTATTCTATAAAAACCCTAGAAAAAGCAGATTGCTTAGCAACCCACTCTGGTCCTCTACTGTCCCTCTCTCATCTCCCAGACCGAAGCTTTCTTTTCCCCAATAAATATTCTGCTTCATTGTTCAGTTTTACAGAACACAAACTCATTGCAGGTATCGTTCAGGCTGAAAGTTTCATACCCCTGTATCAATAAGACAGATGTTCCAGAATTCTGTATAAGACATTACTCCTCAGCTCTCTGACACATATTCATATTCCTTAAAATATTGTCCAATTACTCCTATGATACTTAGATATCTGAATTTATACATATATATTTAATAGATTCAATATATCTCACTTAAATATCACTATTCTAATTTAAACATCCCTATTACATAGATAAACTGCTTTCGCACAGTGGAGCTACAATTGCTATTTTCATGAAGAATGTTCTCAAAACTAGGGTTAATGATTTATTTTTAACTGATCATTTTCATAACAAAGGATAGCATGTAAGGAATTCTCATTTTAGTGGTTTTAAGAACACAGCTTCTGAGTAATGAAATACCTTATGATTTCTAATTGGTTTAGATACTCCAAGCTCTTCCTAGGTGGATATCATTTAAATCTTTTTTTGTAATTTTCCTCTAACAGGATTTTAAACTTGATGTTTCTATCTAGCTTCAGTACGTCTTTTAATTGCTCTAAATTATCAGTGATGTCTGTAACATTTTCAGTGAATATGGATTGATTTCAATTAACTTTCTCATGCTTTTGCATAAAAGCAGACTTTTCAATTTGCCTAATTGGATCACACAACCTCTTGGAGCTGAGGAATGACGGACATTAAAAGGTTGGGAAAGGAGACACAATCAAGGTTGTTTACGGCCTAATTGCTCCTTTTGGAATTTTCAGCTGTGCTTGATCAAGTAAGACCACTGGGTATGAATGTAGGTTAGACTACTTCTTGTTTAAATAGACTATGTCACCAACAGAGCCCTTGGGAATCCCCAAGGATAAACTTTAACTGTGCAGAAAAGAACCAAAGAGAATTTCCTTAAAGCTTACTCAAACAACTCTGCTCCAATTAAAACACTGTCCTCTTGCCAGCTTCATCTGCTTGCGTGTATGGTAGAAAGGAAAGTCTCTGAATGTTTGAGTCAGTGTTCCTCTCAAAGTGAGAGAGAAACATGTTGGGCTGTTTATGTAAAATGTGCCGGTGAAGGTTATTATTTAATGACATAAGGTTTAAGGCTATAAGACAATGGACAGAAATTATAGCAAGATAACACTAAAAACTAGAGCCCCAGAACTTTGAAGTTATAAAAAAAATAATAAAATCTCTCATTTTGAAATATAACCAACCCCACACATAAATCTGAAAATCAAAATAGAAAGCTGGTGAAAGTACTTCAGTTTTTGCTGTGGCTGTTAACATTTGCAATGGTATTTCAACTAACTAAAAACAAAAAGGACACGTCTGAGGTAAAAACAAAGGACACTGCTTCTTTTTTATTTTAAAGAGAATAACAAATTAATAAATATAGAAATGATCTAGAATTTCAAACAAGATGAAAGGAACTTAACAATTATTGTTACATTGCATATTGCCATCTTCAAAGTTGTTGTTCAGATATAAGCATGTAAAATCACTCAAAAACATTAAACATTAACATTCCTTTCAGTAAACCAATAGAAATTAGCAGTGCAATTATCTTAAAATATCTGTATATTTATGTATGTATGTATGTATGTATTTATTATTCATTCCTTCTTTCTTTTCTCTTTTCCCTCATCCCAGTTGCCTTATAAAGATGATCTTCCTAATGAATATATGATAAACATCAACTCCCATCTGGATAGACTCAGCAATGCAGCTTATAGGAACTACCCCACACATCCATTTTAAAAATGCATATAAATGCATGGTAATAACTTCACACACATTTTGATTTCTTCTTCTTCTTCTTCTTCTTCTTCTTCTTCTTCTTCTTCTTCTTCTTCTTCTTCTTCTTCTTCTCCTTCTCCTTCTCCTTCTCCTTCTCCTTCTCCTCCTTCTTCTCCTTCTCCTCCTTCTCCTTCTCCTTCTCCTCCTCCTCCTCTTCCTCCTCCTTCTTGTTCTTCCTCCTCCTCCTCTTCCTCCTCTTCCTCCTCTTCCTCCTCCTCCTCTTCCTCCTCTTCCTCCTCTTCCTCCTCCTCCTCTTCCTCCTCTTCCTCCTCCTCCTCTTCCAGTTCTTCTATCATGAGATGTTGCATTACCTGCTTGTGATGTCATGCTGATTATACCACTGACTAACTGGCTGAAACAGCCAAAATTGATGTCTTCTTAATTTTGGAACCTAGAAGTCAAGATGAAGCTAGGAAAGTTGGCTGACCTTGACTTGCAGACGGTGCCTTCTTTCTCTCTCATATCCCATGGTCTTTACTCCATGCTCCTCAGCCTTGATGTCTCTTTGATTGCTTTGCCTGTGAAAACACCAGTTAGGAGGTCGTAGAGCCCATATGAATGGTCTTATTTTAACTTCACCACATTTTTAAAGACCATACTCTATATTGTGAGACATTGATTTGTTGGAGGGTTAGAGATTCAAAATATAAATTCAAAATTTGCTATGCATAATTCAAATCATAACCATTGAATTGTTTTCCTTTAAAACAGTAAATAATTTTAATAACTGTCAGGTAGTAGTTAAACAATTTCTGGTACATTTATACAATAAATAAGTACCATAACTATTATTGTCATTAAAAATAATTAATCTGTTCTTTTCAAAATATTTCCCATCATAGATTCAATAGAAAATAAAAGGTGTAGAAAATTAAAACATGCTAATGCTTTAACATGATGCAAATCTATCAGAAAAGGACACATATATCCACTTATAGACACACACAGGTTCTGAGGTCATCGACAGAGGGTTGGGCATAACAGCAGTGATAGTGCTCTCTGTAGAGAATGAGGTATATCTTATGACCTAGCAATAGGAGAAGGAAAATTTTATATATACATGTATATAATATATGTTATATATTATATATAATGTATTTTTGCATACTATTTCTTTTTAAATTAAGGCTGAATAATACACAAAGTTTGTGAATGAATCAGTGTACAATGAAGATAAATACTCCTATTTTAGCACCTGGAGGAAGACTGCTATTCTGTCTCTCTCAATCTCTATAGCAGGGATTGAACTCAGGACCTTGTGCTTGCCAAGCAGGCACTTAACCACTGAGTTACCTCCCTGGCTTCTTTTAAACCAATGTTTTCTTTATTCATTCACTTATTTATTTGGTACAGTTACAAGGTCTTGCTACACAGCTTGCATTCCTAGTGATACTTCTATCTCAGCCTCCCTAGTGATGGGATTATAGTCATATGCTGCCATGTCTGGTTCTGATGTTTGGCAAGTTGCCCCCTGAGTTCTGCGTAAGCATGGGATACAGTACCAGGGATTGATCCTTGGTCCTCCTGCTTGCCAAGCATTCGTTTATTCCATAGAGCTATCTTCCTAGCAGTCTTTCAACTTTCTCTCTCTCTCTCTCTCTCTCTCTCTCTCTCTCTCTCTCTCTCTCTCTCTCTCCCTCTGTTTAGGATGGGCTCAGTCTTGCAATCCTCCTGATTCAGATTTCCAAAGATCTGGGCATACAGGAATATGCCACCACACTGAACACGCATTATTCTTTTTAATGTGCATGCCCGCTTTCAAAAAGGAAGCAAATAATTTTAAAACATGAGGTTGTTCTGATCTCTAATCTGTAAAAATGATGCTTATGCCTTTAAGAAACTCAGTGCAGAAATAAAATAATACATAAATTTGTGTGAATCAAGAGCCATAATCCTCAAGCTCTTCAGTCTAAAGACCTTTCCAATAATGTTGTTAGCATGACATTCATCTGATACTTCAAGTAATTAAATCTCCTTCAGTAAGGTCATGCCAATGTAATATTGAACTCCATAGTAAAGTCATTTCTATTATATTAAGCCACCCCTGTGTTACTCTACTCTGAGACCTTATTCCACAGTAGTTGCCTAAAATGAGGGGAATCTTAAGTTGACCATCACTCCACTACAGAGCATGTTATTGACCCCATTATAATACAATTCGGTTTTCTTGAAAGACCTGGAAAACTCCATGGTATTGTTCCAAAGTTTCTCCTGTTTTTCTGAGGTGGGTGGATGTTTACTTTAATTATCAGGGTTGACTGAACTCTTTGCAGTTGAGTGACAGCTAACTACTTGGTAGAACTGGAGCAGTCTACAAACAAATTAGTTCTCCAGATGTGGAGACTTATAAATAACCACCCAGGTGCTGTCTGTAGGTGTGATGGGAAGACAGGCATTGTAAGCAGTAAGCGAATGTGTTCTGAAATTTTGGGGAGGGCATTCAAATGTAGAGAATGCATGGATTTTAAATGTTGTACTTAGAAGAATACTTTCAAAACACTTTTTTAAGTTTAGCACCATCCTTTAACCAGTCATTAAATAGCTGTCTTTGACCTCTTAAATATACCTGGTGTTCACTCCCCAATAGTGGTAAATCCCAATGCAAGAGATTAGACACAAACTACCAGGAATTCCCTTGCCATCTTCCTTTTCCATTCTGATTCACTAGAATGCTGCACCATTTTGAATTTGTAATAAACCCAAAATAGTCTCTCAGTCAAATTATTCTGAGGCAAACTGTTGATTACAAAATGAATGTCAGAAGGCCGGCCAAATAGCTCAGTGGATTAAAGTACCTGCAAGCAGGCGCAGGGGCAGGGGTTTGATCCCTGAGCCTGCTGTGCTGGCCCCACCTCTGGGGCACGCTGGGACAGCGATTGAGACTGGGTGTGGTGGTGCGCGCCTGTAATCCCAGGTCTTGGGAGGCTGTAAACAGGCGGATCACTACGAGTCCAATCTAGTAGTGAGACCCTGGATACCATGTAGACCTTTCCCTAAAATGAAAAGAAAAGAAAAAAAAAAATGAATGTCAGGTCCTCAGCTGAGACAGACCCTCCATGATATGGATCATAGTTCTCCTTTCCCTCCCATCTCCCTGAATTTCCTCTTTTAAACTTTATTGTCTAGCAATTATGAAATATTTATAATGTCCTGAAAGTATCAAATATAATTGTGGACTAAAAAATTCTGGAAGCAATTTTATATTTCATTCTAAGTATCTAATGAACAATCTCCTATATATGCTAGTGCTTATACCTAACTTTTTCAAAGTTTTGCTACAGATGAAATTAAAATTTTCACCCATTATTAATCTAAGTAGGAAAATATTTCTAACATTCCATGAAAAAGATGAATGTTAAAACTTTAGTGGCAAAATGCTATACCCAATGGCAAAAATATCTATTTCAGTTTTCAGCATCACATAATTAAAAATTTATCGAATGCAATCCTTCTCTTGCCATAGTGTATATGTGTGAATAGGGGGAACGTACAATAATTGAAATTTAAGAAAACAGAATAAATAGTCTCTTTGTTTGGAATTTTCATCACAGCTACACTAGTAGTTTCTTTGTTGGAATTCAATTTGTGCTATAGATCTTGAAGATTTATTTTCTAATGAAGTATAAAAGTGCCACATTTTTGCTGATAGTCCAGGATTCTGAAAGAATCATTCAATTACTATAAACCCTGAGTGCTATGAAGTGGGCCCAATTGACTGGGAGTAAAAGGTATTTTCTGTGTGCAATGCTTATTGCTCTTTATTCCATTTTGGGGGTTCATAAACGACCATAGAAATGAGGAAAAGGAAAGAATCACTGAAAATTATTCTTATTCTATTATGTTTCTATACAGTAGTTTCCCTAAATTAATGGCTTTATTTTCTGCAGTTTCAATTAACTATAGCCAAACTTAGCCTAAAAAGATTAAATGGAAAATTTTTAACATAAATAATTCATGCACATTTAAATCTCCGCCTAATTTTGAGTACTGTAATGAAATTTCACTCTATCCCTCTTGGGAGTAAGTTATCCTTTGCCTACCTATTGTCTAACCTTAGTCATCCTCTCACTTATCAGTTTGTCACAGTATTTCATGCTTTTATTAAAATAACACTTGGTTTACTTAATTAGAGTCCCCAAGCACAAGAATAGAAATACTAGCACTTCACCAATATCAATGACATGTAGTAGAGGTGCTCACTTAAAGTGAAAATTCTTGACTTAATAGGGAAAGAGAAAATATATGCTGAAGTGTCTAAAAGCCATTGTACTAGAGAGTCTTAAATCATCAACATTGTAAAACAAGAAAACAAAATCTCTGTTAGTTTGGCTGTCATATCTTAAGCCACAAAAGTTATGGCCATAGTATATAACAAGTACTTGGTTAATACAGAAAATCAATTAAATTTGCATATTTTTGTTGTAGTTTAGACCAAAAATGGCCCCAAACATTTCATGTATGGGGAATGTGACTGGATTCTGAGGCAACTGTACTTATGCGTGGATTTACCCATACATTAATTAGTTCAGTAGTTCTATATGCTGTTAGGAGGGGACATAGTTGGAGGTGGGCCCCTGGGGTATGACCTGAGGAAGAGTGTTCTTGCCCCTGGTTCCTCTCATCTCTTCCTACATCCTCACTGAAGTGGTTAGAACAGCTTCTCTCTGTCACACCTACAACCATGCCTTTGCAGCCTAGGAGCCATATGGCTGACCATGTAAGGAATCCACTGAAACTGTGAGCCAAGAAAACCACACTTTAGGTCAGATATTCTTGCCAATGTGGGAAAGATGAGCAATACAATGTACTTATAAGAAAAGAAGATAGATAGTTCTTTCTTCTTCTTTTTTTTTTTTTTTGGATTGAACTCAGGCCCTTGCACTTACCAGGCAAGCATTTATTCTACTGAGGTATCTCCTCAGCCCCCAAGAAAAGATAGAATTCCTATGCTTTGTAATGACACTGAGCTTGGCCAAAGGCCACGAATATAGGAATATATGTAATTCTATATCCCGTATAATCATTTAGATTATTCTTACAGATGCATTTCCCACCATTCATTCCCACTGTTCAATAACAGATAACTGTATAGGATCATTCCTCCAGATCCACATGGTCAACGTCCTTAGAACTAAACCATTGTTGATTCAACCAACTTCAGAGCAAAAATATTTGAAAAAAGTTCATCCATAAAAAGCATGCCTATATTTTCTTTCCTTGCCTTTAATCCCTAAACAATGCAGTACAACAAATGTGTAACATTTATATCATATGAATTATAATTTAAAGATAATATAATGTATAGTAAAATTATGCATAGATTATGTGCAAATCAATGCTATTTTATGTAAGGGACATGAGCATCTCCATAATTGTCTCTGTCAGAGCCCTGAAGCTAATTTCCAACAAGATGTGAAAGAAAACTGCTTCAGGGTCTGACTCGGCCCGCGAGTCGAGACGTGGGGTAATGACCTGGAGGAGGAATGGGGATGAACAAGACAGGTCAAGAGACACGAGAGACGGAGACAAGACAGGCTTTCTGATCAAGTCTCGTTTATTGAGGAAGTGAACAGGGTCTAAACAGCCGTATAGTGGAAGCAGTTGGGTGGGACTAGTTGTGGATTGGTAGTGAAGATCCAGGACCACAGGAAGATGTCGAGGCAAGCAGGGATCGGTGCTGCAGCACTTCTTGCCCAAATAAGGGAAAATACAACAGGAGCATTCTATCATCCCCTACAAGGGTCAGTAACATCAATGGTCTCAGGCTTTCACGGAGGGTCTTGGAATCTAAGTTCACTGGATAAGGGGAGACTTATATAGGAGCGTGATGCTCTTGTCTCTAGACTTGGCCAAGGTGTCTCAATTTTTTTGATTTATAAAATGAAAGTTTTCTTCATTTTACAACTATAACTTCATAATTACTGTGTAATTATTAAAGGCACATTTAGGAAAACAGATGTCAATCATACTTGCACAGGTATTTATGAGAAAGGGATTTGAAACATGACCTAAAGAATGGAAATTGATCTCTAGAATTCCCTTTCTTCTTAGTTGTCTGCATTGTATCAACCTGTTTTGAATGAACACTTCCATTTGGTTTACTACTTTGTTTATATTGTTTTCTACCTTTGATTAGAAGGTGAAATCTATTATTTTTAAAGTTTCTACTCCATCGCACACAAAGATTTTTCTTCTATGTTCTTCTTGCATTAGAAAAGCTTTCGGAAAAATTACTTGCCCCTTGATGGTCACAAGGGTATCTTTTCTTTTTTTTTTAATGCTAACCCTTAATAGTTATATCACAGCCCATGTTTATCAAGAGCAGATAAAGCACAAGGTAACTAACAGCATAACAAAAGGACATCAGTTCAGCCCATACTGCATCAGAAGCCTGCTAGACAACTCTTAAGAGGTATGGGTACACTTTGAAGTGCTTGCTGCTTCAAGTATCCCAGTGTCTGACATGTTACTACCTTTCTTTTAAGTACCAAAGTTCTCTATTTACTTCAGAATTTAAAAGCAATGTGCTACATCTCTTGGCACTGGTGGTTCAATTATCCACAAGAACTGTACTATAAGAAATACTCTGCAATCAGGAAGCAGAGCTGATATTTTACAATCATTTTTGCCCTAATAACTTTCAAGAATTAAAAAATTATAAATTCCATTTGACAGATTTTTTTAGGTAGTTACATTACTTTTACTAGTGAGACATGACCAATTAGAATCATTTTACCCAAGCTTAAAAACCAGGGAAGAAAAATGACCAAAATTCAACTCTAAGCCTGATCTTAAACTTTATCCTCTAGGATTCCAAGTCTTCACAGATCACAGTACTGACTATTTACAGTGGCAAGATCAGTGTTTTGAAAGGTGCCCTATGAGGTAAAATCCACACAGTCTCAAAGGTGATTTTGATGGTCAGTAGGATTTCCAACGCTGGAGGTTCTCATGTTCCCACAGGCATATCTTTTGGTGTCTGACACATCTCCCAGAATTTCTTCACCCACAATAGTTACTCGAAGCACATAATAAATAAACTTCAGAATATATACTTAAATATGAAAGTGTTTTGATTTTTATCCAAAATGCTAAGCAATGATTTTGTGTGTTCAAATATTCACCATTTGGAAGATGATAAGATTACAAGGCCTAATACTCATCTGGGAATTAAGCAGTGGGTGAGTTCACAGTATAATGTGCATAGGCAGTGTATGAGGCTCAGTTGGAGGAGGTGCAGAAGTAGTAGTCTCCCTTTGAACAGATATCTCTCACTCGGCTCTTTGCTTCTCTCTTGCTGCTTCCTGTCTGTTGTGAGTTGTACAGCTTTCCTCCACCAGGCCTTTGTGCTCTGCCATGTCTGTCTTGGAGCAATCCCACAATGGGCTGAAATCTCTGGTTCTGAGAGTTCAAATAAACTCTTCCTCCTTTACATTGGCGATGAGAAATTTGACTAACCCAGAAAACTTGTACTGGAGTGGTCACTGCTGTGACTGTATTTGAGCTGTATGTGACGCTGTGGTTCAGAAACTTTTGGAAGTGGTCATTAGAAAACTTTAGAGATGCTGGCTAGAGGGGTCTCAGAACGTTGTAAGCTGAGCATGATGGAGAAATTATGGTTAGAGTTTAGAAGGAGACAGTATGAACAAGTATTGGAGAGTAAAGGTCAGGCTTGTGCGGTTTCAGATGGAAATGGGTACTCTACTGAACACTGAGTAGAGATTCTTTATGTCACACTTTTAGCAAATGATTTGTCTTCAGTTTGCCTGTGTACTGAGACTGCAACAGAATTCAAAGGTGATTAATTCAGGCTGTGGAGGAAACTTCAAGGCAGCCTAACATTCAGAGAGCAGTATTTGTACCACTGTACCAGTTTTCCCCAGAAACCAGTGAGAATCAGACACAGAAAGTGGAGCCACAAGCTATAAAAATGGGAAGTTTGACAAGAAAAAAGAAAAAGGTGGCAATACTGGGGAGAAGGAAAGTGTGGTTGCTTATCATCAGGTTAGTACTGTTTTAAAACAAAGCCAAGACATTTGCACCAGGACAATGAGGAGGATAGCTTGAGAGGTCTTCAAATTTTGGCCTGATGCCACCCATCACAAATTCAAAAATGTGAAATGGTAAACTCCTCAAGACTTTCCTGCAAAGATCTCCATGGTGTCTTGCTTATGCAGAGCCACCCAAGAAAGTGTATCAGGGAGTTCAGTCCTTCAGGCAGTGCAACCGTGCCTCACAGGAGCCTGCTCACCATTCAAGTTGACAAAAGACCTTGGCATCAACCATGTTGTGCCTTTTTTTTTTTTTTTTTTTTGAGGTCTATAAAATGTAAAAGTTATGGGGTTGGATAAGCTTCCACCTAAATGTCAGAGGAAGGCAGGGGGCAGTGCATGGTCCCTGCATAAAACCCCACAAAGAATTATGTGTAAAGCTGTGAGAAGGAAGCTCACACTGCAGCAGATACCCCGGGAAGTTAGAAGTACCAGGAAAACAACCATCTGTTGAGAAAAGCCACAGGCAACGAGTGGGTCCAGCCAAAGAAAGAGGGCATTTGGCTCCAACTTGAGAAGTCATGGGGTAAGGATGCTGAGACACTTTGGAGCTCACATCTCACATGCACATGGTTGGTGGATGTGGAAGTAGAGGATTTAATGTTTGCCATGGTGAGCTCAGCTTTGCTCCTAATATGTATATTAACTTTCTGTTCCATTTTATAATAGGAGAATGTACGCTCTGTCATTATATACTAGAAGAACCTTACTGTCATTATAATTTTCGCAAGGACTTTATAGCTAAGAGATACTTTTGAACCTCAAAAGGGATTTTTGGTCTTGAACTTGTGAGCAATGTTCAAACAAGTAAGATTTTGGCAACTCTTGGCAATGGGCTAAGTGTATTTTGCATAATGAGATAGATATCAGTCATTAAGGGTCAGAGGCAGAAAGTTATGATTTGAATCTAAGATTTTCTCTGGAAGTCTTCAGGGTACAAAGGCATGGATTTTGGAGGGAGAACCGATTACACAGGTGTTCATAGCAATGAATTAAACCATTTATGAAATGATAGCTGAATATCTTGTTCACAGGGGGACCAAGTTACCACACATGGAACACTGGTTATCTCTCTTGTCTGTCTGTCTGTCTGTCTGTCTGTCTGTCTGTCTGTCTGTCTCTCTATCTCTGTGTCTTTGTCTCTGTCTCACTCTCTCTTTTCTTCCTTCTCTTCCTCTCTGCCTCTCTTGCACTGCCTCTCTCCCTATGTCCCTCTCCTTGTTTTCTCTGCTTCCTAGCTGAAATTAGATGAGTTTCTCCTGTGATGAACTCTTTCCCATCCTATTTTTACTATAGATCTAACCTACTCTACAGGACTTAAACCTCTAAATTCATGAGCCAAAATAAAGTTTCTCTATGCTACAGATTCCAGATATCTGTTCCAGTAACAAGAAAACTGAATGTTACATCAAGTAAGTTAGTGAATGACTCATTGTAGAATAGATGAGGGCAGATCTTCCAGTTTATTTCTTTTCATTTTTATTAATTTTATTGAGAAACAAATAGCGATGAGACAGTTTCAAAGCAGGTTAGTAGGACAGTTTCAATAATAAGTATTTTGCATATAGTTGTCTTCGTAGTAGTTATTCATAGTACAAGATGCAAACATGATATCCTATCAAAACAATATTAGTACAAATCTTTCTTCTCATTTAATCAAGAGAAAGTAGCTACATGTACATCCTATTTTGTATATACAGATACAAAATGGTCCTTCATTTATATCCTCTTTTTTGTTTCTTTGAGGAAGACAGGAAAAAGTGATTGTCATAAATAAACGTACATATTTGTAAATGTAAATGGAGTAATCGAGAGGAGAAAGAATGACTCCCTAATACAGTTTAACTTCTCAGAAGCAAAAGCTTTAAATTTAAACTAAACACAAGATATGATCAAAAATACCATGACAGATGAATGTGGGTTGTTTTGTTGTCTTTTTTTGTTTTGGTTTTAATCATTATAGTAAAAGACACATTGCAGAGATCAATGAAATAAGTGCGTCGGAAGGGAAAGAGAGTATTTTGGGACTTGTGGGGGACTTGGAATTAAAACAATACATCATTTGCTGTAGCAAATTTTATAATTTAGATATTTCTTCTATTGTTTGATCACTACTCACTGATCATGTGTTTCCTACAAACGCTGTCAAATGAAAATGTCAAGGAGATGCCTTCTCAATCACTTTATCTACCATAAACGGCACCTTGGAAGCTGTGACTCTTTGTGCAGAACATACAGCCATGAAAAGTAAGTGTTTTGCATCTAGACAGCCACTAGAGCACAGCTAAGGGTATTCATAAAAGGAGACTTCAGACTTGCTACAGAATGTGATAACAAATGGTGGTGGGTGTGTTCAAAGACAGGGGCAGTATTTGGAGGGGTAGTAACATGCTTTCACTGTTACAAATTTTTTCTTTTAATTCAAATACTCATTTTAACTCTTGACCAAACCTCATAAATTAAGCAGTTGAGATGGAGAAGCAAGAACAAATTCAGATTGTCTGCCTTAGGAAATTCTGAACCAAACCTCTAAAGTACACATGGGCTTCAAGATGTTTTAGGTCACTGATTGAGTATGGAGAAGTCCAACACAGTAGTATGACACAGGACATAGTGCTTTTTCTTGTAACTGCAGAGGCAATTTTCCAGGAATAAATGAGAAACTAAAAGAAAAGTCCCTATTTTATTCAGACAAACTGTTTTTCTTTCATGGATTATATAAGTCCAACTTATTTGAGATTCTGAAAACCCAGAACAAAATGGTGAGAATAGTCAGAATGCTTTGGTATCCAGTCATTTGAGAAATTGTCTGAGCACATATACTGTTCATCTATTTGTTGCTTGGACATACAGAACTTAAAGGAATAAAGCTACTTTGGTTATGGTTTCAGTCTACAGTCTCTTGTCTCCAACATAGAAATATTATTTTAGAGGTGCATAGTACAGGAAAGATGTTCATTTCTTGGGAATGCAAGAGGCCAAGATGGTGGAAAGAGCCAAAAGAAAAATGGTAAAAACTCTTAAAGCATATTTCAAATTAGGTCACACCTCCTGAGAGACAATTCTACTGACCCCATCCTGTGCGAGTCTCTAAAAGGACAGTTCATATGTAAATTGTAGCAATACGTTTACTTTCAAGAAGAGAAAAGTGCTCTAAACAACTGAAGACACTGAAAGACAGAGAATATCACAAATATCTTTTGAGTGTGGAACAGGATAAAAATAGTTTTAACAGTGACATTGCTGACATGTTTTTGGGTCAAAACTTTATTGTGGAATACTGTCTAACATTTTAGGGTGTTCACCAATGTCCCAATCTGTAACCACTAGATGCTAAATCTACCCACAGTGCGACTACTCACTGATTCCCCTTACACTGTAGTCTTTCGTAATGGCCACCAAGTTAATGAGCACTGCTTTCAATTTATCTATCCTTTTCTTTCTTGCTTGAAAGAATATTTCATAATAAAACTGAGATTCATTTAATACATTTATAAACCTAAGTCTCAACAACAGGAAATTATTGATTCAGAACAGATTGTACTCTGTGTAATCCTTAACGAAGTAGCACTAATATAATTAGCAATAAAAAAATGGGATGAGGATAAAAAGTTTTGGAGTGTTAACAGTCTAATTTGCATAAAAAGTCAATCCATACTGCTTTAAATACATAGGGAAGCTATTGATTCTAACTTCTTAATAAGTTTAATAGTTTTTTTTCTTAACTTCATAGTCTTTTAATGGACTTTATCCCTTGATTTGAAAAAATTAAATCTGGCAATTCTTTCAACTTTTCTTAAGATTATTTTAACTTAATTCCTAAAGTCAATATAAAGGACATTATTTAATCAATGAATCCCAGTTTTTTAAAAGCTGTTTAATCATTTTCATTCATCTATGTCTTCTCTAGTCTTTCTTTTGCCCCTCTAATTATCCAGCCATTTTTATCTCTCCATCTGTCTCCCATCCATCCCTTCATCTTCTTATTCACCCATTCATCTTGATGTTAATCTTTTTGTTATTATATATAGACGGAACCTTGGCTTCCAGAAGCTGATTTATGGTACTTTCATCATGCCTAAAATTTAATACTTTCTGCATTATTTTATTTGATGGTATCTGTTGTTTTTCTTGATGTGCAGCTTAAAATATTAAATTGATATTAGTAATTACAATAAAACAAAATTATTATACTTTACATGAGGTAGCCTAATACATAATATGAATAGTTGATATATGGCCTTTTACAGATCTGAAACACAAATATTTTTATTATTGTCTTGACCCCTTTTCTCTCATTTGCTTAGGTAAAATGCACAATGTCCAAAACTAAGGAATTTGACATGAGAGGAAATGAAGGAATGGAAAAATCAATGTGTGTGTGTGTGTGTGTGTGTGTGTGTGTACTATTATTTTAAGAGGCTCAATTTTCCAAGAATCAAATAAAAATATTCTTGGAAGATTCTTGCAAAATTGCTTATTGTTTCAGAATTGAATGGATAAAAAACAATGCTAGATAGAAAAAAATAGTCCCTGAGAAAGGAGAAATCCTAATCTGATTCAGAGATGTAACTAACATATAACTATATATAGTTAAGATAGTTATCAGCTAGTGTCTCTTAGCTCATTAAAAAAGAAGGTTTGTGCTAATATTATTTGGATAATATTTCATGCCTATATCTTGTACTTTGAGTAACTACCGTGAAGATAACCATATACAATATATTAATTATTCTTAGTCTACTCTTAGCCTATTTTATTTATTTTTTTCAAAGTTTTATTGATAAACAGGTAGCAATGAGACAGTTTCAAATCAAATCGGAAGTACAGTTTCAACAAATAATACACTGCATATATTCTTCTTA
>NW_004524587.1:18615386-18623980 GCF_000260255.1 Octodon degus
CCAACATTTGTTGTTGGGTGATTTCTTTATGATAGCCATTCTTTCTGGGGTGAGATGATATCTCAATGTGGTTTTAATTTGCATTTCACGAATGTCTTAGCCTATTTTAAAACTATTTTATTTTATTTATGTTTCTTTTTCTCTTTAAATTAAGAATAATAAATTTTAAACATCCTTTTTCCATCTTTCCCTATTTTTGTTCGATGTTCTGAATCCATTTTAATCTCTTAACAAAACGTAGCAAATATTCTTCGTCATTTATAATCATGACATTTCAGTTCCTTCCTTTCAAAACATAAGCTGGTGAAAGTCTCTTGAAGGACAGCAGCTTTGCAATTGGGAGGGACAAATCATTTAATAAAATGGCTGATGGTGCGTAAATAGACATGTGTTGCATAAGCTTGTTGTATGTGTTGTTTCAAAAGTATTATACATAGAGGCCGTCTTTGAACCCACATATGACTATCTCCTGTCTCAAGGACTATTTCTCCTGTTTAGTATTGATTTCTGTCAGTTTAATTCTAATGAAAAGGCAATTGTGCGTGAGCCTTCTGAGGATATTTTTATTTGATTCTTTGGAAGAGAGAGGATTTTAAAATGAGTGGACACTGACATTATTATCCTTTTTTTTCCACTCAGGGTGTTCCTCTGAGGCATATCTAATCAACAAAAATCAGAATAATTATAGAAACTGATGTCTTCCCTCCTTTGTTTTAGCATATGGAGAAGCATAACTTTATTCCTATTTCTCCTGATCATACTAATTGCATTTTCGAGTCGTAGATCTGTATTCCAGTTCTCCTCATTCATTTTTTCCAAATATCATAGTAAAAATGAATTGAAATGAATAACATGGTTTGGGACTTACAGAAATGAAGATGTTAGCTTAAAATGGAAACAAAAAAACATTGCTTAAAATGTGTTTTATTCAAAAAGAGAATTGTTTCAGCTAAAATTTTATTGGTACATCATAGATAGAAAAATATTGTATTTTTACATTTGTGTTCCTCTGTTTTTAGGTAACCACATCCAAAGAACAACTTAATGTGGAAAATATAGAATTTTTGGTATAAATGAGTAAAAATAAAAATTGAGAAATAAAAGAACTGAGAAAAAAAATGATCAGATTCAGTTATTCAGTCCTCAGTAGAAATGGAAAATCAAAGAGAAAAAGAATGAATAAACAAACCAAATCAGTATGTTGAAAATTCTGAGTAGATAGCAATAGACATCAGCTGATAAATTTCTAGGACAGGGAAAATATTTGAAATGAGATTATCTTTTTTTTTTTTTTGTATTTTAGTCTTGTATTTCAGAAATGAACCACCAAGAAAAAAATATATATATTGCAGATATATTTGAATAAAGTGTTGTTTTCTTGTGGGTGCAAGGAATGACAAAAATAGGAATATATGTAAAGAAAAATGTATTCTTTCTATCACATAGAGAAAGACATTGCGGTGAATACATGAATGAGAAATTCCGTCCAACCCGTAAACGGTGAATGCAGCAAGAACTCCGCTCTTCTGAAGCAGGATGGTGGCGTCGACCTGCTGCCCTTGAACATGAAGTGCTGCTCCTATTCAAGCTCACACACTGATGCATGTGTTGATTGTGGGAATTACTCAACAGCAATTTTCCAAATATAAATTAGAAAACAAATCCAAAATCAAAACTGGACCAAGTCACACTGTCCCAGAAACACCACTGTATGAAGATTCAACAAATACAGATCTTACTGGAAATTGTCACCAATTTCTCACTGTTTGAACAAAGTATTTATCTATAAAAAAAAAAACTTTGTGCAGGGGCAGGGGATTTGATCCCATGCCTGCTGTGTGGGCCTCACCCCCGGGGCATGCTGAGATGACAATTGAAACTGGATGTGGTGGCACATGCCTGTAATCCCAGCACTTGGGAGGCTGTAAACAGGTGGATCATTATGAGTCTGATCTAGTAGTGAGAACTTGAATGCCCTATAGACCCTTCCCTAAAATACAAAAAACAACAACAAAAAAACCTCACCCTATTTATTTATTTATTTATTTATCTATGTTACACAGTTCAAACTCATAGTGATCCTCCTGTCTCAACTTCCCCAGTGCTGAGATTACAGGCATGGGCCACCACACTGGATTTTCAGGATGATGCACCTGGAAGTTTTGGCCAACATGGCATGGGGTACCAGATATCAAGCTCGGGACCTTGTGCTTGCCAGGCAGGCCCTTAAACTGCCAAGCTATCTCCCCAGCCCAAATTATTTATTTTCTGTTGTTTCTATTATAAAATGATGCATCTGCTTGGGTTCTTTAATTTTTTTTAAGGGAGTTTTGGAATGTGTTGAGTGTACATAGTAACCAATCATTCCCCGAGGAATACATACATATGTAAGAAAATACATTCATAAGAAACTCACAGTATTGTTAATTATTAAGGAACCAAAAACAAAACGGACAATGCAATTACTTTATATCTCTTAGAAAAGCTATTATTTAAGAAAAAAAATGATAAAAGTTGGCAAGTTTTCAAAGGAGTTGGAACACTTGTCCACTGTTGGTGACAATGTAAAATGATTCAGTTGCTATGGAAATAAGCGATTCTTTTCAAAATCAGAAATTAGAATGACCATTTGATCCAGCCATCCCATATGCGGGCATATGCATAAAAGTATGAAAATCAGAATATTGAAGATATATCCACATCCCCATGTTAATTATGGCATTGTTTCCAATAACCGAGATATACATCTTCACTAACAGCTGAATGCATAAAGAATATGTGGTATATCTATACAAGGAAATATGATTTAGTTCTATGCAAAAAAAGAAAAAGAAAATTTGGTCCCACACAACGGTGTGAATGAGCCATGAGATCACGTTGCTGTAAGAAATAAAACCAGATAGAGGAACACAGAGGCACATATCTCTGCTTACCAAGGATTCAGATTCTTCAAAGAGATTAGAATGGTGGTGACAGGAGCTGGAGCAGGAATAAGGATTTAATGCTAAGATGGTAGGAAGGTTCAGTTGTGAAAGCTGCGTCAGTTATACGAATGCACTATGAAGCATTTCTCTTAGAGTTGACAATACTTCATTGTCAACCTAAGAAATCATTACGATAACAAATACCATAAAAAGTGTTCTCCCACAATAAAACATGAATACAGTGTTAATACTGACAGCAACACAAAAGACTGTGAAACATGCATTAAGAAAAAATATTTTTCTTTTCTTTATCTCTTTTTTTTAATCTGTGTTACAGTACCAGTTAGCTACTTGTCAGGCTACGAGTGATCTCGAATGGAATAAATCTGCGAAGATGGTGAGCATCCTGGGTGTTTCATTTGCTCATGGCCATCACATCTTTGGAGAGGCTGACGGGGGTCTTCTGAACAGTGGCCAACTGCCATGTGGCTGGACATCTTGACTCTTGTTTAAAGACCTCTTCTCAGTAGATTACTTGCGGAGATGCTACCCTTCCCTTCTTTGCAACTTCTACCTTCCAATGACATGGAGCTTTCCCCAGGCTAGCTCAGCAAATTCTGCTCATTAAAAAAAAAAAAAGAACAACCACAAAAAGCAAGGCAAACAAACATTAATCTCTTGGCTGGATTCACCTTCCCTTCGAAGTCTTTGATTGTTTTCATGCTGTGAAATTATAAATGAACATTCAGAGGGTACTGTGTTTCTGAGTACAAGTGGAAGATGCTAATACTCACGTATTTCTCTGTTATGAGAAAACTATTAATTTGCTTGCAATTCTTTTTTGGAATCATGGTTTCTTTTGTTCCATGGATAATGGGCTTAAAAATGGTAAATGGGTTTAACATCTGTATGTAAACTTGGCCTGTAGGACTTCAATGTTAGAGGGAAGTATTAAGTGACAGTCAAGGCAAGAAACAAAGAGTACAGTACGGTATCCAAAAAATGTAGCTTATATCTTACCTGACAGTGTGACCATGGTGCCTGACCTTGGGCAAAGCACGCAGTCTTTTAAACCTAGCTTGCATAACAATACATCAGAAGCAGTTATGGCACCTGGCTCAAAGTAGATTTCCAAGGATGAAGTAGGCGATGTGTACATAACATTCAGAGCATTGCCTGGTGGAGTGGCCCTTAATTAACATGAACAATCATTTCCCACTTACCTTGTGTGTGCTACTATCTTATGCAAGTGAATCATGGAAAAACTCTAAAGTTTTGACAATGGTTATCTTCTTTATTTATTCCCTATTCTGCTAGATGCTACAAGCTGGGTCAAAAGCTTACTACTTAGAGACAAATGCTAAATACTGGGTTATTTGGCTTTTGTGCTTACACATAAAACAGGTTCATTTATTCTTATTCTTAGGTCTTAGTGCATATTATTTAAAATAATGTGCAGAGCTCTGCAAATATATTATACCTAGTCTACTCATATTCAACCAGTATCTACTATGCTATATTCTAAATGTCTTTCCTTAATGCAGTAACATTTCTCATATGCCTCAAAACTGTTAACTCTACTCAGTTTCTTTAATGGGATGTTAATTTCTTCAAGTACTATATGTCTGTTGCATGAGTTAGCCCTTTGATAATTATGCTTACTGTACTTCCATGCACCTACACCTCTTACAGGATTGACTAACCTTGATGTTCTTCAAATCTTGAGCAAAGCTCTACCGTCTTCGAGTTATCGATACCGTGACTGGGTCTTGCAAGTGTTAAAGACAAGACAGCTCAAATACAAAATTTTAAATAAATCCAGTAATAAAAATTTCCATACCCTTAAGTCTTATGTTTTTAATGCTTTATACTCTATTCATCTAGACTCTTTATGTTTTTCATACTGTGAATAAAAATAAAAGACACAAAGAATGTGCTCTGGTTGAAAAGGAAATCAATATGACAATGTGTGTAATTGGTTTTGTCCAGAGTCACCCATGGATGTGATTTATCAAGACTGATTAAGGTAAGCATGCCACAGGAAGTGAAATAATAGTGCTGAAAAACAGTAGGAACAGAAAATAACCTAAAATTTGGACCTCTTAAGTGTTTCTTGTGCTAACAGTATCAAGATCAAATGCTATTAGGTCAAAATACATTTGTATGGACTCAAGAATTGAAATGTTTGTCCTCTCAGTAATTCCTATTGCAAAATATATTAGATAATTATTTATTTATAGAATTACTTACTCAGTCCACTCATGACACAGATAAAAAATGAGACTCAGAGAGGTGTTTACCAAAGTTTACCACTTGTAGTCCCTTTTCCTTCAAAAAGAAAAAAAATAATTCCTTTTGCTTTGCCCAATGTCAATACTGTATTTTTAGGTACTACATATGCAAAAAGAAAACCCTTCAGCTTTTATCTTCCACTTTAAACAACTACAGTATTTGCAAGCGGTTTAGAATAACGCCTCCCCACTCCCTGCCCCATCCCCACTCACTCACAGATATGCACAAATTCATGCACCCTGATCTCTGGGTAGTATTGAATGCTGCTGAAGGCAAAAAGAACTTTCTGGAGCCCATGATCAGAAAATGGGAACATGTTTTCCTTCCTTCCCATCAGTGTTCTAGAATCATTGATAATATTCCTCTTTTTCTTTCCACACAAAGCTCATTTTCAGACTTGTATAGGGTTAATATAATCAGCACCATTTGGACAGAATTTGGACAATGGGAAACAGGAAGCATTCGCTTCTGGACATGCCAGTTTCTCATATTGAATTAATTCTGTCAGCGCATGTGGCTTGTAGTTAAATGTCGAGGAAGAATTTTCAGCCATCCTTACTCAGGAAGTCATGGCTATAACAGAATTCAGGTTTATTCAATTAACAGCTCATGCCTAGACATAGAACAAAGGTGTCCTTAAGGGAGGGACAGATGCACAAGTATGCTTCTAAATTTGGAGATAAAATATAAAATTTTAGTACTGAGTTATGTACTGTCTTTATCAGTTAGACCACTTTGCTCATAAATCTTTGGATAATTGGCTCTGCTGCGTCCTCACCCTAGAATCAAACTCTCAGCAGAGATGCTTTGTACGCTATGACCTCCCCGAGGACATTTTTCTGAGTTTTGTTCTTACAATGTCTCTCAAACTTTCAGTCTAAAAATAATTACAAGACCTGATGGCTACTCAGAAAATGTGCGCTTGAAGGGCAAATCATGCAATCCTGGTAAAGGGAAATTTCTTTTGATTGCAAAGATTTAAACAGCCATACACTGATGAGCCACAAATACACACTTCAAGCTCAGGCATTTTTGCAGAACTGTGTCCAGGAAATCTAAACTTGAGTGACAGAAGACAGGGCCTTCCTCCCAGGGCTCTGTACCTGGCAGGATGGTATGCATGCAGCCAGAGCACTCCTTTCCCCCTATCTAGCATCAGCTGCTGCTGGTTCTGCTCTCTTACCGGAAATTTCCCTCGTGTCCTGTAAATGTTACTTTAGAATTAATTCTTATCTATGTCTCAGTGATATTGCTGCTAAATTTTCCAGTCTGTTTCTTTGCCTTTAATCCATATTTTATACTTTTGGAAATCTTCTTTTGGAGACATATATATGGCATTTCCTTTCTTTCTTCCTTCCTTCCTTCCTTCCTTCCTTCCTTCCTTCCTTCCTTCCTTCCTTCTTTCCTTCCTTCCTTCTTTCCTTGATTCCTTCCTTCCTTCAATTAGTTCTTCTGTTCAGACATCCTTATAACTTTACATCTAAAATGTAAATGTCATTTTTATTTTAAGATGAGATTCACATAACATAATTAATCACTTTTCAAGGAAAATTTTAGTTACATCTCCTAAAATCACAGTCCTGCACAATAACTGCTTCTACCTAATCTAGTGATACTAATGATTCCAGGAGGAAATGCAAACACCTATAAACAGAAGCTCATTTTATTCCCCTTCTACAACCTTTTTTTAAAAAAGTCTTCCTCTTGATATAGACATATGTTTGATCCTAGAATACCTGCTTTCAGTGCATTTTTTATACACTTAGGAGGACAATTGCCCTGTCATTTCATGATGTCATGTTTATTATTTTCAAGAAATACCAAACGGCTTTCCATAGTAACTGAGAGATTCTATCATTTCACGAATAAAGTACAAATATTCTCACAATACCGCATCTTCTCAATATTTATTGTTTTCTTTTTTGTTTTTGTCTATTGTTGTCCTAGAGTCTCCACACTGGTATCTCGCTGTGCATTGAATTTGCCTTCCCTAATGACTAAGGATGTTGAACATTTGCTCATTGTATTTTTTATTTTTCTCACAGGGCTTTGGAACACATTCCTATTTTTCTTCTGGAACTTGACAATCTTAACACTGTCTCTATCTCTCTCCTTGAGTTCTTGTCTTATTCCGCCTGTTTCACTTTCCATCTTACTCTTTTTTATTCATCAGAGTGGCTCTCACTCTTAGGGTCTCTCCCCATGGTTTTCTCTTCCCCCTACTGCCCCACCTCCAGCCTCCGGTTCACCCTCTCACTACTTTCTCTCTCTCTCTTCCTTTCTCCCTTTCTTTCAATTTTATTCTCTCTTTTTCTCTCTTCCACTCAGCTCCTGCATCTTCCCTTTCTCTCTCTTCTTCTCACTCACACAGGCTTTCTGACTTTCTCTCCTAAATACCTGATCCACTTCTCTAAATTCCCCAGTGACTTATCTCTTATTCCTTGTTCTTTCCCTGGTCCTCTCTTAGGATCACATCCTGTCCTATATTTTACACAATTGACTGTTCATCATCCTGCACATCTCACTATGTGAAGCCTCAGGGATGCTTTTCATATCCTAGGCTAAATGAATTCTTTTTGTAATATTCTCTCTCAGGGTATTCCAACGATTCAATGTCTTTTTAAGATTATTCTTTTGAAAAAACACTAAGTGCCAAGCTATGACCAAACTCTGAAGAGCAACATAGACCTTTTCCCTAGGCAAATGGATTGTAGAATCTGGGGCATAATACTTGACACACTGAAATAAAACAATAATCAAATGATAAAATGTACTCAAGCATGTGGCTGGAATTTATAAAGTATATTAAAAGTGCCAGGCATTGCTATCATTATCTGTTGATTTCATTCATCAGTTTATTCTCTGCAGGATGAAAATGAAGGAAGTAATTTGCCAAAGGCAGTGTTGGGTTGCAAGGCTGACTAAATAGTAAGGTTAAAACCCTAATTTCTGTTACTTTGACCTCTATTAAACCTTTCACCAACTACTTATAGGACCTTCTAAAGAAAAATGTAAGGAAACATACAGTTATTGAAAGCAGAGTTAAAGATTTTGATACACTGGTGATAAAATTTAAATAACATTGGAAGGAAAGTTTGGTAGAGGGAATCACTCATTTATCTGAGGGTACCCCTGTGATACCTACAGTAGAAAGCACTTATAGAATTCTATAAAACAAATAATGAAAGAAACCCTAGGAATCAATACATTTTACTACATTCTGTATCCTTGTCCACACCAATGGCAACAATTGGAAAAGAGGGCAGATTGGTTTCTATCCCCTGAGATCCTTTTACAGACCAAGTGATCTTCCAAAAGAAGAAGGAGGAGAAGGAGAAGGAGGAGAAGGAGAAGGAGGAGGAGGAGGAGGAGGAGGAG
>NW_004524587.1:18624080-18645471 GCF_000260255.1 Octodon degus
AGGAGGGGAGGGGGAGGGAGACAGAAGGAAGTAAAGGAGTGGGGAGAGAGAGAGGTGATTTCAGTTTTTATTACGACTTAATGACAATTTATTTCTAGTCCATTTGTTTCTACCAGGAAGCAATGCTAATCTTTCTATGACAGTAGGTGAGAAAAATAATAGATACTCATGCAAGCGAGATCTTCCTTTAGATACTGGTACATTCTCCTGAAGAAAGAGACAGGCCATAACACACACTTCCTGTACACAAACACCACTGCTGGTTTTGTACATTTCAACCTTACCTTCAAGTAGTGCATCAACATGCATGTTAGCAATTACTTTTTCTCCATGAGAGATGGAAGTGGGCTTCAGGAACACGATACAATAACACAAGGTTTACACAGCAAAACTCACAAAGCCATGCGTGCCATCGTAAATAATCCAAATGAAATTTTGATATATATTACGCCTTAAACATATGCTAAAATCATTATCCTGAAAAAGATTGAGAACACGTAAAGCAAAAGCAGTTCACTGAAGAAAAACGTGATTGCCCAGAGTTCTTATCAGTGCTGTTTTCTTCTGCTACACTGCCGCACACATCAAAAAGGCAGCGTAAAATCATTATATTCTGCTGACATGAACAAACAAAAATACATAAAGTGTGTTGAAGTCACTTTACTACACTAATGCATATCACTTAGGGAGTTATCGCAAGTAGTCTTTCTCCTTGGAGAAGATTTCAATTTCCAGACCATTTAGAGGTGTACTTGGCAAGAGTGAGTGACTCCTGAGTAATGGTCTAGATTCAATTTCATTTCCCAAATCTAACCTGCAAACAAACACTGGATGCTCTTGGTGCCATTTTTCTTTCATGGGGCTATGCAATACCCTTTGGAAAATAAATAAACAAACAAAAAATAACCTTTTTTCCCCAACTTTTTAAATCACTATGAAGCAAGTAGATGTAAAACCGGATGTCTGTGAGCAGTGTTGTTGTTGTTTTTGTTTTTGTTTTTTTAAACAATTTGGATTCCAACAATGCAAATTGTACACTGTGTCTAAATGTTTAATATAAACATTGACACTGAATTTACTTGCTGATCAACAACTGCTCAAAAAGCAGTGAATCTAATGGATTTCATAGCTGCAGCTCCCAATCAGAATGGAGTTCACATTAAGCACTCGACATCTTATTGAACTCTGCCAGAGTCCTGGTCTTTGTGACTAAATGATTCTCTGCTTTTCATCATCTTCTAAGAAGAAATTCAAACAGCGTTGCTTAACTCATGTTTCTTAACCAAATAAGTGTAGGGTAAGTCCGGGGAGATGGCTCAGTGGGATAAGAACTTTCATGTCAAGCACAAGGGCCTGAGTTCAATCCCCAGTTCCAAAAAAAAAAAAAAAAAAAAAAAAAAAAAAAAAAAAAAAAAAAAAAAAAAAAAAAAAAAACAAAAAAAAAAAACAAAGACAAACCAAATAAGTGTAGGGCAATTAATTTTATTTTCCAAACAAAATTCAGTTGGTACAATTGATGTACAATAATACTTTGCTATTCTTCTAGGTGGGTCCATTTCACCTGAAAATATACAAAGACATTACAATTGCCATTGGCATTCCACTGAAATGAATTCCCTATTTTTTTGTCTGTGTACATGTTGAAATATTTGGCCTATGGATGCTTAAAATTCCTAGGTGATCAGGAGTTAAATATTCCCCCTTTGAGTTCAGTGAAGAGCTACAAAGTTAAATCAGACTACAGATTTGTAAGTTCAATGTCTGAGTACCACTTAAAGATGCTGGTGTATGAGAATCAGTCACTTAATAGATGTAGGCATGGATAGCGTATGTCTTCATTTGCCCCTATAGTATTTTATTACTCAGTGAACCTCAAGCCACTTTGGGAAAGGGCTGAGACTTGAGTATCCTACTAACTAAAAAGTGTCAACTGTTAATGCTAATAATAAAAGTCAAAAGTCATTTGAGAGGCATCACATGTCATGTCACTCAACAGGAAATGAAAACACCCCTCAGCATCATCACTGCAACTGTCATTATGAGCTGTTGTCATATTATTTAAATTGGTTAGACCTAAAAGTCCTAGAGTATGTTTCTCATAGGTGGCAAAGTTGTAATGAAAGTGATTGAATGAAGGTACAATTATTTTATTTCAATATAATGCGCCTTTTGTGGATGATTTGTGGATATGGTCCTTCTCATGCCATCGTCAAAGGAAAAGGTGATTCAGCTAAACTCTTTTAGAAGGTGAAAAGCTTGATGTCCTCTTTTTAAATTCCAAGATTTGATAGGCTAAAACTGACAAATCTTATGCACTTGGGTTTTGCTACCTAAATCTCATTCTTTTTCTGTATACAGGCAATGCTATATTTAGATCTTTTAGCCAAAATTAACGTGCTGTTTTATCTCTTATTTTCCCTTAATTTGAGCTCAGAACAAAGTGCTTTCTCTTAAAATGAATATTAACAAACATAGTTACTCTTAGTAATACACCTATACAGTGTTATGATTCTTTTTATCTGGGAAAATAAATTGCAAAGCTACTTTGATACTGATTTTCTTTCCTTCTTGGCCTTGTATTATTTCGATGAAGTATTTTTGAAAATATTTCTATAACTATTCTACCTTCTTCATGTCCTGCTTCCACTTAATTTTGTAATCCACCTTTTCTTAATGCTGACAAAAAATATGTCCACATATATTGCTCTCATTTTGGGGGGATAAAGGATTTTTATGTTGTCTAGTCTTGATTTGTACTCACATTACCTCAAACTTGTGATCTTGTTGTATCAGACTCTGAAATTTCGGAATACAGGCATGTGCTTCCACCCACATCTGGTGAGTGTTGTAGTCTCAATCAATTTGTTTTATGTATTTGGTTCAGGGCCTACAGGGTCTCACTACTAGATCAGACTCATAGTGATCCTCCTATTTTCAGCCTCCCAAGCACTGGGATTATAGGCACCTGCCACAATGCCCTGTCTCAGTCACAGTCTCAGTATACCCTGGTGGCAAGGCCTGCACAACATGCCAAAGATAATTAGAAAAAAATTTCAACTCACAAATTTTTATTGGTCCCTAAAGTTAACTCTCCAGGATCCAGCTTGTTTTTGTTAATTTGCTATGTTTTAAATAAAATGATTCTCATCTTTAAATCACTCAAATACCATCAACTCTAAAATGACAGAATACTTGAAAAGTGTCATTCATTACATACCTTATCATTCTGCACAACTGGGCTAGATATGTGACAGATATCTGTAATAAAATTTCCAAAGTAACTCTGGAATTTGGAGATGAAAACTGAGATGTAGGGACACATCATACCAGCTATGTGAAAATGCAGAAATGGAAAATGACACGTGGGTTTGAGGGCAAACAGAAAAAGTGATGTATAGCTTCAAGGACAGAGTGAGTGGTTGCTTTAGGTCTAAAAATCAAGTATTTTCCCTTATCCATTTACAGGAGACCCCTTATGATTGCTGCCATTTGAAGAGACTTAGTGCTAGACCATTGGTACACATGAAACTATAAATATCATTTTCACCTGAATCAAATCAAGATCTTCCAAAGGTCTCCGAGCATAGGCATCAAACTGTTGGCTACTTGTCAATTTTTAATGCTTAGGTGTTCTGATCTGCACCTACAGGCTTGTCCACATCCCAGTAAGTACATGTTATTGACAGCTACTTCTATTGCCTCAGTGGTGACTGCATATTGGTAGTCTAAATAAATATTTTCCACTGACTTTTTACAACTTTGTATGTCTAGTCAAACCCAGTCTATACATGATGACAAGAAATAAAGTACTATTATAAAATATACTTTACATTAATTATTTTCCTTATTTAACTCACATGGTTGCTACCAATTTTCTGAAGCTTCATGTTCTAGTGATAAGATAAACTCCCTGTGACCCACTAACTCCTAATCTACATCAATGGTTTCAAATTCTTCTCTTTGGAGTCACAGAAGTTCCATAAAATATTTTCAAATGTATCCTTGAGTTTTTCATTGATAAATACTCATGAATTAAAATACACATTGAATGGAACAAAAATGAATGTGAATTTTACTATAGCTATGTGAGGTTAATTATGGATCATAATTACAAAATTTTCATAGTAAAGTAGATTTTATGCATCAGATCAAACTAATAGAACAATTACATATAAAATATCACATTTAAAACACATGTAATAGGAAATTTCTTAAGAGATAAATTTTATAAAATTAAGAATATTTACTTCAGGAGTTGGTGAGTGAATCATGTCTTGCTTTGTTATAATTTTTAAAATTTCTACCACAATTATGCATTTATTTCCTGAGAAAGGAAACTTATATAATTATCCAAATGCTACCTTCTTGGTTGATGTTTGAAAATTCTAAACAGCGTCATTCATGACTTCACAGATTTGAGTGAGAAACATTACTGGACAATATTTAACATGATAAAAATATAGAAAAGCATCTGGGGTCTAAACCCAGTAAACATCGCATAGATAAATAGCATTTGGGTATGTATGTTGATATGTAATTAATTCCAAGGGACTAAGTCCTTATATAAAGGGTATTTAGGAGAGTTCTTGAAGCCCCTGAATGAAACTGTGAAGACATTAGTGAAACTCATCAACCTACTTAGAAAGCAGGAGGAGCAGAATTATTGCACTGTGAACTTGGCATCACTAATCAACTTAGGACAGATCGGACAGCAAACTGAGCACCAATAGAGTAGGCCAGACTTGCAAGAAGGTATTTTTTCTGTGCTTCCTTTGTAGTAGTTACTGATGTTAAGTTGTTGCGAGCAATGACAAGTTTTCATTTGCTGTGGTGCAGTCATCAGTGGAGCTTTCTTCAGAAGTGTTTGAATCTAGAGCATGTGACACTGGAATTAAGTGTATAATATTACTAAATCAGTCAAGTGATTGATTTGGCATCACCCTAGGTCCTATAGCCTAGATTGAGTATAAAAGTGGCAGAAAAAAGCTGCTAAGGTTCCTTGCTTGCCATGAACCAGTTTTCCTCTGCTATCCTATTCTGCCAAGTCTCCTTGCCTCAGGGACAGCCTATTATGTGAGCTAAATAAAACTTTCCACTTACTAATGAAAGCAAAGTAACTAAGACTGAATTAGGTACCTGAGAAATAGGGTTTTTGCAGTGACCGTGTCTGACCATGTGATTCAGGAGCCTTTGGGAATGGCTTGTGGGAAGAGGTTGGAAAGGTTCAGAGATGCCAGCTAACAATGTAGAGCAAGAATGCCTTAGGCAGTGCTTGATGGGAGATTCTGGTCAGAGCCCAGATGGTCAGAAGGCTGACAGACATGCAGCTTGCAAAGACGAGGCTCAGCAGGATTTTGCTGGGAAGAGGGATTGAACTAGCTGGTGGACTCCAGAACATGTCAATGATGTGTTGGCAGAAGGTTAGTCTACATGTTGCTTCTGTCCAGAGAGTTTGCCTGAGACTAAGATTAATGTCTAGACAATAATTAATCTTAATGAAGAAATTTTAAGTGAGTCTACTGCTGAGGTGGTGGCATAGCTGAAGTTGTCAGCTTTTGGCCAGACTTATGTTGAGAATAAAGAGCCCAGCAAAATGATTCACAACACTGTGTTTGGCCAGAATGGAAGCTTAAGCAAAATTTCAGCCTATAACAATGGAAAGAGGACATATTGATCACTGAAAAGATGAATTAAAAAAAAAATCCAAGTATTTCAGAGGGTGACAAAAGAAAAGATGGCCTAAGGCTCTCACAAAAACCTGCAGGACAGCACCTTTGCAGTTCCCAAATTGCAAAGGTGAAAGGAAAGTTTTGAGAAGAAATCCCAAAAAAATAATGCTCTAGAGTGGCAGCAGCCTAGAGAATTCGTTCTTTGGGACTGAGTTCAGAGTGCTCAGATTTCCACATACTTGACTCCTACATCTAAAAGAGAAGGAAGTCTGCCTAGTGTTCCAGTTGGGACAGACCTTGATATCACTCATATGGTGCTAGTTTTAGGCTCATGCAGAATGCATGCATTGTGAGTTGAGAAAGGCTTTCACCCAGATTTTAAAAGAAGGTCTGGGAGCCAGACAATATGCACATTAAGGAGTAGAATGTGAAGATGTGAGTGTAAAGCTAAAGGTTCAATACGGATCCAAAAAGTTTGGATGATCCAGGATAGTAGGTCATCTGAGAAAATCTTAAAAAAGAGAATAGAGACAGCCAAAGAAAGAAGCCATGGGATTTACTTGATGGAAACTACCACCACTGGAAAGGTGGTAATAGGGGTGGAGATAACTGAGACCTTTGGAATTCATAGTTTGCCACAGAGTGGCCCAGCTGCTGTACATGGAATACAGAACTTAAGTTTGCCCTGCTGGATTTTGGAGCTACTTTGATCCCATTCTTTTGTATCCATCTATTTGTACACTTTGGAATGGATATGTGTATTTTGTGCCATCATATGTTACAAATGTTTAACTTTCTTTACATGTGTAACTTTTTTTTACAGGGGCTCACAAATCAAAGTCTGCCTAAATTTCAGAGGATATTTGAGAATTGGATTTTCAGTGATTCAGAGACTATTAAGAATTTGACAGTCTCAGAGATGAACTCAGGATCTTTTTTGTAACAAATGTATGTAAGTCTTTGAGGTTCCATGTGTCAAATTTTATTGAAAACTTTCTACTTCCATGATAGCTGTGATAACAGTAGGCTTTCTACAAGGTAAACCTGTCCAGACCTCCCACAGGTCTTGGTGGTTGCACTCAGAGAAGGGCTGACTCTCATGAAACACCCATTTGAATGTCTTGCATGTACAAAAAGACACAAGTAGCTCCTAAGACCAAGGGACTTCCAGCTTTGTCGTATCACTGCAGATAGGCTTAAGTGTGTACTTCAAGGATAATTTATTGCCAGATGAACTCTTACATAACAATCACATGACTTCTGTGCACCAAAACATATTTTATTGGGGCCAGCAAGATAGATCAGTGGACTAAAGCACCTGCTTGGGCAAATTTAGGCAAGCACGGAGACCATGGTTCATATTCCTAGTACTGCCAGGGAGATGGCTCAGAGGAATAAACGCTTCCCTGGCAAGCAAAAGGACCTGAATTAAATCCTTGGTTCTGAAAAAAAAAAAAAAAAAAAAGGAGAAGAAAGAAAGTGCAGGGTCCTCAGTTTAATCCCCAGTATGAAAGAAAAAAAAAAGAGCTTTCATATTCCTAGCACCATACCCATGACAGCCAAGCCCCCAGGGTGGCTAAGCCTGCCACAGAGTCCAGGTGTAGTGGTGCACGCCTAGAATCCCAGTGCTGGGGAGGCTGAAAATAGGGGGATCACTATGAGCTCAGGCTACATTAAAAATGCATTTTAAAATGTCAAATACATTTAAAAAGTACTTTATTAGCTTACATTTTAACTTGATTCTCTAACTTCATCAAATCATCCTTATCTTACAAATCCAAACAATTGAGAACCAAACACGGAATATATCTTATTTTACAAGGATTATGCCATTTCCTGTATCAGACACCACAAAATTATATTTAATGTTAAATTTTCCTCATTATAGAAAAGCATGCTAATGATAAATTTAAAGCAAATAATTCTATGGCTCCATTATTAGGATAATTAAGAAAATAGATTCTGGTTAATAAATTATTGAAGAAATATTAGGTCATAATGTTCTGAATTTAGAGAACCATGCTTAAAATCCAGTCTCACTATTCATTTGGTATTCTTGGAGAATTTACTTACACCATAAGAGCTTCAGTTTCCTCATCTGAAAATCATCAATAATTATGGGCAACTTACAAGCTTATTGCAGGTGAAATATTATATAGCAGAATGAATGCCTCATAGCTAAGTGCTATATTTTTGTTAAAAGACTAATTAGTGCAATGCTTAATTGTAAATCCATTCAATTTTCCCTTGCACATGGTCTTCTAATTTTATTAGTTCCAGACATATTTGTTGGCTGTCTACTTTTATTAAGTGAATCCGTCTGGTAGGGCTCTATAGCAAAATATCCCAGACAGCAGAGTGGTGGAAAACAAGATAGCTATTCCTACAGTGTTGGAAGCTAAAATTAAAAGGTCAAAGTCTCAGGACATTGTCAATTAGAAGCAAGTGCTTGTTTGCTTTCTAGGGGATGGGCAAGCCATTTCATATCTACAATTTAAAGGATGGCATAGTGTGTTTGATTCATGGTTTCATGGGTTCAGTCGATGGTCAACTTGCTTCAAGGCAAGAACCCCAAGGAAGAAAGACAAAGTACGGTAACATGGATCATTCATGAATGTGAGGAGAAAAGAGTTCTTGAGAGACATAAGTTCCAAAGGAAAGTGAACTACCCTCCTACTCCAACATCCAGCTATGAATATCAACAACTTAGTCAACTTATTAATGTCACGTTCCAAATACTCAATCACCTCTCAATGATTTTTCCTTATCCAGGAAGACAATTAAGATGAATAGTTGCAACTATTGTTCAGAAATTAATCTTGCAAACGTCAAAGAGATAAAATGCATTCTATGTTCAAATGGCAATGTGCACAAAGCTCTAGAGTTGAGATTATGCCCTGAAGGAACTTAAAGGGGGTTAAAGAGTGACAGAAAATGTAAAGCAAAAACAAAGAAACAAACAAACAAGAGTAGAGATAAATCAATTGGCTATGTTCTAATGGGCCTTTCAATCTACATCAAGATTTTTTTTAATATTTCATTTATTTGTGTGTGTGTGTGTGTGTGTGTGTGTGTGTGTGTCCAGCTCAGCCCACCAGGGGGCGGGGCTGGCTGGCATGTGGTGCTGGGGGATTGAACCGCGGTCCCTGTGCTTTGCTAAGGTTGTTCTAAGTAGGTGCTTTAGACCACTGAGCCATCTCACCAGCCCCTACATCAAGAGTTTTGATTATATTCTGGCAGCACCAAGAACTTTATAAAATGCATTAAATAGAAGGAAGACATAGCAAGTCTGTCTTTTAAAAATATTTGTGATGTGGGTAATGGACTAGTGGGAGACAAAAATGGAATCAGTGTTGATTTATAAACTTGTTCAGGCCATTCAGTCAAGATGGCCTGAAACATAATAATATCAAAAGCCATTGAAACAAAAAGGGATAGAATTTGAAGTTGAACTCAATGAAGAGGAAGGCGAGAGTGCAGAAGAGCCACAGAGGTCTGCCGCGCCCTTGAGGGAGCCCAGAAGTGGGCATGGTTGCTGCTTGCAAGAGAGAATGAAGACAGTGAGTTTGAGTGAGAAATGATGAAGTTCGTGCTAGATGCTCTGTTTGTGTGATGGAAATGTAGTTGGAACGGGCAAGGAAGTAGTAGGCTCTACGACTTCAGTTTCTGCTACCTTTTAACTTGCATTTTGCTAGAACAATTTAAACTGAAGTGATCTCTACTATTTCTAAGGTAAAAAGATTTTTTTAAAAATCATGTATCACTATTTTTTGTATTTATACAAGACAGACCAATAAATTCTACCGTTTTTTTAAATTCCCTTTGGAGGAAAAAGACATTGCAAGGTAGAATTGGACTGACTCATTTGATATTTTTCATTGCTTTATGGTTGATCTAGAGATACCCTCAATTTATCTTAAGAAATGCCATGACAGTGTATTTAGTAATTTGTGTCTATTCACGTTGAAAGAGCCAAAGGGGAAACTCATGAAAATTAATGCAGATAAACCTTATTTATTGTTCCTAAAGCAATAATAAATCCAAAAACATGAACGTAGAGACACTGAAACAGGGAAAAAAGGAAAATCTAACTAAGAACATAATTTTACTTATTAACAACAACAAAATACCTTGTTTATTTTAAAGTCAAAGAATTGAAATATACATTTTTTTCAAAAAATAAATATACAGCTGATATACGCATTTAAAAAGTGCTAATTGTAATTAATAATTACAGAAATTCAAGTCAAAACACTAGTGAGATGTCCCTCCATGCCATTATTAAGCTTACATTTTTTAAAAGGAAAAAGAAAATACCATGTGTTTGCCAGGATGTAGAGAAATTAGAATTCTTGCACATTGATGTTAAGAATGGAAAATAGGTCAGTGATTGGAGAAAATGTGATATCAGTTCTTTAAAAAGTTAAACATAAAATTACAATGAATTTCAGCAAGTCCATTTCTGGGCATACACTCAAGGCAACCAACATGAAAAGTGAAGACAAGAATTTATATTTGTATACCCTATTTACAGAAACATTACTAACATTAGCCAAATGGCGAAACAAAACACAAATGTCCATCAAAGGGTGAATTAAAGAACTAAATGTGGTATAAACATACAATAGAATAATATTCAACAGAAAGTGAACAGAATTTTGACATAGTATACAACACTGAGTAGCCTTAAAGACATTGTACTAGGTAAAACAAGCCTGTAACATATGTATAAATATTGCACTATTTCAATTATATATGTTGCTTAGGGACAGTTGGCTAACAGCCACTATAGAAATCAGCGTGGATTTCAAAAAACTAGAATTTGAGATTCCATTGGACCTAGACATTTCCCTTCTGGATATTTTCCCAGAAGAATTGAAACCACCATAACACAGTGACATATGTAAACCTATGTTTATAGCAGCACAGTTTGTCAGAGCTAAATCTCAGAAACAACCCAGATGCCCATACACTAAGGAATGGATAAAAAAAAAATGTGATTTTTTTTATGCGATGAAGTATTACCCACCTCTAATGAAAGATAAACTTGAGGCTTTTATAGGTGAATGGATGAAACTAGAGACCTTACTCATAGGTCAAATAAATAAGACTAACTTATGTAGACATCATATTGTCTCCCTAGTGTAAGAAACTGAAGGAGTAAACAAGATCCAAAAGTTATAATAGCTATTGCTAAAGGGAAATTGCTCAAAAGAAAGAACTGAGATGGTGAAAATAAAGAAAAAAAAAATATATATATATATATTTGCATTACTAACCTGTATTAGTTCATTGAAAGGAGCCGTTAGTGTTTGTATTGTTGGATCAATCTCACATGCCTGTATCTGGTAATCTGAGCAACTACTTTGAAGATGACAGTACGCAATATAATAACCATTGCTGATGTCTTATCTTGATTTGAAATTCTATATTATTTTTTGTGTTCTTTAAAAAAAATTCTCTTTAAAATAAAAATTGTGTGTTGATTAGAGTTTTAAAAAAATCAAGAAAGAAAATTGAATTGGCATTGCATAGAGAAGCAGGGAAACAGGCATGAGAAATCATTTTATGTTTACACCACTTCAGTGGTGCATGGTCAAGATATTCTGGAGAAATATAGTAGCAAGAAGATATAGCAACTTCAGTGATTTATAGCTACTGACCTCTCTACTTTGCATGATTAAAATGGTTAATTTATACTACACGTATTTTATTTCTAGAGGTAAAATTTAAGATAAAATTTAGTAGCGTTTTCTCTACTGGAAGAATAAATTCAGAGCAAAAATATCTATTTGGCATAAGCAAGTATGAAATATAAAAATTCCATAATAAAATTAGCAATAGTAAATTCTACCAATGCAACAGAAGGTAATGTAATTCTATAAATTATTGATATGATATATGTCATTCAGCAGTATTGTGGTTTTACTGCTGAATGAAGTTTGGTTATTGCTTTCTTCAAATCCATAACCTTGCTTTAATAATCTGCATATATTCACATCTGCTTAGCTGCGTGTTACCTTGAGTCGTTAAGCTACACAATGAGTACAACTGGTTTATAGTCTACAGATTCTCTCCTGGTCTAGGTCATCGATCATTTTACTGTATTATTTGGTGCTGAGGACTGAACCCAGGGCTTCCAGCTTGCTAGGTACGCATTCTGTCCCTGAGCCAAATCCCCAGCTCTGATTCAGCAGTACTGTGCAGCAAACTCAACTTCTTGGTGCAGATTCAGAGCTTTCAATTTAGACATCTTCTTCCTGTCATTACTAACTGAAGCACAACAATGAGATGCTGAAATTACAATGTGTATTAAGTTTTGAGAACAGAAAGTTAAAAGTAATATTAGCTAATTTATAAATAATTTTGCAATAAGTCTGTAATTCATATAAATATTTTAAAGGATATTTTTAAAAAAACCACTCGGTAATGAATTTCAATACATCAAACCAGAGATAAATACATATGTTTATGGGATCTAGAAGAATAATACAAACAAATTATTACAAAATGAGGAATAGATTTATTGGACTGATATTCTTTAAAACTGCTGGTTATTTTGTGCTAATTTCATTTATTGTTTAAAGTTGCTTGAAACTTTTAAAAGTCTGTTTCATATTAGCTTGTTAAATAGTGTCATAAATGTTTTAAAGTTTGGTTATTGCTTTCTTCAAATCCATAGCCTTGCTTTAATAATCTGCATATATTCACATCCACTTAGCTGCGTGTTACATTGTGTCATTAAGCTACACAATGAGTACAACTGGTTTATATCCTACACATTCTCTCCTAGTCTAAGTCATCAGAAAAGCACGTTCTTTCAGAGCGTTGGGATCTGAAAGCTCACTGGCATTTGATGTGATCAGGCTGAAGGTCTCTGTAGCTCTCCTAACATCTTAATTATTTATCACCTAGCTGAAGGCAGGTCGAGGTTTTCCTGGACATTCTGTCAATCTCACTTCAATCGGGAAATAATAAGTGTGCAGAACTTGCCCTCACAGCAGCTGAGTGTCCAGCAGCTGCAAAGAGACTCAAAGAAATCACACCCCATTTAGGGTATAAGTGGAATATCTTGATCTAAATTTACACTTTAAAAGGTCAGTGCATAAAGAAAAGGAAGGGAATGAAAAGGAGGAAGGAGAGAAGTGGAGAGGAGAGGAGAGGAGAAGGAGAGCAGAAGAGAGGAGAGGAGAAGGAGAGCAGAAGAGAGGAGAGGAGAGGAAAGGAGAGGAGAGGAGAAGAGAGGAGAGGGAGGGGAGGAGAGGGAGGGAACGGCGAGAAGGAAGGTGAAGGGAGAGGAGAAGAAAAAGAAAAGAAAAGACAAGAGAAAAGAAAAGAACTTCTTAATAGGACTAAGAGGCCCTTTGTCCTATACCCTCTACTTGACATCTGGCTGTGCCACTTTTCAGAAGTCGTTCACCATAATCTCAGGAGACCAAAGGGAAAACATTAATGTGGAACCTGAACTATATCTCTGTTTTTAGTTGCAGTTGAAGAGTACATTAAATATAACCAGAACTCCTGACAAAATGATAATTTGTAAGCATTGGTTAGTTTTTTACGGCAGTTAGGATTAAACTAAGGGCCCCTGCAGTGAGCTTTATTCCCAGCACTTATTTTAACTTTTTATAAATTTTGATAGTGTCTTATGACTTATATCTGGATGCCCACCAAAGGTTTATGTGGTGATAAGTGGACTTTGCAGAGGTGGCTGGATCTAGGAGTGAATGATAGGATCAAAGTGTGGTTAATAAATTAGTCCACTGATTGGCTTGGCATGGTTTTGGGTAGGATTAAGGATGCACCACTCTATGTCTGGGCAACCTGGATTGCCCAGGTTAGATCACACTCTTGATCTAAATTTACATTTTGAAAGCCATGAGTGATGTGGGTGTGGGTGATGCCCACCCTAAGTCTGGGTAACCTGGATAAAACATACGGGACATAAAGGGGCTATCATATGGCATTTGCTGCTTGCTGCCTTGCGGTGAACTGCTTCTCTTCTGTGGTGCTCTCTGCCTGCCACCCTGCCCTGCAGCCAGCTACCTATGAACTGGAACCTCTATAAACTGTGCTAAATAAGCCTTTCTTCCTTTAACTTATGGTACCCAATATTTTGTTTCAACAACATGAATAAACAAGGTTTGCTAAACCATTCAATTGCCCAGGCTGGACTCCAACTAGGCATTCTCCTGCCTCAGCATCCCAGAATGCTCGAGTGCAGGCAGGGCTGCCAGGCTTCGCTGAGCATCAGGAGATCTGGTTGGCTTTATGTCCTCTCCGTTCCACTTCAAGAAATGTAGTACACAGTACTAGCCTCTGTGTGTGTGTGTGTGTGTGTGTGTGTGTGTGTGTGTGTGTGCGTGCACACACGTGCAGGATTGAACTGTCCCATTGTTTACTATTTATGATGCTTTTAAAGTCATCTTTTATTTCCAAGAATCTTTTGTCCACATGAAAGTCATGAAATAACCACCTGGGAGTCCAGAACAGTCCCTGGGACAGTCTAGGGGATAAAATAACAATGTGGGTGAAATCTTTTATTTTTTTTTAAGGAACAGTTAATGCTTTTTTTTTCTTTTTAATTTCTTTGACCAATTTTTCATGTTTGTAGCCTGTCATCTGAACGACTAACTTGAAGGCAATAATATGTAATTCAACCACCATTGTTGTTTTCCAAACCTAAAAAATGAAACTTCATCATTCTTTGTTTCTTTCATCCGGTACACTGACCTAGACAGATTATCGAAGGGACTGCAGGATTACATGGCAGTGGGGGACACACTGAGTCTGGGCTGCCCTCTGAGGGAAGAAGAAGACCTGTGGGTATGAGTCCTCACCTTTGGATCGGGCACCTTTTCCTGTACGACAAGTAGCCTGAATTAGAGGGATAATCTGGAGGGTCCAGGGGAGAGTCTGCCACAGAATTGAGTGTTGATGGTCACAATACCCACCTATTTTGTTGGCCAGGTTACATAGGGGAATGCTCTGATAGGAAAATACTTATTTTTCCTAGTGTCTCCTCAGGAAACCTGAGATCATGTTTTGCACATTGCCGTGAGTGTCAGTACTTCTCCTTAAGCATGATGTACGTGAGAATAGAAGATATCTCACTTTGCCATGACCACATGCCCACCAAACGTGAGAACGAGATATATTATTGGTGATTATTTTATTTACAAAATGGATTTTGACAGTGGAGACTTTGGGGAATGTTTTAGGTGTGTACCATACATATGTCCAAAATAATGAACAAGGGTAAGCTAGGGAGCATCTCAGGATGTATCAGTCAAACAGTAGTTCAATGTGGGTCTAAGATGTTACCAGCCATACCCTTTTCTCTAGCTAGAAAACTTGTTTTTCTCTGGCTTTCCAAACTTCTGTCCTTTCAGGTTGCATGCTTTCAGTAGTCTGAAGTTTTGTGTATTTATTTTATCAATGCAAAGTGTCATAAAATAAAATACTATTTATCTGGGATAAAAAGAAGAAATGTTTATTTCAGCACATCATTCATAGAGGTTTCAGTTCATTGTTGGCTGGCTCCAACGTAGCTTGGCACAGCAGAGGGACATTACAGAGGAGAGAGGCAAGAAGGCAGAAAATCAGCGAAGGAGCAAGGCAGTGCTGGTAGCAGCAGGTGGCCTCTTCTGTTCCTCATGTTCCACCCAAGGCAAGGCACCCTTAACTCCAGCATCCCACTCATAGTATCAGCATCCCATCTTTAATTCCCACCATCACACACCTGAGGTCCAGCTGCTTCTGAAAAGCCCCACATATGCCTGCTGGAAGGCTTTGCGGGACACATGGATACAAGCTGTAACACGTTATAGCAGCTTTCTTTGTTGTACCGTTAGATCATTCTTACTTAGCCTCCAAATCTGGAGAATATTTATAAGTTAGATTTGCAGCCTCTTTTCTGTATTTATGCAGGACTTTGCAGTGAGTTTGATATAATCAAAACTGAAGTATACCACTATCATGATCACAGATTTAGCTTTTGCTCTCATTCTCAGTACACTGCAGCATGTATGTAATGCATTCCATGTGCAGTGTGAGTGTGTGCACAGAACGTATCATACTTCCTTGGTTTTTTCTCTGCAACTCCCTCCTCTTCCCACCGTCTCTTGATCCTCCTAACTGAGGAAGATCTATCTCCACACTTCCTATTATCTATATTTTAGTTTATTCTTTATATGTATTTTGTATTTGTACATAATAAAAATGTGATATTTACTTTGCTTAACATTATTACTTCTTACGGTCAATTTATTGTCCAAAAATGACTAAAGGTTATCTTTATTTATGGCTGTAGTAGTACTCCATTATATGGACATACCCTGTTTCCTTTACCCATCTGATAGACATATAGACCATTCCCTAGCTCTAGCTGTTAGAAATTGTGATCCTGTAATATGAGCAGGAGAATACACTTTTAGCTTAAGAATGTTTGGTAGTTCCCTATGATTCTAAAGAAATTACTGAATATTCATTTTCCTATAAAGGCTATTTATAAACTACATTCTATTAAAAAAAAACAAACTAAAAATCCTTTGTTCATTCATTCATTTGGCACAGAGTCTTACAACGCAGCTTGGACTCCCAGCAATCCTTCAGTCTCAGCGTCCCCAGCATTGGGATCACAGGAGAGCTCCACCACACCTGGTTTTGATGGCTGGCTCGGCACCCTGGCTGACATGTGGTAGCGGAGGTTGAACCTGGTCCTTGCACTTGCCAGGCAGATACTTAAACTGCTGAGCTAACACCCCAGCCCTGAACTATATTCTTCTTCAAGTTGAATCTGATTCTTTATCCTTCTACAAACCTTAGATGAAACCATGTAATTTTGAAAAAAATATCAGTATTTACTTAAAAATTTCAGAACACTAACATTGTCCATTTTGCATATAGCTTGCATTCTTCTAGAAAGATATGTCCTCGTAATCAGATAATGGTAAATGGCGCTTCACACCCCAATTCATATGGTTATTCGTTAAAAAACTTGGTTTTAGTAAATAAGTTATCTTCAAGGGTGTAGCAAACCTGTTGATTTTAGGTGTTCTTCCTGATTCCCCAAATATGGTCAAGGCAATTAGAAATTTCTCTTAAATTTATCCATCCTGTACACAAAATGGAAACATTCTTATTGCACTAGGGCAACAGCCTGGTGTAGGTTACCATGTTAATGATTGATGATCATTATGTAAAACAGGCACTTCTGTCAGCAGTTTCATTGCTTCATTTCCTAATCAATTCCGTGAGTTTTACCACACAGGTAGATGTGTGTTTACTACACATACATTCAGAATAGCTAACTGCATCACCTCTAATTATTCCCTCAATGATTTCACCCTTCCCCAAGCTCACCTTTTGAAAATCACTGGCATACAATCTGGCTTTATTGTTTATTGTTTTTAGCCATTCACAAAAATGGTATAAAAACTTGGAGCTGTTTGAGGTAGACATTACCTACATAGAATAATCTGAGATTAAGTCATTTGACTACATGCATTGGTAGTTCAATGCTTATTGTTTATATGTCTTTTCCCGTCACGTAGACATACCTCAGCCTGTCTGCTTTTCCACTGAAGAGCATTGGTCAAGCAATGGCTGTGACTCATCCACATGGCTGACACCAACAAAGTATCTACAAACTGCAATACAGGGTTTCAGGATAAATCCTGAGGGGATTTGCCTGACTTTGTCAGATACAAAAGTTATATTTCTTATTATATAGGTCTTGCTTTATCTTTGTCTTAACCATCCAGGAGAAAAGTATAAAAACTAGGTATAAAAAGTAAAACCATATTAAAATGCTGAACTGTAAAAGGCTGAAGTCAATAGCTTCTGACATTGCCAGTCCTATTGCTATCTCACTAATTTTATGCACTACTGGACTATATTGGATTAATTTTTTGAATTCACACATCTACAATTTTTAAATGGCAGTGGAATACCCATATCCGACCAAACTAAATAAAAAAGGGGATACAAATGAAAGAGCATTTTGTATCTCTATATACAAAATAGCATAGATACACAGCTACTTTCCCTTCATTCAAAGAGAAGAAAGATTTGTGCTAATAGTGTTTGGACAGGATATCCTGTCTGCATCTTGTACTATGAATAACTCGTACAAAGACAACAATATGCAATGTATTAATTATTGTAATTATCCTACTAACCCATTTTGAAATTGTCGCATTGCTATTTGTTTCTCAATAAAATTAATTTAAAAAAAAGAATTGCTCCTGGTTTTAAAAAATTAAAAATACAGCCTCTACAAACTATACATTTTCATATATGGTTTATTATAGTTATACATGTTTTCATTTCATTAGAAAAATATGCAAGAGTGAGATACAGGGTTTTCCAGTGTTTGGATGTTAACTGTATATTTTTGATCTTTTAAAGAATTAATGCTAAATGAATATATGACTGCCACTGTGGACATTAACACATGAAATTAGAAACTGAACAAAAAACTAAAGTGAAAAAAATTATAGATCTCATTGGCAAAAAAAAAAAAAGTTTAGAGTATTAGACAAAATGTTCTTTATCGAGATAGCTCAGCATTCTAAAGCACCTCCATAGGCAGATTTAGGCAGGTGTAGGAGACTGCATTTCAATTACAGGTACCATATGCTACATTATCCCCACCTTCAGGGTGAGCTGAGCCAGTATAAAAAGAAAAAAGTTCTTTATTATTAAAAACTAGAATTGAACTTTTTGAAATATCTATGATAGCTTTCAATTGTAACAACTCAGTCAACATCAGTAAATAATGACTTTAATTTGTGATATTTTTCCTTCTTTAAAGGATTATGATATCAACTATCTATATAATCAGAATTAATACAGATATATAGATATCTATAGATGTATAGATATATTTGGATTAGGGTATGAAAACATGTGAACTTGGTTTATCCAAAAACTTTACATTTCAGGAATTTGCAGTCTTATTTTCTAACTTCATTTGTAGTCTTTAAGAAAATATTCCACATCTCAACATGCTTTTATTTTTATATTGAAAGACATCATCCTTAATTCACAATTGCTTTCGTTTTGTGGCTTTTGAGGTTTATATTTCTGCTGAATGTTAGAATTTCAAAAGTGAGAGACTATGTATTTACATTATGCCCAATTTTTTCTAATAGAACTCTGACAGTTGTAATAAGTCTGTTGAGCCTTAGAGAATTAACAAAGGAACAAAACAAAACAAAACAAAACAAAACTTTTATTCTGACAGATCTAGCAGTGGGAAATCCTGCCTCAATTTCTAAACTAATTTGTTGAGTTTTCATACACTATATGAAAGTAGGAAAACCTACTTTATGGACAGGGAGATTTAAAACATGGCTTGATAGAAAAGCTGCAACAAGGTAGTGTATGAAACAATGAAACAGAAGGGAACAAAAGTGTACTTAGGTTCTTGGTAAAATATTTGCCTCTGTTTAATAGCTTGATGAATGAATCCCCTTACCTAATTCTTCTGCCCTCAGTATGTGTTCTAGATGGATGTTCCTTCTCTTCAAAGTTGTAGAATACATACTATTTAGAATCCAATAAATCGAGAGAGAAGTATAACTAGAGTATTTTTATTTTTCCCTTTTCCTGCAACCTAATTTTATGCCTACTGAACAATAGAAAATTTTAAAAAAAGGAAAATTAAAGAGAAGGGGAAAACCAATTCTCTGTTCTGTGTCATGAAGAATCTCTTAAGAGACAGGATATGATCCACTAATTGTGTGCCCTGAGCAGAAGACCTGTCTCTTTGAGACCACAGTTTCAGTTCTTTGGGGTTTAAAATTCAAGGGAGAATGCTAGGTCATGTGGTGACTCTACTGTTTTCCATAATTCATCATTGTCCTTCTTACCGAGTGCACAAGTGCTCTACCTCCCTGTACCCAGCCAACAGTTCTCTCACCTTTTGACCTTAGCTGTTCTAATAAATGTCAGGAGGTATCACTTTGTGGCAAAAATGTGTATTTCTCTTTTGATTAATGTTTTCAGCGCTTGGTCAAGTACCTGCGCACTTCTTTTAATGCTTTTGTGGACTCCCACATCCATTGCAGCTTTATTTACAATAGTAAAGTTATGAAAACAAATCATATATAAAGTCACACATTGAAGATAATTCAATTTGGTAAGCTCTGCAATAAAATTCTATGTAACTTTTAAAATGAAAGAAATTCTGCAATATATGTCAATGTAGATGAGTTGAGAAGACACAACATTAAAGCACATAAAGACTAATGTCACATGATCTCAATTATATGTGAATCTAAAAACATTGACCCCATAAAACTTGACACAAGAATAATGGGAATCACCTAGTTTCTCTAAAATGAAAAGCTCCATAGATATATAATATATGAAATAAAAGGCACACAATAGGAAACAAGAAAAAGAAAATGTAATCCAGTAGGAACAATATATCTAAAGGTGTACCTTGGCTTAGTAAAATTGCTATACATGTTTTATTTGTTCTTTGACCAGTTAGTCTGGCATTTACTCTGTATATATGATAATTAAATTTATAAGATCTTTTAATGTAAGAAAATTAATTTGATGCCAGCAAAATGGGGGTGGAGGGAGAAGGAAGAAAAAGGAATTGGAATGTGTCACATGTATGCACCAATGTTTTACTTTGAATGGAAACATTATACACCAAAACGTGTACTAATGAAGTTTAAAAAAAGGACAAGGACAATTTTGTCAACACACACAATATTACAGTTCAGCAGGGAAAATGAGTTCCAGTGTTCTGTTACATGGTAAGGTGAAAACAGTTAATGTGCATCGTGTATCTCAAGGTTGAATAGAAAACTTTGAATGTAATCAACAATACAGAAATGGCCCAGGTTCAATCATTAAGAAAAGTATATACGAATAAAAACATAATATTGCAATACATAAAATGTACATTTTGTGTCAATAAAAATTCAAAGAAAGAAGAAATTATGAAATGAAAGGTGGATACAAAGCTTTTGAGTAACAGTCTATAAATAAATTTTATTTTATTTTATTTTATCTTATTTTATTTTTGTATTTAGTACAGGGTGAAGAGAGTGCACAGGGTGTAACTACATAGATTGGACTCATAGTGAACCTTCTGTTTATAGCTTCTCAAGTTCTGGGATTACAGGCAGGGACCACCATGCTCAGTCTCAATCACCCACTCAGTGTGCCCCCTGGGGGGGAAGTGGGGAACAGGGATGGCACTGAAGTCCGGGGGATTGAACCCCCGATCCCTGCATCTGCCTAAACAGGTGTTTTAATCATCAAAGCTATTTGGCCGGCCCTAATAAATTTGAATATTTCCATCTATGCATGGACTTCAGTGTGCCTAAAGGAAAGCTTTAAAATATTACAAATAGACAAAAATCATTTTCCTACTTATGTTGGTAATGATCATGTCCAAACCTGTAGGTGAGTGCTTTGTTTTTGGTTTTAGTTTGTAAATTTTGACTTTGTTTTTTTTTTTTTTTTCAAAATTTTATTTATAAACAGATAGCAATGAGACAGTTTCAAATCAAATCGGAAGTACAGTTTCAACAAATAACACACTGCATATCTTCTTCTTAGTGGTTAATTGCTGTACAAGATGCGGACTTGAGATCCTATGTACAAACACCATTAGAACAAATCATTCTATTCATTAAGAGAATGCAACTATATATCTATCCCAACCACTTTGAATACACAGATACAAAATGGAC
>NW_004524587.1:18651102-18658555 GCF_000260255.1 Octodon degus
GGTGTGTTTTTCATTGGGTTGAGCTTCTTTGGCGTTCTGTATGCTTCAGTTACCTGAATGTCAGATTGTTTCCTCATATTTGGGAAGTTTTCTGTTATTACTTCTGCCCATATTTTTTTAATGTCATTTACGTTGACTCCTTCTTTCTCATTGATGCCTATTGGTCTCACATTGTTCATCTTTGTATCATCTTGCAGGTGATGGATTATTCTTTCCTGCATCCTCGTTGTTTTTAAGAGATCGTTTCTTACCTTTTCGCTAGCTACACCAGCATCTTCAAGATCTGAAACTCTGTCTTCACATTCACTTAAACTGTTTTGCAAGCTTGTGATTGAGAGTTTAATTTCCTCCATATCTCTTTGACTCTGCTTCATGCAATCTATTCTTTCCTGTATTGCTTATTCAGGGAATCTATCATTTTTCTATTCTCCTCTATTTTTTTTTTTATCTATTTCTTCTTTAGAAGCAGTTAGAAATTCTTTTACTGCAATGTTTTTTTCAGATTGGGTTTCCTGCCTATGTTTCTGTAGTTGTTTCTTTACTTCATTTGCTATGAGTTCTGAGAGTTCTTTTTTTTTATTTCAGAAAAGAATTGAGCTCTGATTTCCTCTATATCTTTCTGCTGTTGCTTATTTACTATCGACGCTCTTAATTCATGCATTTGAACCGAGCTAGTATCCTCCACACTTGTTCTGGGTGGGCACTGGGTTTCTTCCATATGTTTCTGCATTTGATTCTTTAGTGCAGATGTTAGTAATTGAGGGATTTCTTTTTTCATTTCCAATCTGAGGTCTTCTATATCTTTCTGCAGTTGTTTCCTTATTTCAGAAGCCGTTGATTCATTGCTTTCAGCTGTGTGATTTCCAATTTGCTCTGTGTTAGTGACCTCTGCACTTGTTATGGGTGGGCTTGGGTTCTGAAGTTGCATTTTGTTTCTTCTCGTCGTTTTGTGTAGCACTGTCTTCTGACCTTTGTTGTCGATCTTTGCTGTAGTTATAACTTTGGCACGTGCTGAAGTTCAGGTGCAGCTCTACAAAGTTTGGACTTATCCAGCTGCGTCTTGCTTGGGTCTGGCTGCTGCGCTCAGTTCCTTCCCACTGCTGCCCTTGAGGGTAAACCTGTTGTGCCCCTGTGGCGAGATGTTCTGCTCCTGGACTAGCTGGTTGGATCTATCCTCTACACTCTCTGCAGACATTGCAGCTGCAGGATTACACCCCAGGTGTGTATGCCAGGCCTGTGCTGTGCCTGGAGGGTGCAAGGTGAAGTAGGGGGAAGAGGAAGCTCTCCCACACACTCACCGGACCTGGGCTACGACTGTGTCTGGGGGTTCCTGGAGGAGGCAGAAATTCCTATTCGGCGGGTGGTGTGGGGGAGGTACTGCAGAGTTGTGGGAGGTGGCCTAAAGGGGTGGGAGAGGGTCTGGCCCATGCTGCACCTGGGCTAGGACTGGTCCCGCTAGCGCAGGGTAGCAGGAAGCTCTCCACACACTCACTGGACCTGGGCTATGACTGGGTCTCTTTGACATAGTTTTTGATGAGAAATTTCTGTTTTTATTAATTTTTTAAGGGGGCAGCACCGGGAATCAAATTCAGGACCTTGCGCTTGCCAGGTAAGCACCTATTCCACTGAGCTATCTCTCCAGCCCCTAAATTTTTAATACTTTTCACATTCTGTTTAATTCGGATATATTTACAAAATTTTTTCCTCTCCCAAAACATATTTATATAGCTTTTACATTTTTTTATAAGTTCATGTTTATATATTTTTCTTACCTTTAGACTTTTCATGGAATATGCTTGGCACATTCTCAAAACATGAATAGCTCTTCTCATTGCTACTAGTAAATTTCTTAAATTAAAAAAAAATTGTGCACCGAAAATGTTCTGATTTCTACTAAATTGATAGATAAGTCTTTTTATTGTAATCTTAATATAATTGGATTAAAATAGCACAGACTGGGCCACACAAATTCTCTTAGCTTCTATAAGGATTATATACATTTTTATCATTCCTAAGCCATCCCCTGTTCCCAGGAAAAGTGAAACAAATAAAAGAGATCCCAATATTTTTCTTGCAATTCTCCCTACGAACTTCTAATTTCTCAGAACTTAGACTACTGTACTTTCCAGGAGGACATGTTTGCTTCTTACCCCTTCACAGACTTATTCACCTATAATCTTACCCATTCCATCTGTGCTGACTTATTATTCAAATCTTTAAACTGTGTCAGTTCATTCACTGCACAATTTCATGGCTAGGGCTTGATCTTTTTATACTTTTCTTGTCCACAGAGGTAGCATTGGACCTGAACTGGAGAAGAATCCTCATAAATATCTCTTAAATGAACATAAATAAATAGATTAATCAAATAATGAAAAACACCTAAATTAAAAAGGATCTCTAGAAATATTTGGTAAGTGATCCAAGGGAATAAAACTTGCAAAATCCACCCAAAGCAAGTCGAATCCCTCCATCTCCATGGGACCGAAGCTGCAGATCTGACTAGACCAGCCTAGTCAGAAAAATGTTCAAGGCCAAAACAGGCATGTATTGATGCAGTTTGGATGAGGAATACACTTGACAAGGTTTTCTCATGCTTTCTTTAACATCTTCTCTCTTGCACTGAGAATATGTATTTCACATTTTAATCATATCTTTTTAAAATCTATGTAGTACAGGGTCTAGATGGTCTCACTATACAGATCAGACTGGTAGTGATTCTCCTGTGTTCAGCCTCCCATGCTCTGGGATTACAGGTGAGCACCACCACGCCCAGTCTCACTCACCATCTCAGCACACTCTCTGGAGCAGAGCCAGCAGGACCTGCTGGGGATAGAGCTCCCGTCCCCTAGGTCTGCCTAAGCAGGCACTTTAATCCACTGAACTATCTGGCTGACCCTAATCATATCCTTTCTAACCATTTGTCAAGGACACAATTTAACCTCTTTAGCATGTATATGTTACTGAATGACATACTCTTCTACAGTTTATACTTTTTAGTTTCCATTATTTCCCCATATCTTATGGTGGTTGATAATTTATGAGAAGCTCTGAAGGGTCACTTGGTAAAACAGAACTTCTTAGCGCATAATATTTTGGCCCAAACCACAATTATTAATATAGTTTCATTCTTAAAAACTTCATAATTGATGATTATCAGTTATGATAAAGAAATTCTTTGAGCTTTCTTGATTCAAAGTTATATTTTAAATGGCAAGGTAGGAAGATGTAATAAAATGTTTATTCTTATTTTAAATTTAGCTAGCTGGTGCTTTTTCTTCTAAAATGAAGTAAAAAAAATTAAAACTAATACAAAGCAAAGCATAATCTTCTTTGCTTCCCACTGGCACTATTTACTTAGTTTCATGTACTTAATATTTCTCATCCTTGATATTCTCTATAATTAAATGAACAAGATACTTGGAATAATGCAATTCAATAAAAGCAATAACGCCAGAGTGGCTTTTATAATTAATTGACAGCCTAATATCATCTTTCTCAAACTGTGTTATTGGTTGTTTTATTAAAGATACTCTATGGTTTTTAAAACAAGGGTTGGAAAACACTGGGTTGCACAAAGTCAGATATATACTCAGTGGTGAACTGTTTCAGAGAATAGCAGTAAACATACTGTTGTAGGTGTGTAAGTACCAGAGAGTGGTTATTTGCTATTTATTTGAAGTTAATTATAAAGTGAAACCTAAGTTGTATATTTGCCTTCCGTAAAGGTACCCTGGCATCTCTTTGGATAGATTTCACTGTGGTCTGTGGGTAGAAACCAGGCAGACTCACGAGCTAGTATGTGTGAACGTGGGATAGACCCACAGAAGCTGCAGGAAGGTGAACACAGCCACCCACTTGGGCAGAACCCTGGCTCACCTCTTATGCCATTTTGATCTTCCACAAGGCACACATAGTTATTTTCTGCAATTTCATTTGCTTTCATCTTTAATTGTGTTTCAAGCTTAAAGAATTATAACAGATAAAAAGATTTTAATCCTAAAATCATGCTAACATGTATTTAGTAGTTTAAAAATCAACTTGCAAGAGTTACTTTTTGCCCTCTGTGAAGAATTTCTTATACATTCATGATTGGAGTATATAAAACTCTGTTTATTCATCTGTGCTTATGTTTTCTTATTGACCAATTAGGGATGATAAATTAATGATATTATCAAAAATCTTGACAAATACAAAAATAAACTAATAATTAGGACACCCAAAGAAACTGATCTTCTAAAAAAAAAAAAAAAAAAAAAAAAAAAAGGCCTTACTCCTCAAGATTCAAATGTATTTAACGTTAGTACATGTTCCTGAATAAAACTGAGATGTTGAGTCAGAAGCGATAATGTGTGTCCCCAATTTCAGGTAATTAAGAGTCTGGGTCATGTGGATGGCAAATTTGAAGGCCATTTGAGCAAATTAGCAAGTACTTTCCTCAGAACAAAATAAAAAGGCCTGGGGTTGCAGCTAAGTGCTAGAGCACCCTTGGGTTCAATTCCTAGTACGACATACAAACAAAAAACTCTACGATGGTATCATAGGACAAGTATAAAATTTCCAGAATCTTATTGGATATTAATAATACATTATGCATTTCTTGGCAAAGCTCCAAATTATTATTTTATGTATTTAATGTTTTATTTGAAATTTTTGATCTATAATGATAAATGTCCAGTGACAGACATTATGCTTAAGAAAGGATATAGATTTTCAAATCAGACAGAATAGAATGCTTGTTCTGCCTCTCTAATTTTGGTCACTGAGTTATTGACCACTAAAAATATGAAAAATGAATTCCAAAAGTCTTTTCAGATATTACATTAAACAATGTAATTACTGACTATTAACTTTACATGCATGATCAGTATCCCTTATTAAAAGGTAATAGCTATAATAGAAAACATCCTACTGAGTAGGTTTCTCTCTAATTTCAAATCTGCTTCTCCCGAGATGAGCGCTGTAATCACATGATGAACATATAATGTCTAAGTCTCACCTCACTGTGTCTCCAAAGTAAATTATTTCTTAAAACTGTATCATCTTTTACCAGTTAGTTTTATCTTGCTGAGATGAACTCCCTGACATACATTTCTTAAATGTAGGAATAGATGCTTTGGCTTATGGTTTTAAAGTTTTCAGTTCATTTTCCTTTTCTCCAAAGCTGGAGCCATCTAATAATGGAAGTGTATGGAAAAGTGAAAACTCTCAATTGTCAGGGGCAAAGAAGACTGCACAAGGAAAGGGTGTCAGCACATGTACCCTCCAAAGGAAGGCTCCTCCCTCTAACCACCTCCCACTGCGATCAAGTTCCTAACAGCATATTCAGCTATGAACACAAACACATTAAGCCACTGATAAATAGTGCATTTGATCCAGTTATCCTTCCATGAGTTTCTTATTGCAGCGAAGCTGACATCAATGTTCTTTTGATTCCTCTAAATAAAAAACAAGACAAGGGTGTCCGCACTCACCACTCCTGTTCAGTGTATTACTAAATCTTTATCCCATAATGGTAGGCAAAAGAATAACTGAAATGGATATATATAGCAAAGAAAAAATATTAACTTTCTTCATGGTGATGTGATCCTTTACAAAGAAAACATTTTAAAAAATCTTTAAAATAAATGAATTTAGCAAAGTATTAGGATAGAAAAGCCATACCAAAAATAAATAGAATTTTCATATACCAACAGTGAACCTATTCAGAAAACAATTAGGGAAATGATCCCTTCACGCTACCTTCAAAAAACTAAATAACTTCTTATTAGCCTAACCAAGTACATGAAAGAATTCTACAAGAGTAATCTGAAAAAAGAGAATTAAAAAAAATACATAAATCTGAAAGACAGTCTCTATTTCTGGATAGGCAGAACCAACACTGTCATATTATGAGAAAAATGATAAATAAATATTTACTTCAATTCCAATCAAATTACCAACTACATTTTTCACAGAACTAGAAAAATATCCTAAAATTTACATAAAATCAAAAGACAATCAGAATACTCTCAAACAACGTTAACAAATAAGAGTAAATCAGAAGGTACCACAATCCGGGCTTTTAAGTGATATTACAAAGCTCCAGTGATAAAATCAGCATGAAATTGTCACAAAAATAGACACATGGATCAATGGAACCACACTAGAGATGCGAAAAACCTTCAGGCACATTCAACCATGTGACCTTTGACAAAGGGGCCCAAAACTTAGGCAGAACAAAAGATAGACTCTTTGTGTGTGTGTGTGTGTGTGTGTGTGTGTGTGTGTGTGTGTGTGTTTAATAGTTTTATTGAGAAACAAACAGAAGACAGTCTCTTTGAAAAAAACGGTATTGGAAAAACTTGTTATCTACATACTGAAGATTTTATCAAAACATGTATGTCTTATTCTGTGCTAAAATTGAATAAAAATGGAACAAAGACCTAGATATTGAATTTGGTGGAAGAAATAAAATTTTGTGAAATTTACAATAGGTAAAATACTTGAAGACTTAGGCATAAATACCTTTCTGAACAACTGCACAAAAAATTACTCCAACATTCAACAAAAGTGCTTAGATAAAATTGAAAATCTTCTGTGCAGAGAAGGAAACAAAATACACAGAGACCAGATAACCTATATATTAAAAGAATTTCTTTGGACTGAGGACTAATATTTAGAATATATATAGAACTAAAAGACATTGCACACTCAAAGTAAAGTGCCAGTCAAACAATGGAGGGATAAAATGGATCTACAGTTCTCAAAATAAAGAATAAAAATGACCCATAAGTATGTACGACATCTCAGTATCTTTGGCCATTGGCGGTATATAAATCAAAATAATCCCCATAGTCTATCTTACTTTACAAATCTGACTGTAATCAAGAAAAGAAAAAAAAAACACAACAAGAAATGCTTGTGAGGTCTGGGGAAAAGAGAATCCTACGTTACTGGGAATGCAGTATACAAATTATTCAGAAAACTATAAATAGAAATTTAATTTGACCCCACTATTTCTCTCCAGATATCTTCCCAAGTGTTAGAGCCAACATGTTACATGACACATGAGTACCATGTGAATATCAACGTAGCACACAGTGGCTAAATCTTGCAGTCATTCTATATGTACAACAATAAATGAACAGGTAATGGAAAAATAAAGTGTAATACATCATGAAATACTACTGAACTATAAAGAAGGATGGGTTTGAGTCATTTGTAAGAAAATGGATGCAGCTGGGTGTGTTGGCCTACTCCTGTAATTCCAGCTCTCAGGAGGCTGAGGCAGAAGGATCATTATGAGTACAACACCAGCCTGGGCTACAAAGTGAGCTCAAGGCCAGCCTGAACTGCACAGTGAGACTCTGTCACAGGGAGAAAGAAAGAAAGAAAGAAAGAAAGAAAGAAAGAAAGAAAGAAAGAAAGAAAGAAAGAAAGAAAGAAAGAAAGAAAGAAAGAAAGAAAGAAA
>NW_004524587.1:18658655-18671396 GCF_000260255.1 Octodon degus
AAAGAAAGAAAGAAAGAAAGAAAGAAAGAAAGAAAGAAAGAAAGAAAGAAAGAAAGAAAGAAAGAAAGAAAGAAAGAAAGAAAAGAGAGAGAGAGAGAGAGAGAGAGAGAGAGAGAGAGAGAGAAGAAGAAAGAAAGAAAGATGGGTGCACTTTGCACATAAAAGGTAAGTGAAATAAGTTAGACACAGAAGTTTTAACATCACATATTTTCTTTTATAAGAAAAACCCAAAATATGAATAATTTAATGAGCAAAATAAAAGATAGATGTTAGAGAGATGGAGGTGGTGGAAATGGGAAAGGAATTCATTAATGGGGTATTTGAAAGTTAGGAAGGGGAAAAAAGTGGAAAACTAAGGGGCTATCTATCTATCTATCTATCTATCTATTAATTCCACAAGATGAATGTAATTGTATTATTATTGTTGTTGTTTTGGAACAGAGTCTCACTACACTGTTCAGACTCATACTGATCCTTCTGTTTTCAGCCTCCCCAGCAGCTGGGATTACAAGCATGTGCCAGCACACCCAGACTCCATTGCTTGCTCAGTGGACAGGGCCAGTGTGGCATGTGGTACCAGGGGATCAAATCCTAGTCCCTGCACTTGCCTAAGGAGGCACTTAGTCCACTGAGCTATTTGTCCAGCCCTTGAAATTGCTATATATAACAAAAGATATATATGTATGAAAAATAATTGTCACCCATGCTTTCCATTGTTTGATATTCAAATTGATATTAACATAATTCACATACAATTCTCTTTGTGAAATTTATGTGTCAAACCCTAAGAGGAATTATTTTAGGATAGTGGACAAAATTGTTTTGGAATACAGTCTCCCTTTCATTTGGGTCACAAATTTCTGGGAATATGAAACTCTCACTTATATTTTCCAAATACTTTCTATGCCTGGCATGCAACTTATGTGAAGGTTAAAAAATGAAATTAAATGCATCCTTCATACAAGCCATTTAACCTCTTCATAGATTGCATATTTCTAGGAACTTTTCATTTTGTGGATGGAATTAGTTCATGCAGTAATGTTTCATTTTAAGCCCATATCCTGGAGATGAAGTATTACCTTTATAGGTTCTTACATGCACTCATTTCTTTAATAACCTGGCATGCATTCAAAAAATCAATGCATTTTCAGTTATTTATGGTACTATCATTCTTGACATTTCTTGTGACAGGGAATCAAACACCCATCCTAAGTCTCCTTGTCTGTTTGTCATTTCATGCACTGAAGGTCTTTTGTCATTAGAGAATTCCACCAACTACCACCGTGCTCATTTTGTAGTCAAAATAACTAAAGATCAGAAAGGTTAAGAGAAATCACTCGTTATGTAATAATTAGGTAGCATCTGAATCTGTTTCCATTCACAGCTTCATTTCTTTTAAAAGTCAGACTGCTGTCCATTTGACCTTTTCACAGAGGCCTTCAGTCTCTTGGGCTCTTTTCTCTTTAAAATCCGAAGTTAAAGACCATTTCCTGTATTTTTCAAAGACTCATCTCACTTTGTTTAAAAATTCCTTTCAAATTGATATTCATTATAATACTCCTTTTTTCTTCATTTTTTTTCTTTGACTTAACATAAAGCCTTTCACTTACAGCCCAAACCTCAGTTAGACAGGACCGTGAACTTGCCGTTGAATCCTCCCTGAGGATCACATTCTCATTGATTAAAAACTGCCCAAACTTGTTCCCTCTGGGACTCTGATTTCTTCCTGGAGCTTTTGCAGTCCTGAGGAGACAGTGCAAGGAGCTGGGCTGCGTGGGAAGGTGTCCGGATGCTGCACCTTCAAAGGCAAGGAGAGAGAGAAATCCAATGCAATCATTGGTCACTAGAAGGGAAAATTTTAAGCCCATGTAGGAAAAATGTGCAAACTTGAGAGATTTGCCCTTCTACTCAGCAAATATACCTTGAAATATTGACATGTACCTGGCAGTATATAAGAAAACCTGTATTCTTTCCACAGCTCTTATCTCCTTTTCATTTTACAGAAAAGAGAAGAATACATTTGGACTTATGAAAAAGCAAGGATTTTTTTTTCTTTATGTTTTTGTTCCTATTATAACTCTTGGTTACTTTATTTGTAGGAAAAGGAAGTAATATTGCTTCATTTTGGCTTTGGCAAGTCCTTCTTCTTATTTGCAGTGAATAGAGTAATTTCTAGTTAGTGTGTTAAGAATCGATTGCAATTTCAGGGCTCCAACTCTGCCATTCTGATTACTTTGGGTTGAGCCTGAAGTTAAATTGTGAGGGAGGTAAGAATTATGGAGGTTAAGAATCAGAAAGAAGGTAAGAATCGCTGCAGTGCCCTCCTCCTGTTCTTCTTTGTCGCTGTAGCTCCGTTTTCTCCAGAGGGGAGCTTCCTCCGTGCTCCGCGGCGCTTTGCCAAAGAATTGCGTTGCATGTTGCAGTGCTTAGATAGTGCTTTCTTCAGGGTATAGTTATTGATTCTGCGTAACCAGCTGTGTGCTAGGGACATCGCAGAGAAAAATCTACTTAGCTTCTCAAATTTCTGCTGTTACAGAGCTGTGTTTAAGGAGGGATGTTGTGAGGTGTGAGGGTGGGAAAGTGCTAAGGAAAGCCAAAGCACGGGGATTTTCTCTAACTGTTGGGCATATTTTTCGGAGCCTTGAGGAATTGCTTTCCCAAAATAATGGGAAATGGAGAGAACACTTCAATCCAAGATATGAATATATTGAATATGTAGAAACGGATGCGTGCTGTGGTTAATGAATCACGTGGTCAGGAATAAATAGTGAAGAAAATGGAATTGAGTACAGATTTGGATGAATGAATGGATGATTCATTCAAATGATTCCAAAATATTTTAACAAAAAACACTTCAAAGTGGACATTTATTAGGATGTGCATGCAAGTGATATATAGAAAAACTGAAGATTTTTTTAGTCAAATGCTTAATATCAATTGTCTGAATCAAAAAAAGTATAACGTTTTCAGTATGTAATGCTGTCCTTTTGGTCTGTTTACAAGGCCGTAGCTAAGGGCCAGCCAGATACCTCAGTGGATTAAAGTGCCTGATGAGGCCGACTCAGGGGCCAGGGGTCAATCCCCAGCCTGCCTTGCCTGCCCCGCCCCTGGAGCGCACTGAGCTAGAGAGTAAGACTGAGCATGGTGGTGCATGTCGGTAATCCCAGCACTTGGGAGGCTGAAAACAGGAGGCTCATTACAAGTCTGATCTGTGTAGTGAGACCCTGTAGAATCTGTACTAAATATACATTGAAAAAAAAGAATGCCTTAGCTAGAGGCCTCCTCTTTTTCAAAATGAGATGTCGTATTTGGCATGTTCTTAAGACCATAATTAAGATAAGAACCAAATCATAATTCGAAAGTTGTATTATGGAAAGACTTGAGTGCTAAGTAGAAACATCATTATTAGCCAACCCATAAGGAAGAGTTTTAGGCTTGCTCTGTTCATTTATTTTTAAATCATTATTATATTGTATAATAAAGAATATGTGACACAACAGAAAACTTGAGAATATGAAAAACATATAAGAACATGAAAGTCACCTAAATTCCATTGCATAGAGTCAGTAATTCTATATTTCAAATATTTTCCTACAGTTAAACATGCACTTATACATCTCTGTCCCTTTACATTACATACATGTTGACATTCATCAAGTTGGGATTACACTGCACATAAATGTGAATTTCTTTATTTAACATACCTCTATCTTATTCTATCAACTGTGTTATAACATCAGAACTTCATGAAGTTACTCTACCATATCCACAGATTCAGCATCTATAGATTCAAACAACTTTGTATAAAGAACATAATTTTCCAAATCAAAATTGTGTATATGTTAAACATGTAGATACTTTTCTTCTCATTAGTAGCTAAAATATTATAGTTGAATGATTAATAGCATTTTCATGGTATTAGGTATTTCAAGTAATCTATAGCTGATTTAATTTATGCATGCTATTCATAGTATATATGCAAATACTTCACCCTTTTATGTAAGGAACTTGGAAATGCTTGGATTTTCATGTGTATAGGTCCTGGAACCAATGATACCAAGCAGTGACTATGTAGATTTTATAACCACATCTTAGTTACTTTTCTTGTTGCTGAGACAAAATACTTGACACCCAATGTTAAAGAAGAAAGTTGTTTTGCAGCTCAGAGTTTGTACTATGAGGATTCAATTCATAGTTAGGTAAGGTAATGTGGCAGAGGGGCTGCGCAGAGGAGAGAGAATTCAGGCAGGCAGCAAGGCAGCAAGGCAGCAAAGTAGAGGACACACCAGTTGAACGCCACAGCCGTCGTCATGTCTCTTATCAATTATCCAGGCTACAGGCCCTTAAAGAAGATAGTGCTCACACCACACATAAATCTCCCATTACCCATACCCAGCACTATGCCAAACATATCAGGCGACTGATTTAATACACCCTTCATCCTAGCATCACACACTTGATCTTAGCATCATGTACTCTAGATCCAGCCACGCCTGAAAAGCCCCGCTGCATGAGGCTTTGGTGTGGCACCATCTAGACAGAAGCCACATCAAGTAGTTACCCTTCAGTGTCTGAGTGACACATCCTTCTTTTGTTCTATAATATGTTTCTTTCTTTTTTCTTTTTTTTTTTTTTCGGAACCAGGGATTGAACTCAGGCCCTTGCGCTTGCCAGGGAAGCACTTATTCCACTGAGCCATCTTCCCAGCCCCTACTATAATATGTTTCTAAAGAGGTATAATGATAAATGTATAACTTTTTCCCCACCTGGATTGCCAAAACACATGCATTTGCCAAACTTTCTGTTAAATGAAATTCTTGTGGCATTTCATAACTGGAACTATGCTACTGTAAATACACGACTTCATTTTATCTGATATATCTATTACATCTAGTGGGTTTGGATCTAGTGGATTGTAAATCCAGCAGATTAAATAGTAGACTGAAGATAGAGCCTTATGCTAAATGCCAGGTTTTGAGGCCAGCCGGTACATAATGTAACTAGAAACAATAATCCCCTGAATTCATGCCTACCACAAACCATCCTGCCAAAACTTCTCCTTAAAGCCAACCCTCTAGCTATTACTTAGAAGCCAACTATTTTACAAATATTTTAGTCTGACAGTAGAAGCGGATGCTGACATACTGATTATGGATAAGAAAAGAAGAGATCTTAGCCAGTCTTAGCTCAAAATCATATATAGTGTTTGAAGGTTAATGGTAGGGTTGATCAATAAGTCATTTCTTATGAAGAAAAAAAATCAGTTCAGAATTCAAAGAAATTTCTAAGTATCTGAATTGTGAATTTCTACAATTTTGGCAGAGTAAATGGGAGCTACCAATTTCTCAATTATTTTTGGTTCTTGAACCAAAGCTGACATACTTGGAATTATACATAATCCTCTTGTTCAATGTTGGTTTGGACCTCATCTTGGTGGAAGATTTGGCTTAGCATCCATAGTGTATATTCATGAGTCTTCTGTTTTTGCTTTCAGTACTGGAATATAAAACCAAAGCCTTCAGACAGAGCTACATGCTCTGCTTTTAGAAATTTTGCAAGTGTCGTCTTACCGGCAACATTACCAAGACTGGGCTCAAACTTTTAATCCTCTCCATTCAGCATTTCAAAGTGCTGAGATTGCATTGTGCTAACAGGTATACACCACAAGGCCCAACTTCCATGAGACTTTGTGATAGAGCTAAGTTTTATATATAAACTTTGTAAGGGTTCTTCTAGTGTTAACTTTTCTCTTTTTCAGACATTCATTGCACCCGGCCATGGATTGTGTGCTGTCTTCCTGGAGTTGCTCTAGGGTTCTGGTTAAAGCAGTTTGGCATTGATGTCCTATAGAATGACTCCATTTTCTGACACTGCCTTCGTTCTTGTGTGCTGCTAGTGAAAAGCTGTGTCTTTATCTCTGCAGTATCCGGAACCTGATCAGAGTTCTGTGGCGCCCTGGGAAGTGGGGATTTCTATGGGTTTCTAAAGGTATCTGAATGGAGATTGAAAAGAGGTTAAGCCAGTGATTCTTGGTTACTCAGATAACATCTAAACCTGTAACAAATACAAAGTCACAAATTTGCAACATATTAATTATTGTAACTCTCACACTAACCCTTTTTGAAATTCTTTTATTGTTATTTTTCTCTTTAAAATAAAAAAGTAATTAAGATGAAAAATTCTCGAAAGAGTATAAGTAATCAGTGTTATACTTAAAGATATTAAAAACCTGGCTTCAATAATGAAAAATGAATTTAATAAAATTATTAAGTAAGCCACTATAAAGTTTTAAACCAGAGGTAACAAAGTCCAGAAACAGGGCAATGCTTGGAACAACAGAAAAACTGATTTTATCTGATGCTTTATTCAAACTCAGAAATCTAACCACATACAGCATTGTAGTAGGACAGTCCTATGACATTTTTTTCTTGTCTCCTGTTTTCATTTATTACCCCCCTTTTTTAAAAACACAAACATCTACCTGAGTGACAGTATGGCAGTAATTGGTATGACATGACAAGCAGTACGTGTCTAGAAGATTCAGGTGAAGAAATAACTTAGAAAAAATATTTTGTACTTAAATGGCAAAGAAGAAGATGGTGGACAACTTAATTAACCAAGCTGTGTTTTACTTTCTTTCTGAAAAAAAAAAAAACACTATATGAAAAAAAAAATCATGACTATCAGATCACATAATATACTGTAATGTAACAGGCACATAATGGGAAGAAGATAAATTTTAGAGCTTTTTCATACAATTTTTGGAATCATTTATAATCAAAACACTGTGTATGGCTGTTTTTATGTTTACTTACCAACTGAGTTAAAACAAATCTTTCTGTTATCTTAATTATACTAAGCTAAATGCATTCTGCTACTGTCTTGCTTTGTTACCCTCTGCCTGGATAGAAATAAATGATGAGCTTCACTATCTCTGGGACCACGGCCTTCTAGCTGGTGTTCAGGACGGCGCATCTGCCTCATGTATGTTTCAAGCAGATACATCTCACAAAGATAACTCAATGTGAGCTGCAGGTTTTGTATCCCAGCATCACTGAGGCTTCCTATCATTTGCCATGGTTGAAACAACGTGACATGAAATATAACACTGTGACATGTCAGGTGGAAAATTTAAACATTAGTTTTTCCCCAGGAAGAATAGAATCTTTAGATTTTTAAACCACACTATTTCCTGGGGAGGGGGGGTGGGAGTTATGATACGGTATTTGTTCCTCTAGGAAGCTGAGTTAGCGAAAATCCTGTTTTAGTTTAAGATTGCTCATTTTCCCTGTTTAGACACAAGAATAATTCTAAACAAGCTGTTTTATGGCTAACTAAAGTCATTTAAAATCAATGACAAAATATCTCAAGAAAGCACTTCAGTAGGTTTGAAACATAAAACTATTATTTGTGAATGTCTTCTTAAATTCTACATTTTCCAGATTAAGCTAAAATATTAAAACAAATATTGATATATTAAACTTTAAATCCTTACAGAATGTGAAGAAAAAGAGCAAAACAAAAATTGAAAAATAGGAGTAAACAATTACATATTTTTACACAGAAATTTAAAAATCTAACCATATACAGCACTGTAGCAGGTGAGAAGAAAGACTTGTACTAATAGTGTTTGGACAGCATATCATCTTTGCATGTTGCACTATGAATAACCACTATGAACACAACAATATACAATGTATTAATTATTGAAACTGTCCTGCTAATCGGCTTTGAAACTGTCTCATTGCTATTTGTTTCTCAATAAAATTAATAAAAAATAAATTCTGCCCTGGATTAAAAAAATAATAAAATATTGAAGAGAATATTGTCCTTTATAATTTATGTCTCTTTCCTTCCCATTTCAACTAAAGCAGAGTTATGGTTAGAGAAGCAAATTAACAAAACAAATAAGAACTAATTACACAAGAAACCAAGTTGTTGGCGGTATCTCTGTTTCCCTTGTGTAATCCATCTCAATTAGCACTAACTAAAGAAGAGTGCATCAGAAACTATGACTGTTAAACATTCTTCTTATCTCTGTATGAAAAATAAGTTTTTGTTTAATTGAATGAAAATATTTGTAAATGCACACTTGCCCTTTCTAAGAGGTGACTCTAAGACCAATCTCTCATAAACCTGTCTTTATGTTAATGGTCTTTGCATGATCACAAGATTTTCAAGGTGAATTAAGGAGTCAAATATTATAAAATGATGATTTAATGATGATGATACTAATAGTTAATGCGAGCATTTATTATGAGCTGGAAATAGCGTGAAATATTTTCCAGAGTTAGGGATGTAAAAAGCACAGTTGAGTGATAAGAAGAATTAATATTCTCACTTTCTCTTTTACAAATGAGGAGATATCCAGGAGACTAAAAGAGAGAGGAGGCACAGAGGAAAGGGAATGAGAAAGAATTAAGATGTGTATTGTGTATGAAGGAAATATTTACAGTGAATATAAACATGTGTTGTAAATATAAACTAAGCCAGAGATATTAGCTCAGAGGCACAGCGCCTCTAAGCACACTACAGTGAGTTTGATTCCCAATATTCTCTCCAAAAATAAATCAATAAGTAAAGTTGAACTATAATAATAATAATAATAATAATAATAATAATAATAATAATAAAAGAGATAGCTCAGTAGAATAAGTGCTTGTCTGGCAAGTGCAAGGGCCTGAGTTCAATCCTCGGCTCTGAAAAAAAAAGTAAATAAATAAATAATAACAATAATAGGTAAATGGGGATTTGAGACAGATGGAATGAGGTTGAGGGAGGAAAAGGAGATTAATAAAGAATCAAGTTGGGTCATATATGTTTACTTCCAAAGATGCCTGTATACCCTATGTACTGCAATCACCAACTATTAAAATAAAAATATTATATTCTTAGCCAAGGATTTGGTGAATGCCTGTGATCCCAATACTCAGGAGTATAAGGTGGGAGTTCAAGTCCAGCCTGGATGATATAATGAGACTCTGTCTCACAAAAAAAATGAAAAAGGGAAAGACAGAGGAAAAAAATAGTGTGTTCATTTCATTCACTCATGAAGAGATTGGAAACTAATATATATATATATTTTCTCTTGAATTATGATTTGTTAGTAACAGAGAGAAAATGCAAACCTCAGTTCCTCTGAATCAAACCCTTCCGAATTCCTACTTCACATACCATGTGGGCTTGAGGGTAGATTTCTGTTATAACAGTGCTAAGTGCATTAGTCAGATTTTGATTAATGGATGTACATCAAAGTGGTTCTAAGGGTAGGCACTATGGTTTACTTCTGTTTCAGGTTTTATGAATGTGTATCTGTGAAGCACTTTAAATTCATTCTTGATCCAGGAGTTATTGAGTGTTTTAATTGTAAGTTGCTTGGGTTTCTTAGGTGGAGGCAGATAGAATGAAATTGGCATTGATTATCATAGATAAATTAAAATGAATAATAATAAGAAATGTTATGATAGCCTCATACCAGAATGGAAAATTGGACACTTATAGGTTTTAAAACACAATGAACTCTGTTTTCTTGAAATGATTGACAAATTCAAAATGTGTCAATTTCTTCATCCTACACTAATATTTGTGTTACTATCCTGATAGACTTGTAAGGCTTAAAAATACATAGCTTACACAATATGCTGCACAGTAAAGCATTGTTTCAGTTACTTTTCTCTTCTTGCTGGGACGAAATGTCTGACAGTCACAATTATGGAAGGAAACTTCTATAGGGCTTATAGTTTGCAGAATTTCAGTCCGTACCAGGTTGGCTCCAAGGCAGAGCGGCACACGGTACAAGGCAGCAGTTCATGACGATGGAAAACATCAAAAGCAATGAAAGGAGAAGGGAGGCACAGTGGAGAGCAAGCCTCTCTTCCTCCCTCATCTTGTATGCACCTGCCCAAGGGCAAGTGTAGCACACACACCCATAATCCCAGCATTGGACCATCAATAAATCACACAAACTCTAGAAGTCAAGCCTATGACACATGGGGTTTTGAGGGGACTTCTAAACACAAGCCATAGCAAGTGTTAGTGCAAAATGAACATAACAATTCATATACATTTTTTTCCTTCATACACATACTGATATCTTTTTAGGCACTCTGCAAGAAATTGATACACTCTACATTCATTAGCATTAAAAAGAACCTTAAGTGAAACAACTGCTGATAATTTATTCTAGATTTAGAATATGCTTGTATGTAAATTTAAGATTGTAGGCTTATTCAAGTTAGCCAAGATTAATATTACAGCTATTATCATGAAAATGCTTTCAAACTGAGTACATTTATAGACTTTGAGTAATAAACTTTGTTATTACAACTGAAAATACATGTAATACCTAGTTTGGGATGGTTGAATTGTACACCCTAGATAATAGTTCCAGTCAAATATTCTGGATTCTGCTTATTCTTTTGAATTGTTCAACCCAATCCACAAAAACTGTAAAATCTCAGGACATTCCCTACCCTTTCCATCAATGCATAAATAGAACTTTATACTTGTAACTGGGCATAATATTGAAATCATGATACATGCATCACTGATAAACACTTGGACCAAATACCTAGTATACACATCATAATGAAGAAATGGTTTATTTTGCCTCTTCATATCAAAAGTTTCTATCCATAGTTGGTTGGCTCCAAAGCACATAGGATAATGGCAGAAGGGCTCATGGAGGACAGCTGAATCCATGACAGCCCAGAAGCAGAGACAGTAAGAAGAGTTAGAAACAGAGGTACGCCATGCATAAGTGTGCCCACAGTGACACGCCACTTGCTGGCCCTGTGTTTGGACAGTGCATCCATCCTTTACTCATCAGTGGATTAATCTATTGTTGAATATATTGGTACCACGATCCAGTCTTTTTCCTAAAACCCCACTTCAAAACACATGAGACTTTTAGGAAACATTTATATCAGCACTATAGCACATTGCACGTACTTCCCGAGCACTTCATTATGTGCCAGGCATTCTGCTGCTTCTTAATGTACCTTATTTCATTAATCCTTATAAGAATCTCATGATAAAGACATTATTACTCTCTCTAGTCTGCTGATGAGAAGTGAAGTGAGAAATGCAGCGTATAGTTTTCCCAAGGTTAGAGAGTTAGTTTTAGGTTCTCCGGAGAGAAGATGGATGTACTTTGCCCAGTCGATACACAAACGAGGGTGATTCAAGAATATTAATGAAGTCAATTAATCTTTTTATTATAATCCCCACAATTCTCTGGAAATATTTGTCAAATATGGAACATTAATAAATAATTAAAATGCAATATACTGAATAATTAAACCCACAAAGGCCTGATCTATCTTCAATGGTTTTAATGATATTTTTTTAAAAGGAAAGTTTTGATAACATATGTTTTGGCCAGCCTATGAAGAGATGAACAAGCTGTTCTTTTTCATTGTTTATTCTTAGAGGCTGCTGGGAAGGAATCAAAATGCCAAGGACAGTGATTCTGTCAGTGTGATTGCTGAGTGCATGTGTTGGCTAGATTATTACATTTTTTCTTTCCCCGTTACATTTCACTTTCATTCTCTGCTAAAATTCCCCATACTCTGTTTTGGCTTTTATTTATTTTTTTTAATTTTAAGGTTTTCATTTTTTAAATTTTAGATAGATATGTAGATAGAGAGTTCATTATGTTTATACTTTCAAAGTTCTTCATCATAAGATTCACCAAAAACTATATGAAAACCAGGATGCATAGCTTTCATATTCCCTAAATTATCAAAGAAGTAAAGCAATATAAAACAAAAAAATAAGTAAAAATAAAAGCAGTATCAATCCATAGGAAGGCATGGAGAAAGTTTAAAGAAGCTAGTTAATATTAGTAGTCTACCTATGTGATATTCTATAAAAGATAAAGCTATGCAGACAGTAAAATGATAGGTGACCTGTGGAGAGGGACAGACGGATGTGTGGAATTTAGCAGACTTTTTAGGGCAGTGAAACTGTTCTGTGTGATATTACAAATATGTGCAATTACATGTCAAAGTTACAGAATATAAAACACAGAGAAGTAAATATGATGTTATCTATATTTCAGTTAATGATATGCCAATGTTGGATTATCTACTGTTAATAAATAATGGGAATCTAGATTGTGGAAGAGTTTCTGTGTGTGTGTGTGTGTGTGTGTGTGTAGGGGCCTATGTGAAAATTCTATGCACTTTCCACTCAACTTTGCTATGAACCTACAAATGTTCCCTAAAAATTCTATTTCATGCAAAATGGAAAAAAGGAAATAAAATGGTTCCTCTACAGTTGTATTTATCTTACATCATACAATAACAGTTTCTATAACAAGAGTAGAATAGTGATAAAAATTTCATGAAGGACTGGGGAGATAGGTTGGTGGTTTATGTGCCTAACTGGCAAGTACAAGCTCCTGAGTTTGATACCCTTACCACATACTATGCTGGCCCCTCCCATGCTGGCCACCAAAACCAGGCATGGCGGTTCATACCTATAATCCCACAGCTGAGGAGGCTGAGACAGGAAGATCACTATAAGTCTGAACTGTGTGGCAAGATCCTGCATCAAAAGAATGAAAATAAAAATAAGATTAAATGTAAAAATTTCATGGAAACATTTCTAGAAACATGAGAACTGCTAAGAACAGGAAAATTCCTACTTTACGTTGGTTTCCCTCCTCATATCTCTCACTTGCTCAGCTCCCCCCCTCTCTCTTTCTCTCTCTCTCTCTCTCTCTCTCTCTATATATAT
>NW_004524587.1:18671496-18681008 GCF_000260255.1 Octodon degus
TATATATATATATCTTCCTTGTGTTGTGGTACTTAGTTTAAGTATCATCAACAATCATGACCTTTTTGACTGTCCAAGCTACGGAGTCACATCTTCAGGGTCTACACAATAGCATGCACTCAGTCTCCATGCAATATTTAGTATTATCTGTGTTTTCACATTTATGTAAGTATACATTTTTATGTTTCCTTAATTGTCTGGATACCCTTAAGCACTGTTCATTTTCTTTGAAGAAAATTATAAGTTTGAGCCAACTGGAGCCACTTAATGACTTAACACACTGTCTCAAATTATGAAAGTAAATGAAAAGATCAGAGATGTACTTTAGTGCAGAGGTCCTAGGTTCAATCCCCAGTATTGGAAAAAATAAAGAAAGGAGAGGAAATCTGGCTGCTCGAACAACTATTTTTCACTAGTTTTTGGATGGAGTCCTACACACCAGTTGTGTATGGTTAAGTGTGTCTGCCAAGCCACAAGACTCTTTATCATAACAATGAAACATTTATGTGTCATAAGACAAACCTGACATCAGATTCTGGAAAGATGAAGCCAAGATTAATAAGCCCTTCCGGTTCATAGTGATGAACTAGAGAGTGAGGCATGACGATACCCTTTTGGGCTCGTGTCAGTACTGCACCCTTAACAAAAGTTCTTCAGCAAGAGAAGGCAAAAGAGCAGCTGCCAAAGTCACAGCATGACCAAGGGGGTCAGTGATTCTGTAAGCCACATCCTTCCTGAGAATGTGAAGCGGTTTGAAATATGCAGATGATGGGTGATAAGTAAGATGACCACACCTACACACGTCATTTTTCCCCAGGAAAGTCCAGCTAATGGTTACCTTTCTTTACATGTATTAGTGGAGATGTTCCTTTGCATGTTAAAAAGCATATGGTAGATTTAGTGACAAGGCCAGGAATGGAGCTTGCGTCTTAAATGGGAAGACTGTTCAACATTTGCCTCAGAAGCTTGGGCGTTAGTCCATGAGGACCCCGGATAATTAAACTGAGAAGGATAATGACAAGACTTGAAAAGAAAATTCATTTATTTGCAACACAAATAGTGAAACAGACAGGAAGTTAGATCCACAAGTGGAAAGCTCAGAAGCCTACAGAGAAAATAAAATAATTGAGGAGTAATACAATATTCTGTCAAGCAGTGCAGCGGTAGCAATAATGGGAAAGATGAATATGGAGATATTTATAAGAAAAACTTTACTGGGTAGAAGCAGAGGTGATGAGTGTGCCTACAGCATGAGTTTTCTATCTTAAACATGCAAGAATTCAGAAAGAAATGAGGTACACAGAGGGGAGAGCTTATGAGTGTTTATGAGTACTACATCTGCAGCACCTTGGTGCAGGTAGGTGGGCCTAGACACGAGGGAAAGCATTGGTAGAGGTAAATACTTCAGAGGAAGGCAACAGCTTTAAAGTTTCCACTAGTATTAAATATCGTGCTCATTCTGGAGAATAGGCCAGGATGTTTAGGATGTAGTAATCTAATAGTTGATAAGGACTTGTACCTTTAGTAAGATAATGCTTGAGTGGAGTAGGCACTGCTATTAATTTTACACAGTCGAAAGCACTGAAACTTCATAAAGATCCCCAGACATGGTGCATTTGTTCCTTTATTCAACAAAAAATGAATGTATCCTGTATTTTAGATACTGCAACCATCACTAGATAATTGTCTTTTACATTCAAATGTGAAGATATCTACTCAGAGAGAAGTGAATAATCAGAATCACACTCTAGTTCTTCTTGCCAGTGATGGATAAATTTGGCTCAAATTAATCTTCAATCCCAACCTTCTTTTTACAGAATCACTTTTCTTTTAAGGTATTAAGTTAGGAACAAATCTGATTATGAATTGATTGATTTCATTTGCATCGAAGTGAATTATGCGGCCTGCTCTCAGTCTACACTAGTCTGTACTAATAACAGAAGCATCAGGTTTAAGTCATACAACCTATTGAACTGTTCAAAATTATAATTTCCATTTTTCTTCAAGGTAAACAACAAAATCAAGATCCTTTGTTTCCAGATAACTCTCTGTCTTTCTGTCTCTTTCTCTGTCTCTCTCTGTCTCTGTCTCTATCTCTCTCTCTCTCTCTGTCTCTCTCTCTCTCTCTCTCTCTCTCTCTCTCTCTCTCTCTCTCTCTCTCTCCTTTTTTTGTTTTGCTGTACTGGGGATTGAACTTGGGACCTTGCCCTTGCAAGGTAGGTACTTATATCACTGAACTGTCTCCCCAGCTCTGCCAAGTTTTTTAAGAATTGTATGATGTCAGTTGTGTTCTGTGATACTGTTCAGTTTTGAAGTCATTTGGTTCTCTACTTTAGACTTATCCCATATGTTGTTCTTTAATACTGGATTTATGTAACTTTTTCTGCACAGTATTGAATTGGTATCATTTGCACAGTTAGCAATAAATAAAAACTAGCATTTAAAATTTCCCAAAAAAAGAAGCAAGCAAAAAAGAAACAAGAAGATCAAGAAACCCAAACACTATGGTGACAGATAGAAGGAAAAATTCACCCATAGAAACTGCTGTCCCTGCATTGTGAATGTGGTTCCCGCTGGGAGAATAAAAGAATGTGACCATATCAGGGCAGATGTGACCAGAAACGCAGGTTGCTTCTTGATATCAACATATTCAACAGGAGGCCAGTGAGATAGCTCAGTGATCTAAAGCGCCTGCTTAGACAGGCTTAAGCAGGTACAGAGGACTGCAGTTCACACCCTGGCACTACACAGCATGCCAGCCATACTCTCAAGGCATAATATTTGTATATTATGCAAAAAGGGATTTTGTGTTGTGCATGATGCTAGGGATTTTTTTTTTTTTTTATTTAGTACAGGATGTACAGGGTCTCACTACGCAGATCAGACTCCTAGTGATTCTCCTGTTTGCAGCCTCTCAAGTGGGGGGATTACAGGTACTCGCCACCATGCTCAGTCTCAATTGCAGCCTCAGGGCACCCCAGGGGTGGGGCCAGCACGGCAGACCAGAGATCAAACCATGGCCACTGTGCTCTGCCCAAGCAGGAGCTTTAGTCCACTGAGCTATCTCGCTGGCCCAGGAATTTACATAATTTACCTAAGTTTGGTGGGTAAGGGAAGTTCTGGAATAAGACGCCTGTCTTCCTTCCTTCTTTCCCTCCCATGCCCATTTTCCCCTTCCTCTTCTCCTCTCTTGCCTTCTTTTTCCTTTTTTTTCTTCTTTCCCCCTCCACTCACACTATTTTGACTTATTACATGGAATGGAAAGAAAAACACCGGGGGAAACTATCATAATGGAGGTTATACATTTACACACAAAGTAAAATTATTATTTCAGTTAGTGATAAAAATATAAATAAAAAAAACTTGGGGCCCAAGTCAAAACTTTTTATTGAAGAATGTAAGACATTTTCTCAGGGTTGATATTTAAACCAGCCTTTAAAGAAGCAGGAGGAGTAGTTGGGTGTGGTGTCTAACACCTGTCATCTCATCATACTGGGAAACTGAGGCACAAGAATCACAAGTCCCAGTCCATCCCGGGTGAGTTAAAGAACGAGTGAGACCTTTTTTTAGAACAGAACAAAAACAGTATGTGTAACAACAAACATAGGTGATACTTCTAAATTCTACTACAAAACTCCTACAATTGCCTAGCTGCTGAAACTTGAGAGTTTCGTTACTCTTTTTAAGAGCAACATTGTCACATTAATATTAATCCAGGATCAAATCAGAATATTAAAATCCAATGTAAGTATTTAGCACATATGGCGTGATGAATCTGAGAACAAAGAAGCTCTGGACTTTCAAATCCTTTGAACTCGCAAAGGCATCTCAGACCAGCTACCTGCCATTTCTAGACCCATACCTGACCCATTTTTTGCCCACAGCAATTTAGGGTTGGCCTTCTTAAGTGAATCTGGTCTCCTGAAAATGCAATCCACACAGAATTAGAGTGGAAGGGAAAATCAGTCAACAACATCCTGAAAACGGGAGTGAACGTGGCATCTGGCATCGGGAGGTGATGTGTGTGTTTGTCTGTGTTAATAGCAATACACTGTCTGACACTCTCGACTGATCGATTTGCCGGTGGCAATATCACACATTTCTCTGAACCCCTATTCTTAATTGACAAATTAGACCCCCGCAGTCAGTTTCTCATAGTGATGAGATATTTTAATCTTATGTACATGAAAGGGCTTAAGCTGAAAACATGGTGTGATATTATGGAAAAGTCAAAACCATTTGTCTCTTGGATATTTGTGTTCAAATCTTCGCTCTGCCTTTTGGTATTTATGTTAAGGCTCCACTGTTTGCAACCTGGGCTTTCTCGCACTTTCCCTCTCATTTTTTCCTGCCTTCTGACCTGGGATGAACTGGGGACTTACTTTGGCTATGGAAATTCAGGAGGAAAAATTGATGCTGAGCACGAAGGGCCTTGAAGCTTCCCTTTTCATTTCTTGGAGTATTGTCCCAGGAGCTGAGTGAGGAGCCCAGATTGGTCAGTCTAATGGAGTCGGAGAGGCCCCTTGGAGGACAATGGGGGTGTCTACTGACATTCAGCACGACCTGCCAGACATGTAAATGGAAATATCTGGAAACTTTCCAATAAATGCAGCATAAAGGTGAATCCAGAAGGAACTCCCAGGACTCTCCCAACCATCCCTCATGCTCATTCTAAGTAATGAATTGCTAGTTGTACACATAGTTGTGAGGTGATTTATTAAACAATATTTAATTAAAATTGCCTCCGTATGTGTTCAAATCATGTCACTTGTTAAAGAAGGACTAAAATATAATTATTATTATTAATTACTCAAGCTGTTGTTGGAGTCACAGTAGCATTAGCATATTTTACGCTCTAAAAATTGAAGTTATATCTTAAGAGCAATTGCAATCACCTATGTATTAAATTACAATTTCAATATTATCTTGATAGCAGGATCCAATTGCCATTCATACTGTAGGCTCCCAGCTCCTCCAGTGATTACCAGGTTTTTTGCATTAGTAGAAGTCCTTGCATATTATTTAATTTAAAGGAAGATAGAAAATATACAGTTCTCAAACATTAAAATTTATTTCCTTTCAATATAGGAAAACAATTCTGACCCTCTTTTTGTTTAAAGACTGAAAGTATTTCCAGAATAAATCCTGAGGGGATTTGACTGACATTGTCAGATAACAAAAGTTACATTTTAATTATATAGGTCTTGCTTTAACTTGGTCTTTACCATCCAGCACAAAAATGTAACCATGAGGTATAAAAAAGAAACCTATTTTAATATGCTGAGTTATAAAATGCTCAAATCAACAACTTCTGACAATTGCCAGTTGTGCTTATAACTCACTACTATTATGGACTATTGGATTATATTGGGTTATCTTGCTGAATTCAAGTACCTACAATCTTTGGACTGGCATCAATTATGAAAAATTCCTTTAAAATCTTCTCCAAATAGAGCATCACTAACTGTAATAGAACACCCATCTCTGACAAAACAAAACAAAACAAAAAAAGGGGATATGTTGGGAGCCATAGAAGCTAGGAAATTGATCAAATGTGTATAAGTGGGACTAGGCCTCAGTGCCTAAAGCAAACAATTACCTCAGTCCTGAGATAAACATCCTGCCCGGTTAAGATCAGCTATTAATCACTAGGTAACCTTGTGTCATGTGTTAATAACATTGCAAAGTATAAATAAAGGATGGTTTTGTTGTGAGAAAAAGAAAAAATATATATGTGTGTGTATATATATATATATATATTTGTATATATATATACACACACACACACACACAAGAAAGTTTGGTTGATATACAGCTAATTTCTCTGAGTTCAATGACAAGAAAGGTTTGAACTAATATTATTTAGACAAGATATCATGTCTGCATCTTGTCCTCTGAATAACTACTACAAAGACAACAATATGCAATGTATTAATTATTGTAACTGCCCTGCTGACCTGTTTAGCAATGACTTCATTGCTATTTTATCCTTTTTCTCATGAAAATGAATTAAAAATTAATAAAAACATTTCTCCATTATGGAGTAAATATTGTTGATGAATTTTGATGTAACTATGATGTCATTTATAATACAAAACATTGACCAATGGTTGTGTTTTACTCTATCTTAAACATGTGTGAACTAAGTATTTTGATAATTTACAAAGAAAAAAAAATATGCAGAAATTCTGTACTATGAAATTCTGGATTAATTGTACCTGATAATATCTACTACTCAGTTATATTGTTCTTTGCATGATCATGTTGATAGGGTCTTACAAATATCCCACAATACCTTTTATTATTGAAATAAAATTCACCACAAAACAAGACTGTAAGTATTGTAGCCTCTTCGTTGATGTTTAAGACAAACACTAAGCTAGACAATTGAATGCTAATTTTTAAGGGCATGTCTTGAACCTGCTTGACCCTGAGACCATGTCTTGTATTTCTACAGAAGGAGCCCCTTGAAAGCCATCTGCAGAGCCAAACTTAGAGCTCTCTTATCTAAAAGGAGCTGCTTGCCTCCATCTATGATTCAGATTATTTCTTTGCATATTAAATTACAAGAGACCGTTCCAGCTGGATCCATCAATGTATTTATTACTCAGCCACACGATTTTCCTCTAGGCGGAAAACTTGGCAAACGGGCTTCCAGCCTGGCTGTGACTTTGAAAGATGAGAACAGAGAAATAATCATGGCAGTTTTTATATCAATCTTCTTGTTTAAACATTGAGGACAATGGGAGAGTTTCAAGTAGCGAGTCATGATTTCCACCAATGGAGGAAGGGAGAGAGGGAGTAGTGTAGTTAAGGGACTCACCTAATGGTATAATGGAACTCTGCCTCTTGTACTGTTTTATTTATTTATTTATCTATTTAATTATTTACTTAATTTTTGCATTTTAGTAAGAGTCTACAGGGTCTACAGGATCTCACTACACAGATCAGACTCCTAGTGATTCTCCTGTGTTCAGCCTGCCAGAGAGCTGGGATTTCAGGCGCATGCCACCATGTCCAGTCTCAATCCCTGTCTCAGCATGTCCCTGTCTCAGCATGTTCCAGAGATGGAACCTGGTCGCTGAGTCTGCCTAAACGGTGCTTTAATCTGCCTCCTGTACATCTTATTCTCAAGGAATTTTCTTCAGTATCAACAGAATGCCCTTGAAGTTCAGGAATAAAGGGAGCGCTGCCATTCTTTAATGGCCTGGTGTAGTGTCCAGTGTAAATTTAAAAGCATTGCACTGGGTTTGTTAGATACCTTGTCTCATTTGTCAATAAGATTAATTTGATTTTGCTCATAAGAAAAACTCAATCTTTGACATGTTAGCATAGATCCATTTCTTAAAATTGTTTTAAAGTTTTGTTTTTAAGAAAACTATATAAATTAGAATTACATATATACCCATGAATTAAAGTGCTCTTATCTGAAAAAAGTTGCAATATAGTAAATTTCCCACTTAGGAAAAAGTTCTATTCTGGGAGAATATTCATAAATCCTGTTTCATTCATAAATCCAACAGTGTTCTCCACCTTTGACACAAATATGCTACATAGAGCACATACACACAAGTACTGTAAACAGACTAAGTTTACTGTTACTATTAACTTAAAGTGGTGTTATGGTACAACTGTGGATGAACTATTTTTACTTTTCCAGTAAATTTTAAATCATGGAACAGGATAATACAGCAAGTAGCATGGAGGGGATTGTGTGGGGTGAACTGACAGGAAGAGAGAGACAACTGGAGAAGGCAGGGAATGTGGAACTGACCCACAGCTGGGAATAGCAGATGGGGCCATGATGGAACTTTGCTCATGCCTGAAGTTGATGATGCAGATTTTGATGCATTGGATTTTGTCTGCCTTCCCAAAAAAGTGGCCCAGTGATGTGTGAGTAGTGGCTCTTTTTTCTCATCCTAGATGACTTGGTAGCCCTGGAAGGTTTTAAATGGCTCGTGCAAACTTCGAGCATCACTCTGAACCAGGGTGGTGGGATTCAGAATGAATATTGCCTCTTTCAGTGAAGAAAACCGCCCTGCCACTTCCTGTGCTGTGAACTTCTTGGCTTCTTCAGTCATAGTTCCTCTCAGGTCTCTGCAGCTTTTTGCTGGGTCTCTAATTCCATCAGGTCTTCATTACAAGGTTCTCCTGGTGCACAAGAAGGAGCTCAGGAAAGCTGTCTTCTCTCGGATCCAGCCTTAACTTCCTGCTGAAGGTCAGTGTATTGCTGAAGACTTCTCCAGTCTCCTCGCTCATCTTCTCTGGTCCATGCCCTTCATGAGCCAATTGTGGGCTAGAACTCTTCCAAATCCCATCACGGTGATGGCTGAAACCTCATGCCAAAAAATTTAATGTTTGTTCATGGCCTTGTGGATGCTACATTCCTTTCAAAGTTGTTGTTTCTATGTCATTGTTTGTCTTTACTGCATAAAAAGTGTGATATATACAATATATCTTTGAAAATCACAGTAGCACCTTGATCCTTTGATTGCATGAGTACCTTGGGGTTCACTGGCAGATTTGCCACTTTCATGTTGGGATAAGAGTTGCTCACAAATTGGGGGTGACCTGTTACATTGACGAGTGGCAATGAATACTAAGTGGGGCATCTGAGCTCCAAGTAATGTTTCTTGATCTCTGGTATGAAGTAGTGGAAAACCAGTCCTTAAAAATGTTCTGTGTAATGCAGGGTTTACGGTTGTTCTTTGACACAACAGGTAGTTAGCCCAGGTTTGGAGTATGTTTTGGAGTACTCTTTGGGTCTCTGGCATTAAAAGATTCACAGTGTCACCCTAGTTTTTCTTCAAGTCTTCAAACAGGCTTCTAGCATTTTCTTGAATAAACATTAATTCATGGGACAGGTCGCTGATGCTGATCCTGCATCCACACACAAAGTAGTTTCTCCAGCTCCTCTTTCACTTTACTATGCTGATGGGATATTACTATTGACTTCACTGAAACAGCAGACTTCACATGCTCCATGATCTTGTCTTGTTCTTTTATTTTAACATTTTAAAAATAATTTTATTGGGAAACAAATAGCAATGAGACAATTTCAAAACCAATTAATAACACAGTTTCTATAATTAATACATTGCATATTGTTGTCTTCATAGTGATTATTCAAAGTACAAGATGCAGACAGGATATCCTGTCCAAACACTATTAGTACAAATCTTTCTTCTCATTGAATTAAGCTAAAGTAGCTGTATATCTATCCTAAACTATTTTGTATTCACAGATACGAAATGGTCCTTCCTTTGTATCCTTTTTTTTGATTTAGTTTTGTCAGAGATGGCTTTTCCATTGCCATTTAAATATTATAGATGCATGAATTCAGCTAAATAAACCAATATAGCCCAGTAGTCTATAGTAGTAGTGAGTTATCCATAGGACTGGCAATGTCAGAACATTATAATGAATCTGCTTTTCATCTCTTTTTTTTAATGTTTATTTTTTTATTTTTTTTATTTTTGAAGTTTTATTGATAAACATATAGCAATGAGACA
>NW_004524587.1:18685022-18700561 GCF_000260255.1 Octodon degus
GTACTGAAGTTGGAGCTCTACAGAGTTTGGAGTTATCCAGCTGCATCGGGCTTAGGTCTGCCTGCTGTGCTCAGCTCCTTCCTACTGCGGACCTGGGCTAGGACTGGGTCTGGGGGTTCCTGGATGTCGGCAGCAATTCCTACTGGACCCGAGGGGATGGGAGAGGGTCCGGCCCATGCTGCACCGGGGCTGGGACTGGTCCCCCCGGCTCAGGGTAGCAAGAAGCTCTCCACACACTCACCGGACCTGGGCTAGGACTGGGTCTGGGCTGCTTTTCATCTCTTAAAATAACAGCAAAAGAAATTCATCCACTGCCTATTTTTTTCATTTGAAGTGTATGTCAATGCTTGTGGTCATTTTAGTTCTTCTTTACTTGTGTTTTTCTTGAGGAGTATGCCTGTAATTCCAAGGTTTATGACATAAGAATGAGCAACATATATCATTGTTTTGATTCCGCCCAATCTTCTTTTTTTACTTTTGTTTCAGTAGTTATTATTTTGCACTTTCTAGCAGTCTCCCCAACATCATGCCTACCTTTTCTTTTACTTTTTGGCATCATTGACTCTGATTGAGCACTACACTGCTCTGCAGCATCATATATTGTGCTATACAGTAAGCACACAGTAGTAACACAACTGTGAAGATGCCCTACAGACATGTGAGCTACTTCCTTGATTTGTTTGCATCTACAAATGTCTAAGTATGAGGTCTGGTCATACCTGTGATTCAAATATTTATAAAACACACACACACACACACACACACACACACACATATATATATATTCAATATGGTACAAGTAAAGCATGAAATTGTTTACTTAGTCATATAATTAAATATTTCATGGCAGATCTCCTATTTTAGGTATAGCATGCACATGGTAAAGAAATTAGGATTCTCTTTAAAGTTGGTGTAATACTGTTCCAAAATTCAATCATTCTATACCCCGAAAACTTAGTGCAAGAAAGTCTTTTATTTCCTCCAAAGTCAATTCAAACCTTGACTTGAATATCATTGGATGATTATAAATCATTTGCCTGTGCATAAAATAATTGCTATAACTAAAGGAAGGATTAGGGCCAGTCAAATAGCTCAGCGAATTAAAGTGCCTGCAAGCAGGTACAGGGGACTGGGGTTTGATTCCCAGGCCTGCCCTGCCAGCCCTGCCCCCAGGGCATGCTGAGATGGCAATTGAGACTGGGTGTGGTGGTGTGTACCTGTAATCCCAGCTCTTGGGAGGCTGTAAGCAAGCAAATCACTATGAGTCCGATCTAGTAGAGTACCCTGAACACCTTGTAGACCCTTCCCTAAAGTACAAAAAAAAAAAAAAAAAAAAAAAAAAAAAAAAAAGGAAGAATTAGACTGATAAATTCAGTCTGGATAATATGTCCTATGATATAGTTCTAATAAGGTCTATGTATCACTTAATATATAATTTTTTGTATATTAACTTTCTCCTTTTGGTAGTTGTATTCTAAAATGTAATGTTTTCATATGATGGAAGTTGAGCAAAGAGTTTGTTGGAAATAAGTGAGGATGGGGCTGGGGAGATAACTCAATGGTCTATGTTCTTCCCTGGCAAACATAAAGATGGTGTTCTGATTCCTGGTACCACATGACACAAAAACCAGGCATGGTGGTGCAGGCCTGTAATCCCAGTGCTATGGAGGTTGAAACAAGTGGATCACTATGAGTCCAAGCTGCATAGCGAGACCCTGTAAAACACACACACACACACACACACACACACACACACACACACACACACTCTTATAAAAAAAGAAATATAAGTGAGGGTGACCTATTGCATTGGCAAGTAAGAGTTTTAAAAATTCTTCTATAAGCCTAAAATCATTTAAAAATGTACACAAATATGTTTAGAAGATTTATATTAAATCTGGTAGATTATAGAAAAATAAGGACTAGAGCTGGCTATGGTGATGCATGCCTATAATCCTAGCACTGGGGAAGCTGAAGCAAGTGGATTACTGCAAGTTTGAGGCCAGCCTGGGCTAGAAGGTAAGTTCAAGGGCAACCTAAACTACGTAGTGAAACCCTGACACAAAAATAAAAAAAGACTGATGTTAGATGTGATGGCACACTTTTTATTCTGGAGGCTAAGCCAGGAGGATTTCAAGGTTGAGCCCAGCATGATCAATTCAGCAACTCAATGAGTTCCTGCATCAAAATAAAAATTGAAAGGACTGGGAGTAGTACATTGTAAAGGTCCTGGATGTGATGGGGTGAGAACCTATTTATGAAAGACGTGGCTGAGCAGGGTTTTTTTCTGTCATGTGAATGGTGGTCTCCATTGTCCATGACTGGCCATCCCGATTCTATCTTCCATGGCTGGCCATTCCAATTCTATCTTCCATGGCTGGCCATTCCAATTCTCTGCCGCTGTCTTCCACAGCTGGGCATCCCGATTCTCTCCAGCTGTCCTCCATGACTGGCCATCCCGATTCTCTGCTGCTGTGTTTTTTAGGTCCACAAACACCTCTTTCTAATGTTATTGACTATAAAACCATGTACTATGATTTGCGTGATTATCTACTTATGTTTCCAGCTTCTATTATAAGCATTTTTTAAATAAATTTTTTAAGTTTATTTATTTAATGTGTGTGTGTGTGTGTGTGTGTGTGTGTGTGTGGCCAGCTCAGCCCACTAGGGGCAGGGCTGGCTGGCATGTGGTGCTGGGGGATCGAACCGCGGTCCCTGTGCTTTGCTGAGCTTGTTCTAAGTAGGCGCTTTAGACCACTGAGCCATCTCACCAGCCCCTATTACAAGCATCTTGAAGACAAGGTCTATACTTTGTGCATGTTTGTAATTTCATACCTAGCACAGAGCTTAACTCTGAAGGGAGGCTCATTAAATGTCAGAGGAATAAATGCACGCAGACACTCTCATTTCTTCATTCATATCATCACCTGGGATTGCATACTACTATTTTAATTACCTACTTACTTGATTTTAAATAAATATTTTAATATAATTATACTTTAAAATAGGCATTTTTCTTTCATAGATGTTGATATTCAATAGCACATTACAGCCACAGAAAATATAGCAAAGTTCATTTCAGAGAGATTAAAAAATTAGAATGTAAACCTGAAAAATTCTAATAGCATAACTGCCATTCCTGGAGTGTGTGTGTGTGTGTGTGTGTGTGTACACTGAGAGGTCATTTATGCATTTATTCTGCAGATAGGTATTAAGCACAGCAATGCAGCTCTAAGTTAGAGCCTATGCCACCCCTCCTTAAAAGATTAGCAAATTCATTTGAAGAACTACACATTCAGTGAGGGAGAAAATCACCTTCCCATGCATCGCATTGAAAGCGAACTCTAAGTTCTTTCCACCCGCCCCTGCTATTGTCACCCGCTGTCTTTGGAATGAGGTGGTTTTCAATCGGCTCTAGTGTGGCCACATGATATGCATCTATCAGCAGACATGCGCTGAGCTCCTGCTGAGGAGAAGTGTCATGTCAGGGGGAAAAAATGTGTTAGAAATGCTCACCTGTTGGAGCATTTCTCACTGGTGTTATTCTGTATGCCAGATATGTGATACTTTTTTAATAAATAAATTACTAATTTGATTCAGTATGTTTTAGGAAACACAGATGTAAACTTTAGCAGAAAATATATGATCAGTTGTTTTTCTTCAAAATGTATTCCTACTTATTAGAATGGTAAATGTAATTTTAGAAAACCTGAGAGATCTTGTTGGAATCCACGACAAACCAGTTTTATATTAGTGTATTTCTGGAGTAACTAAATATTGTGGGCTGGAGATTGGGTCCTTTCTGAGTCAACATAAAGGTAGAAGGAATTTCTAGTACACATGAAATCATAACTGGAAAAAATTCCCAGGGAATTGTTAAGAGTAAAGCCAATGTTTGATAATTGTTATTTAATTCCTGTAAGTGGGAATTGACACATTTCCTACCTGTTATAAATATTTCCTCCTTAATTCATATGGTGAAACCTTGAGCCTACCTGTAATGGTTTTTGGAGATCTGGACGGTGCTTGGGATCCCTTAGGCTCAGGTGAAGCTAAGAACGTGGCCCATTATGATGGTATCAGTGCCTGTATAAGAAAGCGCAGATACTCCTGTTACACCTCTTCTTGTTGTTCTTCTTGTTTTTCATCTTGTTATTCTTCCTGTTCTTGTTTTTCAAATTCTAGTTACTCATCTTCTCCTTCTCTTTTTTCCTGCCTTGTATTCTCATTCTTCTCTTTGTTTTCATCATTCTTGTTCTTGTCCTCCTCCTCTTTCTCTTCCTCCTCCTCTCTTTGCTTCCTTTTTCTCTAGAGGCTCATGTATCTATATATCAGGAAGCTAGCACTACATTGAAATCAGCAATCTCAGTACCATGATCCAGGATTTCTAGATCTAAGAACTGTGAGAAAACCTGCAGGGTTGGTGCATACCTGGAACCCCAGCACTCAGAAGCTGAGGCAGGAGAAGCAGCAGGAGTATGAGGCCAGCCTGGGCTGCACCATGGGGCGCAAGGCCAGTCTGCATTACATAGCGAGATCCTGTCTTGTAAAAGAAACTGTGAAAAAATTAATTTCTGTGGTTTAAGTCACCTGGTGGTCAATAGAATTTTTTATGGTAGTCTGAGATTACTAAGACACTTCTTCCTTCATGAGTTCATTAATAATTACAGGAGTTGTGAATACATGCATTTAAGTTCACTGACAAAGTATTACTTTTTAACTCTGAAAAGGTGGTGCTGAAGATGAGATTTGGTGGAAACTTCAATAACAGTTGCAAGTCCAAGAAGTTATGATAATTTCGAGGAAAGGTTTTGTTTCTACTAACTAAACTGCTTGGGATATCCTGATTTACGAATGAGCAATGCTTCAAGAAATAGAACAACATATCTTTTTCTGTCTTGATCACTAAATCTAGGTATAAATTCACTAACGTGTTGAGCCTCACTTAAGAGAATCCATAGATTTGGTTTGAGGGAATAGAGGAAGCTATTTTGTATAAGTAAAACCATATAAACATCATTGATTAGCTAAGAATTAGCATAAAACATATTAGAAGAATACTGAACTAATAGCAATTTTATGTAGTGGGGGTGGTTAAGACAGAAACAAAGAATGTTGGAAGGTTTGAGCGGTCTTAAGAAAAAAATTATCGTTTCCCACAAAGATTCCATTGCTGGAAGAATTCAGAGCAGGAATCAGCAATCCAACTGAAAGTATGTTGATTTTATTACTTTACATTTAAAGGACAGTTCAGGGTCATTCTTCCAAACTCACCTCTCAGAAACTCAATTTTCATTCCTGAATTTTTTTTTTCTTTCTGTCTTTTTTTTTTAATCCTGATTTACAGATCTTTCAGCTGCCAAGATTGACTCAATTGTCTCAAACACCTCTGCTTCTGGGGCAAGTGATCATTTTCCACCTAGAAAATTTTCTTTCATTTAAAATTACTACTGAGCTTTCCACTTTCTGCTTGAGTGTCTTCTCCATGATTCCTATGTACAGGCCACCTTGTCTACCAACATCATAGCTGGTGTTTTCTTCTTATTATTAGCACATCTCCTTACATAGCTCAGCCGTAGGCATGCTGCCTGACAAGTACAAGGTCCTGAGTATTTTCACTTCTAAAAATAAATAAATAAATAAATAAATAAAGCATCTCTACTTATATGCAAGTATTTTGTGTGCATATTTACAAGTATCCATTGACTCCCAATAAAACCCAGTCTCTCTGAGAAGATGAGACACAGTTGTCAGTACAGCAGAGGCATTAGAGTATAAAAACAATATTAGTCATTGAAAAATGTTTGTTAAATTTATAAATCGATCAATGTGCAAATAGGCTTTCCCTAGCTGTGAAGAAGTAAAGCCAGGAGCTAAAAGTAGGTATCTTTACAGAGAGGAGGAATCCTAAAATGTACCTCCAATAGAGCAAGATGACCAAGGAATCCTGCTGAAATAAAACAGTACTAAGCCTGTTTTGGATCTCACTGAGACAAAATACACTGCAATGAAATTTGAAATACTTTACCCTTACAGAAACATGGGACAGCAGAAGTAACACTGCACTCCCAACACAGACAATGTTGATTTTCTGATCTAGGAATTTGGAATAAAGATGTACAAAGACAGGAGGGAAATGCTCAGAAACCTGGGAGTGCTGAGAATTCTCTGCACCGACTTCTCCCTGCACAGATGAGCAGTACTAGCTTGCTGGAACGGGTTCAAAGAACAGCACACAGCAGCACTCAAGTTTGTTGAAGTGACTGACATTGGCTTCTGCCTGTAATCCAAAGGCGACAGCTGACAAGGAAGAGCAGAAAGGAAGAGGGAGGCAAGCTTGGGATGGTTGCAAAAGCCCGAGGCAGCAGACGGCAAACAACTTTTGGGGTTAGCAAGAGCTCAGAGCAAGGGGCGCCAGAGATCTTGCTTACAGAGTAACAGCTGGTGATTTAAGCAGCTAGTCCTCAAGAAATACCCTCTTCCCCTGCACTGCTAGGGAAACAATAGGCACAAGAATGCGCTGTGTGCATTTTGATATCTCATTTATTCACCTCTGAGGGGAGATTGATTGATTATAGTAGAATGCCAACTATTAAATATGTAGTATACATCAGATATTAACCAAAGAAACTTACCTTGTTAACTAGTTTAATAAGCCCCCAACTCCGGTCCTATAGATAATGATAACATGCCCCCTTTTTTGGATGAAAAGTAAAAACATAGTGCATTGAAATAATTTGCTGAGGCTATATGCTAGTATCTTGCAGTCCAGTGCATTATTGACTCTGTTGTTTCACCACCCTACACAGTCATGTCCAGCATCCTGACATTTTGATAGCAACCATGACAGTGAATCTTATGAACTTTGTTGGGCTGGGATCACTGGAGAGGGAAGTAATGCAAGTTGTTGGGGCCAAGTGCATTGTCAAGGGCACTAATCCATTGATAAGTTTACTGCTGAAGTATGTTACTAGGAAGTAGAACCTAACTGAGTGAAGCAGGTCCCAGTGAGAATGCCACTAAGTTTTGGCCTTAACACCTTCCTCTCAGGTCCCTCCCCTTTCTGTATCCCATCTGCCCTTATGTGAGCAGCTCTCCTCTGCCCTCTCTTTCTACCCTAATGTCTCTGCCTTGGAGTCAACTGACAATGGACTGACACCTCTCAAGTCGCAAGCCGAACTGAACCTTTCTTCCTTTAATTTGTTTTTGTCAAGTATTTATTCATAGCAAGGGAAAGCTAATGCAGTTACACATCACACACATGATGGTGGTCCCATAAGATCATGAAGAAACCGAACACATTTCATTCCTTAAGAATGTCATAGCTATTGTCGTTTTATAGTGCAATTAATCATTCACTTATTTTTAGTGATTGTGGTGTGAACAAATTTACTGTACTACCAGGTATATGAAAGTGTAGCCCATGTAATTAGGTAAAGAATACTTGATAATGATAAAAATGTAATTAGCATTTATATATATTTTCCATCATTTATAATCACACTCTTCTGCCTTTAAATGAAAACAATAAAATTGTTTACTTTTATGCCAACAGCAGCTTTGTACATACTATTTTTATTCCATTCTTGATTGTATTATATCACATACACATGTATATATATATATATATATATGTGTGTGTGTGTGTGTGTGTGTGTATGACATCACAGGCATGGCATGCGTGTACTGTATGACTATATATATGATGAACACTAGGTCTGAGGAAGGCTACCACATCTGGGTTTGTGTGATAAGTGTACAGGGCTCACAAAGAGACAAAATTTCTCATGGTAAATTTCAGAAGTCTTCACTGCCATCAAGAAATACATGACTGCATATAATATAAAGGCTCACATTTATTCTGTGTTTACCATGAGTGTTCCACATGTCTAAGATATATCATGTGATATTTTCAGTGCAGAGTTTGGAGAAATGCTTTATACTCCCTCTTTTGGATGAGAAAATTGAGGCTAATGAAGTTGTCACTGGAATCATTAATAAATGGAATAATTCCAATGTACATGATGAAATGCTGGGTACTAGGAGACCATAAAAGAGGAATTACCTGCCCACAAGTAGTGCTTAGATTACCAAGAGATTCAGGAAGAAAGCCTTGTGGTAAGAGCTGTACTTGCCTGGGTACTAGGTCAGGGACTTTATGTAGACTTCAGCATATAATGCTGACATTTCCCCTATGGAAAAGGTTTAATTCTAACTCTGATTTCAGTATGCATGATTTTTTATATATATACATGTCTATAAACAAAATTAATGGAAAAGCCAAGAATCTGCCTTTGTAAGGGTGTTTAGTCATGAAATCTTTATATTTATTTTTACCAAAAATGTCATAATTAAACAGTCTCAAGAACAGAATTCAAGGACCAAAAAGATATTTCAGTGGACTAAGGGCCTACTGGGATAAGCTTAGAGAAGCACAGGAAACATGGTCAATCCCCAGACCACAAGCTGCACTGGCCCTGTCCCCGGAAGCATGGAGCTGGCCACTGAGTCTGGGCACGTTGGTGCATGCCTGCAAGTAATCCCACACTGGAGAGGGTGAAAACAGGAGGATCATTCAGAATCTGAGCTGCATAGTGAGACCCTGCACAAAATACATACAAAAAAACCCAACAAACAAAAAAAACTAAAAATGAAAAAAGAACAGAATTCAAACTCATGTCTAACAATGTCAAGCCCATGCCACTGAGACAGCTTCTTGGGTTTCTACCTCTAGTCAGATTCATGCCTTGAATCCTTGTCTTTCTACAATAGGCCTGTGAAAGAGACTCAATATTAAAACACAAACTGTAAGATCTTTAGAAAATGAACCATTCCAGTATTACTCATGGAGAATATCCTAAGTACTTAATATTTGATACAAATGACCAGGTGTTTGTTCTAAACTTTCTTTTCTTGGGAGGAACAGAACATTTTTTAAAAGGACAGATGGGAACAGATTTTATTAAAGGAAGAAAGATATATTTGCATGAAATAAAAAAATCACACTCTTTTACACTGTTTCAGATGTCTTTGTAGGCAGAAATAGATATTTTTAAGGATGATTATGTATATTGTAAGGATGTGGGTTAAGTATTTTCTTAGCAATGAAATCAGTGCATTACTGTATGGCCCAAGCACACACTGAAGCTTCTCTTGACCAGAGCCAGCAGCTGTCAGGGTCTGGAGAAGATGCATCTCTGTTTGGAGATGAAGAGTGAGGTTCAGAGCACCAAGGACTTTCAGTGGCCTGAAAGATCTATTTTTTTATTCCAATTCGAAAGCCTAAAAGTGGCTTCCATTCCCTCATCTGCCCACTCCAATTTGCTTCCTCTTCATAAAGCACAGCCCTATCTCAGGTACGGAGGTCTATGGTTTTGTTGTCATCTCTGCGTTTGGTTTAGAAACTGTCACTTCTGCTCAGGGCTCCATCACTTTTTTAGATACTATCTTGTCTTCCCCATGTGTGTTCATTTTTGTATCACTGTCTCTCAACAGATGCTTCCTGGACGCTCCCTCATTGTAGGTCTCTCAACACTCTAGTTCTATGAAAACAATCATATCAGAAAGTGATGAGTGGTATCTTTAAAATTTGTACATTTGCTTATACGGTGAGTAAAAAGATCTTATTGCATAGTATCCCAAATTCAAACGGCATTCCGGATTTTTGCAGTTAGGAAAATACTTTTGAAACTGAATCATATATTTTGGATCTGTTTGCTTTTAGTCAGTTAAACACGTCTATGTGTTGTGTTTTCAATTGGAACATTTCTAAATCCCTGTGTGATAATAAAGGTGCATTTTCTTCCTTTCCCCCAATCATATTATAAATATATTGTGTCTTCTGTTATGCATGTGTCATGTGTTCAACTATAGGTTATATTACATCGACTTCCTAAGAAATGGCGAGGTGAAAAGCTCTTGCATCGGCATTTGATCTGGTCCTTCTACTTCACTGTGTGTTGCGAGGGTGGCTCTGTATCTATTGCCATTGCTTCCTGATAGAGCTCATAAACAAGTGAAGAGAAAATTTCTTTAAAATTTAGAGCTGTCCATTATGTTTTTAAATCTGAAGGAATATATGAAGAGAAGTGATCGTCTGGCCGCTCTATAACTTCTCCATTTTCTCCTTTTGCATTTTTTTTTCTTTATGTATTTGGTACGGGGTCTCACTACACAACTCAGATGTAACGATCCTGTTTTCAGCCTCCCCAGAGTTGGGATTACAGGCATGCACCACCATGATTACAGGCATGGTCCCACCATGCTGGGACCCAGTTGCTGGCTCAGTCTGCTTGGGGTTGCGGGGCTGGCTCAGCATGCAGGACCAGGGATCAAACCCTGGTTCCTCGTGCTTGTCAGAGCAGTCTTTCTGATTTTATGCCCCCAGAACTGTCTGATTTCATGTTGCAGGGTGCATGACTTGATTTTCACTTTCTGTTCATTCTCAGTGCTTTTAGTTTTAGGTTAGTAGTTTTCATAATGATACAGAAAAATGGAATGTATGGAAAAATGGAACAATACACAAAAATGGAATGTATTGTTGACTAGGTACAAGAGGGACATTGTACCTAGTCTGTCTAGTTTCATTGACAGACTTTTTGCTTGATGAAGCATGGATCTGTAAAGAAATCTACCCTGGTTTCTTCTCAAATGAGTCTTACCACATGGTAATTGGTGCTAATAATCTCAAAGATGTCCAAACAACTTGCATGCCCATCAGTGAAAACTTAGAAGAGTCTCCTTTCTTATCATTGGCATTTCATTGGAAAATTTCAAGGCAATGAGAATGAATCAACCTTACCTAACTAGTCAATGAGTTACGTGAATCATAGGTCAGTGAATTAATCATCGCTTCATTCTTTTAATTTACTTACACGATGACATAGGGTCCCATGCCTTGTGTTCTTCCTGACACACAATAGGTGCTCAATAAAATGTTGATTGATGAACTGTTTATTTTGCTGTACACTCGGGTAATACAGTTTATACTAAATTAAGTGTTTTCTTACTTAACACAGCTGCAGGTTTAAATATAATCCTGTCCCACGGCAGTTTCTCAGAAGAGAAAGCCCATTAACTCTGCTGACATGTGTAATCTCCAGCATAACTTAGTACTTCAACCCAACATTTCTCAAATGGGTTAGGTGATTAAATGAAACTATGTGGGATTATTTGTCTCTCTGTCTAGTAGAATTCATGACTGAGTGGCTCTTCATATTTCAGTGTTCAGTTGTCAGAGGATTTCTGAGGAAAAATTGCCTTTTTTGAGGAAAGATGCTTAAATATTTTATTTCAAGAAAGTATGCAGATGATTAAATGTACATCTTAATCCAAATAGCTTGTGTTCACTGAATATTTGAATTCATTACTCTGAGTTATCTAATATACTACAGCTTTTCATTCATTCTCTCAAAATTACATACCCCTAGAGAAAATATCCACTCTAAAAACCATACCAAAAATTGTTTCAGAGTAGAATTAATGCCATGATCCTTTTGTTTCTTTATCTAATTGATTTATGGCTTCATGACATGGAACAATTTAATTTTTTAAAATTTTACTTTGCCCTCTCTGGTTTTTTGAAAGTATACCCCAAGGTCCTCTGGCAAGATTGCAACAGTTAGAGCAAAGAGGCTGCTTTGGATTTAACTGACCATCTTTTCTCTGGTCCTCATTTTAAAAGGCAAAGAGAAGGTCCAAAATTTCTCTGGTTTGATTTCTTTGACTGTCTCCTAACGGAGCAAACATTAACTTGTGTATTAACATCCAAGGTCACTGACTGTACTGTGCTCATGGTGCTTGGGGGGGGGGGTCATTATTTTATGTGAGATACTGAAATGCATTCCTCAGGGCCCCTTTCCAGAAAAGAATCACTGCCCAGTTGCAGGAAGTATGGCAGACAACGACCTCTACTTCCAGCATTTCCAGGGTCTGCTTCAGCAGATGCACAACGTGGCTCACACTTCCCTGTGGGGCTCCCATCCAACTACAGAGGAAGTCAGCAGGGCAAAGTAACCGTTACCACCCGGTATGAATGCTCGTGGGTGGTCTCTGATCCAGACATCCCCACTGGATTGTCAGACCCTCATCAGGTCTGCATTATCCCCTGACTCTTTCTCTTGCCAACTGAAGTTTCTTGGTGTGTTTTTTTTCACATGATTGTCCTTTACTGAAAGTTTTTGTAATCCCTCCTAATTCTGTAGCAGCATTTGACTCCCAGAGAAATCAACATGTGAATATGTTTTAGAAAGATCAACAGGAAGAAAAGACAAATGGATAAAATGTCAAGAAGATCCAGCTTCATTCTTTCTGCATGTTTACTTTCAAATAGATAACTTCTCAAGTAGGCATTGGCTAGTAAGATTTGGACAACAAAAAAGGAGAGCTCATTTGCGTAAGGGTTATAATTAGGGCCACTGCTAACTCTTCTGCGCTGAACTTGGTGGTCAGCCCTATCCAGTGGAGCCATCTTTTCCCTTAGGGCTTATTGTTTGTGCTTCAATCTGCTCACATGGAAAGGAAGCGAGAAAGACCACCAGAAAAGTCAAGTGCTTCTGGTCCCTGGTCTCTCTCGCTGTTATAACAAAAATAAAAAATAATTTTGATAACTAAGTACCATATATCAAGAACCACCGCATGTTATGTGTACATATTATGCCTCACAATGAATTCATCATCACTTGGGATCCTTCCCACCATCTTTTGAATAATGAAAAATATGTTCTCCTAAGAACATGGTAGATCAGGAAAGTGAGAAGCCCTAGCAAGTGTCATTAGGATCCCTCGTCATTATCTCTGTGACAGGTACAGAACTCTGTGTTTTATATTCATTAGCTATTTACAACTTGCAGTGGCTTTATCATGATTATATCCTGATGGCCAAATTTCAAATTTGCATAACATATCCAAGGTCACATGGTGAAGACCAGTTGTACTGTGCTAGTCATGTCTGATGAATGAATTCACTGTGGCCAGATCCAAGGCCTTTGCTCTTATTCTTTCACCAGAGCGTTCCATTAGTAGATGCAGAGAAGGCACTTTACAATGCATTGCATGAATTGTGCCCCACCCCTTGATTTGCCTTCCTGGCATGCATTATGAACACAGATATCTTCAGATAGATTGGAGTTTTACTTCTCTGATCATTCATAAATGCTTACTTCCTTTCTTTTGCTTTTGCTTGTTAAGAATGGGGACATTATCATGTTATTGTCAGATGCACACAGTTTTGTACTGTGAACCTCCTTCCCCTAAAATGATCCTTTTTTCTATGGTGAAGTTATACTTTAATTAAACTATGATAACATTGCTGAGTGAATAAAGCATAGACTATCAATATAATAGATGTGGTTTTGAATCCTAGAGCTGATGCTGATACCCTGAAAATCTAACATATTATTCATTTTGTTTAAGATTCGCAGGATAACACTTTCTTTCCAGGTTTCTATGAAGGATAAAGTGAGATCATTCTTCTAAACCTTCTATGATTTAATAAGTCATCATTCACTAGTGACTAGAATAAATAGATATAATCAAGTAAATACTACAAAAAAGACAAGAAGCTTATGAAAGCAGAATAAAGACCCATAGTAAGTATACTCAACATGGCAGAGATTGGGCAGACAACACACCCTGCAAGACTTCCCTGGGCATCCAAGTTGAATTGCGAGGAGATTGAGCTGAGAAGAGAGGAGGCCATGGGAATGGCGAATGTAAGTCACAACAGAGGTGACAGTTGCATGTTACAAAGTATCCTTAGAAAGATAAAACGTGTTCTTCTTTCCAAGTACTAGGTGAGAAATTTTTGCCTTTTGTGAGATACACAGTTTGAGTCATCACAGGGAGTTATCCTCTTTTAACATGTATTTGAGTGTACTAAATCTGGAAAGATTTGACTGATCATTTACAGTGTTAGGTAATGCTTGTTCAGAAGGAGGGGTACAATGGTGTTTATGGCAGTCCAGGAAGGGCAGGGAAAGGGAAGCTAAAGGAAGATAGGATAATGTATATAAAGATCCAGTTTGATGAAAGGAATATTCTTAGCATTTTACAGTATAGGAGGGTGACTATGGATTATAAAGTGACTTAATATGTATATTATGAATAACTGAAGTCAGTTGGAGATTTCAGATGCAAAGAAATAAAAATGTGGAGGCCTGGCCAGATAGCTCAGCAGATTAAAGCACCTGCTTAGTCAGAGAGCAACGGCTGGGGTTCGATCCCTTGCATGCCATGGTGGCCCTGCTCTCGGGTCACGTTGGGATGGAGAATGAGACTGGGCAGGGTGGTGCGTGCCTGTAATTCCGGTGCTTGGGAGGCTGAAAACAGAAGAATCACTACGAGTCTGATCTACATAGTGAGACCCTGTAGAACCTGTCCTAAATACATTAAAATAATAATAATAATGATGACAGTAATGTGGAAATGCATGTTATTCTGATTTCACAGGTACATAATATATACATGTATTGAAAGGTTGCATTGTTCTCTGTAAGTACAATATCAACTATAAATACAAAATAAATAACTGTCTGACTTAGTTTTTATTTTCCTGAGACTGTCATCTTAGCATGTTCATGCTTTCTTTTTTCCTAGTATTACTTTGCTTTGCTTTTCCTATGACCTAGTTCTCTATCTGTCCAATGGTTTACTCTGTTCAAACACCACCTACAACTTTGGATTCTAATCGATGAACCAAAGACATTTACCTAATTTTGCTAGTTGAGGAGATTTTCTACAAATTTGTGTATCTTTCAAGTCCTAGTTTCTGACTCTTCATTGTCTACTGCCTGCACACTAAGTCTTAGTGAGTGATGTAATAGATACCTAAATGGATTATCTGTAAAGAAGTCCTGGGGATGCGTGGAAATAAACAGGAACTTATACAATAATAATCAACAGCAGCATGGAACAAGAATTCTTCAGATAAAGTAATTAATATTTTTTCATACTATATGTTGCATTTTTTTATTTGTTTGGGTTGAAAGAAACACCTATAAAGAAAATGTAGGAATATTTGGAGGGAATTTATCTGTACTACTGCAATTTTAAAAAAGACATCTGAGGGCAGGCATTCACATTCTTACAGTCATTATAAAAGTGTTTTAGAGGGATAATTTTATGCAACAGAGCATCACACCAGATATGCTTGCATGGCAAAGATACCTCTACCTAATGATGTTTAAAAAATTCATTAGTTTTTGTTCGTTCATTTATTCAATCTTTCATATTATAATATAAATCAAGCAACTACTATTACTTAGGTTTGCTGCTAGCCATTCAAAATGGTATAAGACAGATGATTTGCTTTACTAGAGCTCAATATTCTGGTTAGGAAGGCAGAAACTAAACAAATCATCATAATACAATGTCACAGGTAGTATTCAAGTGGTAGTTCCTGGTTGTCTCGAAAGAACAGACATATGAGCAGTAAGCGATATAGAGAATGCTGATTGGGGCCTGGGAGAGGGCTCAGTGGAATAAGTGCTTCCCTGGCAAGCGCAAGGGCCTGAGTTCAATCCTTGGTCCTGCCAAAAAAA
>NW_004524587.1:18700661-18707150 GCF_000260255.1 Octodon degus
AAAAAAAATAAATTCAACAATAAAGGTTGGGTATGGTGGTACAGACCTGTAATCCCAGCAACTAGGAGGCTGAGGCAGGAAGATCACAAGTCAGAAAAGAAAATGTTGATATTTAAGCATGAATAAAAATTCTAAATACAGACTACAGAGAAGCTAGAATAATGGTAAGGAGCTTCAGAAGTGTACACGAGTTGAGTCAAATGACTAACAGGTTGGATTCTTGAGAGTGAAGTAATCCACATTCTTGCATTTTAATAATTTTTTTTTTCAGAACTAAAGATTGAACTGAGGCTCTTGTGCTTGCCAGGGAAGCTTATTCCATTGAGCCATCTCCCTGGCCCCATTCTTGCATTTTAATATCCAGACAGCTCCAATAGCTCACTCTCACTAAAGAATTCCTGCATCCTAAACATCCAGTAAGGCCTATACTGGATCAAGTCCTCCAGTCCTTGTGCTGGCCTCTGTGACATATCATTATTTTACAGAAGATACAAGCATATATAGCTTGTGATGGCCTCCAAGTCACATAAGCGTTGAGCAGACATTCTGACTTCTAACAAGGCTAACCTTTGTTTCACCTGAGGCTTAACCATTAAGATTTAGCATAAAGGAGCATCGCCATTGAGCCCCCAAATGCATATCAGGTTCTCTGTCAGTTTAATAACCCCCCCAAAAAAAACCTTCTCAATAGCAGTAACAAAATAATTACTACCAATAATGGATGGTGTTTTCTGGAAGGTATGTCTTCAATAAAACTAGAAGTTAGAAATGTTATTTCTACCTGCAAAGTGAAGAAGCTTACGTTATACAATTGCTCAACAACACAGCTTGATAGTAATAAAACAAACCAAAAACCAAATACAGGATTCAGGTCTATTTGACCCTAGAGCCCATATGTATCTAACTTCAAAACAGCGCTTCTATTTGCTTAGAAATGAGCCAGATCCACCTCCTCACCAGCCTGCTGCTTTTGCTTCCAGCAGTGCTATATGAAGATCCAGGATATGGCTGTACTGTCAGCAAAAACATCCTGCAGTTGTTCAGAGACAAGAAATAACACAGGAATCTGGAATGATAGCCTGGAAGTGCTCACCTGGGCCCTCAGGGGTAGGAAACCATCCGGCAGCTGCATCAAATACTATCAACTCCCATCGATTTGATTGCTACCATTATTCAGGTGAAAAATTGCTCCACTAAATCCCTCCATGAGATGCTCTGTGACTGTGGACATCCTCAGAAAACTCCCACACCTCCTAAGCAGCCTATCTGTCATTTTCCTGCAGGGGCAAGGATGCTATTTTTTCCCTCAAAATGTATTTTGAAACACTGGAGCCAAGTATATTTGGCTTGTGCTCTCCAGCTGTAAAATATAATAATCATGATTAGCCTCAATTATTTTATTGTAGGTATAATAAGTAGATCTTAAGAAAAATTAAGCAATGACAATTGGCATAATGATACATAAGATAAATACTTATGTGTTAGCTAATGTTTGTTAAGCATCATGACAAATTGGCACTGTGCTGATTTAGCCTCATTGACCTCCTACGATAGGTTATCTAAGAATAAATACTATTGCTTTTGCACTTCATGAATTTGGAAGCTAGTGTGAGTTCCATGCTCAGTGCATATAACCCTGCATGCTTACATATAACTCCACTGTGCTACGGCAAGCAATCCTATACTCTGAATTAATGGAGAGAGTTTTCAGGTATAATTAAGGTTTCAAAGCATTTGACTTTGAGTTAATCAAAAGAGAACTCATTCTGGGTGTGTATGAGGTCATCCAATCAGTCCCATGAAAGAATTCTAGCTATAAAGAATTTAAGAAGACATGACACTATCTTTACCACTAGAACTGTGAATCCAGAAGCACACCGGAGATTAAGATACACTTCTATTAACAAACAACAGTCTAGGAATTTACATTGAGGAAGTGATGGGAAAGAGCTGTTTCTCACTGAGTACACAGTTTACTGGAGAGAAGTAAAGGATAAGCAAACAATTCCAACACAGTCTCCTCACAGCTAGGAAGAGGATATACATTATGCTCTATTAAACTCGCTAAGAAATTAAACTTTCTTAGAAAACATGAGTTTCTTCCATGAAAAGGTGACATGACAAAAACAATGAAGCCTTAAAAATAGGGTATTTGCAATTGGTGGAAAGGAAAGACTGTGAAAGGGATGTAGACTCCCCTGTAAATGAGGGAAATATGGTTCTCATTGATGCATGTGAGGGTAGATAAGATATGATAAGGTGGAAATTATATCTTTATTTGTACTTCTGTAACAAATACTATATACTAGATGACTCATAAGCAACATGAATCAATTTGTGATAATTCTGTACACTGGGAAGTTCAAACCAAGTCACCAGCACAATTGGAGTCTGGAGGGATTTCATCTGTACTTTCTAGGGGTGCCCTCACATAGTGAGGCGTAAAAGTAGAAAGAATGAGAGGGATTCAGAGCTTCATTGGGTCTCTTTTGAAGGCACTAACCACGTTTATGAGGGTGGAGCCTTTATGACCTAACCATATCCTAAACACTTTCCTCCCTCTTTGCCTTTGTCACTCTGTCTCAGATTCTCTTTCTCCACAGCTCTCTCCCTTTCTCTCTCCTTTTCTCTCTGAGTCTCAATCTCTGTGTCTCTGTCTCTCTGTCTCTCTCTCTCCCTATGTTTCTTTGTCTTGTTGCTCTCTTTTTGTCTGTTTTAGTCTCTCTGTCTCTGTCTCTCTCTGTTTTCTCTCTCTCTCTCTCTCTCTCTCTCTCTCTCTCTCTCTCTCTCTCTCTCTGTCTCTATACTAGAGATTGAATTCATTGCCTTAAAAGTGAGTTACATCCCAACTTTTTTTAAAATTTACTTTAAAATAGGGTCTTCCTAACTTTCTTAGGCTCAGCTCAAACTTGGAATCCCCCACCTCAACTTTGCATAATTTGGGGATCGCTAGTGTACACCACTCTGCTGGATTTGGGGGTTAACTTTCAGCATAAATTTTGGAGGGCCACAATGAAACCACAGTGACAAGTGACCTTGTATATCTGAGTCTTTCTTCTCTTTATGGACAAGAATACAGGGCTGAATGAAGAGTTTCTTGGCAGAAATATGACCCCAGGGACAAGCCCAGATAGCAATGAATACACCTGGTCCTTGCTTGCGTTTTGTGGTCATTATGGGAAAACCAATGAGAGAATAAATGCAAAAACTTAAAATTATTATTATTATTATTATTATTATTATTATTATTATTATTATTGTCATGCAGTACTAGGGATTGAACTCAGGACATTGTGCTTGCTAGACAAGTGCTTATTCTATTGAGCTATTTCCCTGGCCCCAAAAAACTTAAAATTATTAATAAAATATATTGATCTAAGTATCCTTGTAGGAAAATGGACAAAAAATTATGGACAGCTGCTATTTGTCTACACTGCTCTTTGTTAGATTTACTGCATGTGTATGTACATTTTTATTTGCTTATTTATTTATTTTAATTTATGTATTTGGCACAGTGTCTTACTACACAACGTGGGCTTGTAATGACCTTCCTGTTTCAGCCTTTCCAGCACTGGGACTACAGGCCCATGCCACTATGTCCAGTTTTGGTGGCTGGCACAGTTTATGTGAGGCTGGGCAGGCACAGCTGCAGTACCAGGGTTTGAACCCAGTTACTTGAGCTTGCCTGACAAGCTCTTAGACCACTGAGCTATCTCCCTGGCCCTACTGCCATTATTTTAAGATTCAGTTTGATTATTCTTTAAGTTAGTGAAATGGTAAAAAAGTAACTTTGATTTAAAAAAAAAAAAAAAAAACGCCAAGCTGCCCAGCCTAGGCTCAAACTTGCTATCTTCTTGGCCGGGGAGATGGCTCAGTGTACAAGGGCCTGAGTTCAATCCCTGATTCCAGAAAAAAAAAAAAAAAAAAAAAACAGCCCTGTCTATTGACACATTTTTCTGGGTTAATTTTGGTTTATTCTAGGGGAAACATTCTGACAGAATATGAAAATGTGTTGGGGACCGAGGAGGGGAAGTGATATTTTACCCTATTCTATGAAAATAGCCAATGTAGGTGGTGCAGACATTGGCAGATTTTATCACGAGGCCACTGTTCCAAATGCAAGCTTTTCTGTCATGCTTTTTTGGTTTATTCACACAGTCAAAGGGGAAATTGGCAAATTCACTGAGCACTGAGAACTCCTGGGTGAGTGCTAAGTGTTCATGTTGCTTTTGAGTCAGATGGGTCCCTGCAATCTCATTTGAAACCCCACTGCCAAACTAAAATGGAGATTACCCTAGATATTCTGCATAATTGAGACAGCCAAGCCAAAATTGATTTAAAAATTTTCCTTCGTTGTAGAATTTGCTACTCACTAAACGTGCAGTCATTAGAGGCCATGCTGAAGTCTACAGCTGAGCTGTAGATCACCACGATGTGTAGAGGGCCACTTACCACTTTTCATTTTCAGATGCCCTGTCAGAGATAATCTTTAAGTGGAGAAAAGCATGATTTCAATTAATTTCTGGAGGTGGGCTGTCTGGAATCTCATTTATTTGATACTTTGAGGTCTGAAATTGTTCTTAGTCACAAAGATCATGGAAGCTCAAGAAACCCACAACTTCATCACTGTGATTTCATTATCTTCTGACCTACACTTAGAAAGAGCTCATTGTAGAAAATACATAGAAAGTGCAAAACACACCCACACAATTTGTGGCAGGAGTGACAGTTCCAGCATACTGTTATGACCTTGAAATGTTCCATTCAAGTGTTTCGAGATAACTGTTTTGGGGGAAGCTATTATTTTCATTTGAGTTGCAGCTTACTCTTGTTGCCCTCACAATCTTAGATTGTGGGCTTAGGACTCACAATCTCCCCTCTCAGGATCCTGAGTAATTGAAATAACAGGAGTCCCTCACAGTCCTAACATAGAGAATTACTTCTGATATAGATAACTTGATGCAGAAAACAAGAGTTCAGTTATGTGTTTATTGTGGAGAGTGTTTAAAAACAAGAAAGACACACCAGTGCACCTGAGTCACATGCATTTTCCTTTGTGATCATTTACCACACTTTCTAAAAGTAAGGGAGCATTTAGAGAAGTGGGTGTTAAATTGGTACTAATCAGCAGGGCTTCAGACTGCAGTTGGGTCTCACCTGCCTGCCACTGTGAGGCAGACAGAAAAGTCATTACCTCGCTGAGAAATTCATTTTTTTTTTTTTTTGTTTTTTGAGACAGGGTCTCACTATGTCATTTAGGCTAGCCTTGAATTTACTAGCCCAGGTTGGGACTGAATTTATGGCAATCTTCCTGCCTCCACCTCTTGAGTGCTAGAATTACAGGACTGTACCACCATGCCAGGCTGAGAAGTCTACTATTGATAATAAACTTCTCTATGTTTTATTAAGGGGAGGAATCTATGTGTTTTAGTCAGTCTTTTATCTTATGCACAATGCCTGGTCCAAAGCATCTATTTAATAACTGTAAAATTCGTAAATAAGAACTTGTTAATAAACACGAGGGGGGTTATCTCACTTAAAAAAAATGGGATCGCTCTGAGCTTGGGGTGTAGATGAGGTGATCTACCTTCTGCTAGTCTAGGCTTCCTTCGGACCTATTTCTTCTACATGTATATTCTGTCACTTGTCCTTTAGGTGTCCTCCTGCATTTGATATATCCATGCCAACTCACTTATGTGTAAAGCTGCATCTCTAGAAGTAACATGTCTCTCTTATGTCATAGATTTCCTTTGGCCCCTAATCCAAAATAAAATTTAAAGGTACAGTAGATACTGTGAAAGAGAAAGAGACTGTTCAAAGGGAAAGAACAAATGGAATGAGGGAAAGGAGAAAAGATAAAGGAGCAAAATATATAGGTATGTACACAGGATAGCTTGGGTAATTGTACCATTGATTTCTACTGTCTATTGAAAGGTTAATGCGTAATTTTAACAGTTAATACTTAACTTTTTTATCTTGGATTTAATATTTTGAGCAATTTTGCACATTTGTATCTAGTGATCTGAACAACTGATCTGAAAACAGCAATATGCAATATGACAACCATTGTTTAATTCCTATCACTTTTTTTTAGTGAAAGTCTGTTGTATTTCTCATGTCTTTTTTTTGAACTATTTTATGTTCACTTTTTTTTTATTATGTAAGGTTTTTCTTTTATTTAAAAGATCATTCACAAAATACCATATCCATAGATTTACTTTCTGTCATACAGTTGAATGTGTTGTTTGGAATTCCACCCTCAAAATCTGGAAGCCAGCTGGGTCCCCAGCGGTGTGGATGGATTTGTTTTGCTCTTGATCTTTCTGCGTTGAGGATGTGTGTGGGTCGTCTCAAAGAATCAGGTTTGTTACAACCACATAATGCATGTCTTTCTTAAGTTAGGTGTTGGTGTTACACAAATGGTTCTTATCTCAGAAGCACAGAAGATGATAGGCAGAGGGGAGAAACGGGAGTTCTGTAAGTTGCTGA
>NW_004524587.1:18707390-18710111 GCF_000260255.1 Octodon degus
TCCCAGATGAGCACCAACCACTGCACGTGACAGCAAGTGGGTCCCGGACATGAGGTGGCTAGCCAGAACGTCTACAGTCCTTGGCAGTCAGTGAGGGTCTGGACAGCTTGGCATAGGAAAACTTTCACCATGGGAAATAAAGTGCCAGTTTTGAGGCCATTTCCACCATGGGCTCAAGGGACCATGGGAAGCAATCTCAGTAGGCTGCTTTTGTGGGAACAGACGCAAGGGAGAGACGCCCAACAGACAACAGGGATGCAGGGGAAGGCTAGGTCCACATCACTGTCAGCCCAGTCCAGCACCACCACTGCCCAGTCCCCACAGCACCCAAGCTGTGGGAACGATACGAACCACTGGGCAGCCACGACAGTCTGCGTAGGGAGCGCCTGATGCCTCCAGAGAGGAACTATCTGGACATGGTCTCTGGACAGTGCAGCAAACCACCTGAGCACACAGAGCCCTTGGGTAACAGGTGAGGAGCACCACCAGCGCACCTGTCACTCTTCCTGGGCTTCACACCTGCTTTGCCTGCCCAGCCCCTGGGGAGGGCTGATGGTGACAGGACACCCTAGGAGCAGGACCAGAAGGGTGGAAGGAGGCTGCAAGGATCAACAGGAATTTTCCCTCATTTTCAATACAAGGTGCATCCAATTCAGCATACCAACCACAGCTGGCCAACTTGCCAGCAACTTCTGCTCTTTCCTGGAAGCCACAGCGACACAGAACTCAGCATGCGGGTCAGAAGAGAAGCACTGAGAAAAACCAAGTCTGGCCCATGTGGAAAATAAAGAGAAGGCAAAGGAGAAGAACCAAAGCAAGCAGCACCTGGGCCTGCGCCTCACAGGGCAGGCCTCACGCCTCCTTCAGAAACTGCGTGCTGCAGACACGGGGGCAACAGAGAGAACAGACAGAAGATGAGGATAGAGAAGGAAAAAAATAAAGAGCACAAAGCAGGCACTAGCTAGGTACAGCAAAGCGGAGGATGTACTAAAAACCACTCGTTAACAGCTGACATGCATTCACAAGCTCGGTGTTTCCACTGTAAGGAAGGAGGACGTGCCTGTACCACTGTCAGGTACAGGCACGGTGTCTGCAGGGCAGCAAGTGTAGGCCATTGGCTGCAATCTCGCTCTAACTCCCTACACCCCATTCCCCCTGCGTGCCCGTTCCTGCTCCTTGTTCACAACTTCCTCTCTGAGCCTGGCTCCCCCGAAAGATGGTGGAGCTGGGGTTGGCTGCTTGGTTGAGGGGTGTAGCCACTGTCCGAGGTGTGAGCTGGAGCCGAAGTCTCTGGGCTCTTTCATCGTCGTCTGTGGGTTCTCCGAAGTCCATGTTGGTGCCGCACAGCGGGGGGCCATCTCGGAAGCAACTCCCCACGGCAGGGCCTGCTCGATGGTCCCCTGGGCGACTGCATCCTCGGCCTCCTCGGAAGTCATCCCTGTAACCAGAACTGAAGTCATCCCGGGAATCCCAGCCTCCTCTAGATTCTCGAGAGCCACCCATTCCCCTGTCATCTGCTCCTCCTTTCCTGAATCCAAAGCCACCTTTATCTTGTTTTCTGTCTTCTGCAGTGTCCACACGAAGTGACTGGTCACCGAACGGTGCACCGTCGTAGGTCAGGGCTTTCTTCAGGGAGTCAACCTCATGGAATTCTCCATAGCAGAATCCTCTAAACTTGTCTGCGTCTTTGCCTCTGACTAGCTGTACGCTCCTTATGCTGAGATCCTTAAGGATAGTGTCTGTGTCACCCTGAACTGTTTTAAAAGGGAGGTTTCCTACATAGGCTGCGTAGGGGGTTCTGTGGGCAGCTCCTTCTGGCTACGGGAACCACGGCCACCAGCACTGCCGCGGGACCCTCTGCCACCGCCGAAGCTGCTGTAGGCCCAGTCGTCACAGGCATCGAAGTCTGCCGTTTGCCGTCTCCGCTCCGAGAGGAACCAGCTATGTTCACTTTTAAAAATAAAAAAAATAAATTGTTGCTATAATAACCTTCCTTCGAAAGGCCACCTTCTTCTTCTTCTTCTTCTTCTTCTTCTTCTTCTTCTTCTTCTTCTTCTTCTTCTTCTTCTTCTTCTTCTTCTTCTTTCTTTTTTTTTTTTTGGCTAAAGCAGGGATTGAATTCAGGCCATTGCACTTGCCAGGCAAGTGTTTATTCTACTGAGCTATCTCCTCGGTCCAAACTACAGTAACATTTTCCAATGGATACTCATCCCATAATGGCTAACGTTTAATATCTCATAATCAAATACTCTGCCCCACCATTATTTTTTCTCAAGACCTTTAAAGGCAAAACCTTAGAGCTAATATTTATTTGTTTAACTATTATCTTTCTATTTATTTAAAATTCTCCTTTGTGTAGTCTTGGTAAAAATACTTTATCTTTCTTCGACTTACTGCTTTTTATTTGCAAAATACAGAGACCTCCTGCAAATTACAAGGTTGAAGTGACAGAGGGTTAGAGAGGGAATGTAGGGAAAGGAGTCATAGCAAGCGTTAGGATGTGGTATGGAAATGCACCAACATCCCACAATGGATGTGATCAATGTGACGACAAACATGTATTAATAAAAATGAAAATGAAAACCATACGGTACTAAGAAAAAAGTTAAATTGTACTATGAATTATTAGGGAAAGTATAGGACATTACCCAAGGAACAATATTTCCTCAAAGAGTCAATCTGAGAGTCCTAGCCCAGGTCCGGTGAGTGTGTGGAGAGCTT
>NW_004524587.1:18717416-18738689 GCF_000260255.1 Octodon degus
CAAAGCCCAGGGACCACAGTTCAATCCCCAGCACCACATGCCAGCCAGCCCGCCCCCTGGTGGACTGAGCTGGTCACACACACACACACACACACACACACACACACACACACACACACAAATAAATAAATAAATAAAAGTCATAAAAAATAGCACTTTCAAAGCCATTCTCTGCCCTAACTGCAGCAATTAAGAATACAAAGACTGAGAGAGTTCCCATTGTTTATCTGACTTTGAGGAATGTCTGTGCAGAAAATGCCTGTCCAACAGTTACACCGTTGTGGTGCCTAAATATAAAATCCTTTGGATCATAGAGATGACACAGATGACTAATTCAGAAACCGTCTCTTGAGAAGCCATTGCATGAGATAGAAGAACTATATGATGTGCTTCAGAGAACTTTCATTGTCAAAGTGAAAAGCAATGTAATTACAGGATACTTTAAAAAAATAAGTTTATTGGTATACTTTAAAGACAAATAATGATGATATTCATATAGGGAAGGTCTACTCATACTTGATGTAATTTGGTTCTTCATTTCCCCCAGTCACCGTCCTCCCTTCAATCCCTCTTCCCCTTCTCATTTACAAAGCTTTGCTTCCATTTTTTATTTTTTGTTTTGTTTTGTATTTGTCTTTCCTTTTCCCTTGTCATTTGGTGAGGAAGACTGTTCTGCCTATCATCCCCTGGCCTTCAACGTGCGGCATTAACAATCATTGCTTGTCTCCAATATGAACAACCCATAGAAGCTCAGTGCCTTCTACTTTCTTGGCTTTACGGTCTGCCTTATCACTGAGGTGTGTACACGGGGAGCCATCTCTGTTCCTTCTCCTCTTCTCACCACACCAACTGCACAGCTGCAAACTTCTAGCTTCTTCTCTAGAGAATCATACTCTATCACAGACCCAGTAATGATTCATCTGTCCATGTCCCACCAAATCCCACTTGAAGTATAAGCAATCATTCTTTTTTTTTCCTCTTGCTCTATTAGGTTATGCTTCTAGATTAGTACATCTAATGTGTCTTGCCCAAAAATTCCTAAAGGAAATTTATTCTTACTCGTTCCATTAAATTTCCACTTCCTTCTTCTCCAAGTTAACCACTTCCATGTCACTGGACTTCCTGTAACAGACTAACTGCATAGTTTATGCATATATATATTTTCAATATAAATATGTATTTATGTATCTCCATGTCTTGTTACTTGCTATTTCATATGTATGTAATTTTCTTTATTTTTATACTTAGTAAGTCCTTACTTTTCTTTAAACTTTGTCATGGCTGTGAAAACTGTCCTGAGATCTCCATGAGCAAGGGAATGCCGTCCTGTGTAATATTCTAGTAATCTGTTGATTCAGCTGCTACTACTTGTGCTCTTGGCTACTACAGTGTACTATGAGGGAGGACACAGGTTAATTCAACTTGCAACTCCAGGGGCTGTACTTGCCAAGGATATTCTAAGTAATGAACAAGTGTTACATAATAAAGAGGAGGAGAAAGTGCAAAATAAGAAAGAATATTTGTGAAACCAAGAAGAATCCATATGGTAGCATTTAATATAATGAAAGAGTAATGTCCTGAGTTAGATTTGTGTTGCTTTTCTAGAGTGTTCACGAGTCTTGCCAGAAGTTGCATGTGGCTTATTTTTAGACTAGTACTGGAGAATCAGTTTTTGGAAAGCTCTCTGAGCAGCTGGCAATTTTCTTGCCCAAAGCTACATTAAACTTCTCAATCTATGCTGCTATGCAAAACCTTAGCTGACTCCTCAGCAAACAGAGAATGCAGCAGGTACTGGTGGCTGCATCCACGGAGGAAGCTACATGAGAAATCAGAGATGCAGATATGGAAAGCTGGGATGGCTGTGCCACAGTGAGATATCACAGCCACCACTAGCACTTTGCAAAAGGGATTGGTAAGCAAAAACAAATGTTTTTTGTTAGAAATGAGCTAATTAAAACTCTATTGTCGAAGGGTATTTTGTAACAAGGGCAGAGATAAAGACGATTTAGAAGCAAATCTTCTTTAGCAAATAGTCGACATCTTAGCATAAGCTTAAAGATTTAGAAAAGGATAAAAACTAGCACTCTGCTTTCTTAGCTCCATTAACTCATAGGGACTATCATCTCTTTATGCCAAGCAAAGAGAGGTAAATGTTCAAATTTACGTTTCACCCACTATAGATCATTGCATTTTCTTTGTATAGTGAGATCTGACTAGTTCTCTTTCTTTGCCAGTGACTCTTAACTGGAGGTGATTTGGCAATGACTCAGACATTTTAGAATGCCCAAAGGTATTTTTTCATGTCATAACTATGGGTGTACAGAGGTACATCTGGCATCTAGTGATTGGTAGTCAGAGCTAATGCTGTCATCCTACAATCTACAGGATCCTTTATGGGACAAAATATTCAGCAATCACAAGTTAAAGAAGAACTTTTTATTGACTCACAGTTTGCAGAAATTTCAGTCTGTAGTTGGTTGGTTCCAAATGAGTGTGCCATGGCAAAGGGAAGCTGTAGAGGAGAAACACTTCATGTATGTTGAGAAGCAGAAAAGGAACAAGGGAGACAGAGAGCTACAATATAGGTACCATTCCAGGCCATGATCACAGTAACCCACCTTTTCTCACCAGGCCTGACCTCTTAACATCACACGGAGCTCTAAGCACAACAGTGGGCTGATTCTGTGATGAGGTTCACATATCCATGATTTGGCCACATCCCCAAAGTTCCATCTATAAGCTCATGAGGTTTTGGGGGACACATCTAGATATGAGCACTAGCACAGGATATGCCCCTACAAAGGATCTTCTCATCCAAATTATCAATGCACCAAGTTTGAGAACACATGTTACTGATTGTTGATATGGAGAGATTTAGCAACTCTTTTGTGGATTCTGATTAAAATTAAATAAAAACAAATGAAAGAACAAAAGCAATTCTAAACATATGTGTAGGTAGATAGGCAGCCCTGATGGCTGGACCTGGTTACTGGTTTCCTGGATGAAGGTTCTAGTCATACACAGAAGGACTGCATTTGACATGGGTTTGATGAAAAGCACACTGTTAACAAAATGTGCTGCCTCTTGGCCATGAGGCACAATGTCACATAGTCAGCATCAGCAAAACAGCCGCCTATCTCAGACAGAGGAATTCTCCAAGGTGAAATTTCACTCCCTGTTTTCTTCAGTCATCTGGAATCCAACCTCAAGGTGTCTGCATGTTCAAAAGCCATTTTGACAAAATTTCAGGCCTTTTCTTCTTTGGTTTCAAAAACATGTTTTAAAGTACCAGTTGGTATGGAAACTAAAAATGTAAACCAACTAAATGTGACACTTGTCTGGGTAAAGCTTGTGTCCTGAGTTGCCCCAGCTCAATCCCGCACCCCACTCACCTGCCCGGAGGAGAGGAGGAATCCCTACAGCTCTGGAACATGTAACTGCTACCACAGGTTTCCTTAAGCAGAGCCATGTGGCTATTCCATATTTCTTTTCCCAGGGCTTTAGAACATTAGTCATGCTTGCAGGCCGTTAAATATTTAGTTTCCTCATTTTTTCCCAGCAATATCCAAAGTGCTTCTGGAGATGCAAAAATTATGTGCAAAGAGTGAGTCTTAAGCTGAGGAATTTTTTTTTAATGCAAACTCTGAGTAGACCTATGGAAATTCAAATATGCTAGCAAGAGTGAGTGCATGTTGGCAGATTCCCATTAGCCAGTTTCCATTTATTTCACCAACAGCATCTATGGTTTCATTTAAGGGGCTCAGCCATACCCTGAACCTTGAATCTGGCCTGGGATCACTCTGCTCTTAGTCTATGTGGAAAATATCCATAAATCCGAACAAAGCTGGCTACTGCTCATGGCAAATAACTAGCTTTCTCACGGAGCCCCTCTAGCCCTTGAATGCTATCTACTTAAGTTTATGTAGGGCATAAACCTTGTGTCAAAAAAATAAAAAAAATTAAAAAACCCTGTGTCCATGTTTGCTACAAGTGAAGAGTTAACCTAAGATGCAATTATATGTAAAAGCTTCCCCTGTGCGTTTTGAATAAAAGGTAATATGGGGAATATATTCAAGTTGAACATTTTGAAGAATACATGTGTTTTGCAATGAGAGGTACATGCACATTCACTTAATTTATCCTAAAGTGGCTCTTATATTGCTAAGATTTGATATGGGAATGGAAAAAAGTACATATGTGCTGTGACTAAAAGCCTCAAAATAATTTATATTATATTGCTGCTTGACACTTTGCTTATGCTTATGTTGAAAAAATATCTTTGTGCCTATCAGCTATGGTTTATTTTTAACACATTTTCATCTATGTCAAAGTGAGATTTTGACCTAATGTTCATTACCAACTTTTCCTCCTGAGTTCATTCCCACGTTCTATCTCATTCTAAAGAAGTTGTCAGCTAAATAAGACTCTGTATGCAGAGGTCAGATATTCTGTGGAAATGCAAAAGTGTATAATAATTTCCTTTATACATGATCCAATGGCGCTAAACTGACGTCACTAAAGTTGATCATTTGGTAAATTTTAAACCATTTTTCAATTACTTATAAGAAAATACTACAGTAAACTGAAAAGTTTTCATTCAAATATGCTATCAAAACTGTGAGGAAAATTATATTTGACCTAAATTCTAGTTCTCTCAAACTAGTCTTCCACATAAAATAACTTTAATGATACATACAAGAATTCCTGGATATTCTCTGTGAATTTGTTTGAAAACATATTCATTAATGAATAGGATTTTCACGCTATGCTAGGGATTATGAAGTTGAATTTTACCGAGGCACACTTTATTTACCACAGGCATACAATGAAGCATAGATCTCTGATGATCAGCAGAGAAGGTCCAGCATTTTAGGAAAAAGGAAAAGAAAAATACATACATACAGAGAGCATAGATAGATAGATAGATAGATAGATAGATAGATAGATAGATAGAATCAATAAGAATTATCATTTAGATTTCCTATTTGCAGAATAAAATAGGAGAAGTCTCTAGTCATTACCTGTAATGATTAGCTATTAAAATTATATTTACAAAGCACAATTAATTTGAAGTGCTAAAGGATCAGATTATAAACATTTTATTTTCTTATATAGCTTATAATTCAAGGAGAGCTTCATTAGGAAAATGTTTAAATACAAGCATCTCAACCTCGATGAAAGTTGAATGATACGAACTACCTGATGGCTTTTTGAAGTCACTTTCCTGTTGCTGGGATGAGCCTCCTGAAACACAGTGAGAAGGAGGAGAGGTTTATATCAACTCTCAATTTCAGTCCCTGCCTGTTGACCTCACAGCAGAAATGGCATCACAGAAAAGCACAGCATGGCTAAAGTCCTTCAACCTGCAGTGACCTGAAGCAGGTAAAGAAGGCCAGAGCCAAGGACATAAATATGACTTCAAGGTTTGGTTCCAGTAATCCTCCCCTTCTGACAAGGGCCTACATTATGTCAGTATATTTAATTATGATTAATCCCTTGATTCTCCAGTCCCCGTAATCCAATCACCTTACCCAATCCCTGACTCCAAACACAGAATGTTGGTGGACATCTAAGATCTGAACCATGTTTGTTGCTTCCTTGTTACTTCTCTCCAGAACCGCTGTAAAAAGTCACTGAATCAGGGATCCTTCTCATGGCCTCTAAGATTAGGCCTCATATCTCACCTCTCAGCCAAGATTCCCAGAGACGCCTCTGAATATTCATTCTATCAAATAACTGCTGGTTCCTTTTACCCTGCAAGCCCAGCAATACTGCACAAAGCTATTCTTCACTGTCACTCATGTCACACAGTCGAGACTCTGCTGGCAGTTCAAGATAAGTGTTATCTGCAGAGAGTTGAAGACATAAATCCTTTCTGTACCTTTTCCACTTGTTTAGCAAAAGCCTGCCTGGGTGCTGGAGCAGCCAACCTCCTCCAAATGACTTACAAACTTCAGAGCCCCAGTGATGATGAGGAAGTATGGAGTATAGCACAGGGCAACCCAGGCAAAGTGGCAGGGCTGAGCTCAGGGCAAACAGGCTTTCTCTCAGTAGGAACAGTATGAAGTAGTGGCAGTGACCTCCAAGTCAGGTGCTGTCAGTTCTCTCTGATGCTTCTTATTCACTACACTATCAAGCCTTGGCTAAATCACTGAAGTTTTGAGTCTGTGGTGCTTTCATTTGTACAGGAGTGGAAATTACTTTAGAATAATTTGCATTCTATGGACATAATAATTTTATAAATAATATAGTTCACTCTCTTTTTTATGTATTTGGTACAGGGTCTCATTACACAGCTTGGACCCATACAGTTCTTCCTGTTTTCAGCTTCTTCAGCACAGTTCCAGGTATGCATCCCTATACCTGGTCTCAGTGGCCTGCTCAGTGGACCCAGAGCTGTGGCCAGTGCCTCATGAAGTGTAATTTTCTTTTTTTTTCTCCACTCTCAAACAGGTGTATTATGTCTTTTATATGAGGATATACAATGTAGGCAAATTCCTGCAAGATCCCTTTTACAGGATAAAAAGACAAGGAACACGTTGCCATTGTGACAATTACTTGCATTATCTCTGTGCAAGAGCCAGGTACAAATATGAACAATAATGGTCAGTGGTGAAACTCTCACACTCTGGAAATGGGCAGAACTCCGCTTGCCACTGCACAGGCCACTTGTCTCATTAAAACTTTATGTGCTTCACCTGCAGAAAGAGTAAAGAGAGCGTCTCCCTCCTAGGGTTGCTGAATTAAGTGAGATTATGCTTGGCCCCATGCCTGGCACAGAAATATTTTCAAAGATTTGCTGCTTTTCATTTTCTGGTGTTTTGCTGCAGTAACATTTTTCTGTTACCACCACGAGTATCACTAGATGTTGTCCACAGCAGTGACAAAGAAGAGGCCTGTGCAGCTGTCCTTCTGTGAGGCAGCCCAGCAGCATGCCATACTCTACAGTTTAGGACCCCTATCCAAGCAATGTTGATTTGGGGCTCGTATTTAAAAGTCCATTTTCTGTTCCTAATATTATAATTTTGTTTTCTGTTTGTAATATTCTAATTCATGTGAGTTATTTCTCCCCAAAGAGATACATGAATAGATTATGTCTTAACTCCAACTATTCTAGAGAATAATTCATGTCACTTCGATTTCTCTCTCCTCTCTCTCTCTCTCTCTCTCTCTCTCTCTCTCTCTCTCTCTCTCTCTCTCTCTCCTTCGCTCCCTCTCTCTCTCACCTTGTATTTTAGGACAAGGTCTACAGGGTCTACAGTGTCTCACTCCATAGATCAGACTTACAGTGATCTACCTGTGTTCAGCCTCCCAAGAGCTGAGATTATAGGCATGTGCTGCCATACCCAGTCTCAGTCACCAGCGCCCCAGGGTTGGGGCTGGCACAGCACACTGGGGTAGAACCCTGGCCGCACCTCTGCCTAAGCAGGCGCTTCACTCTGCTCAGCTATTTGGCTGGCCCTACTTTGATTTATCTTATTCTCCTAGATCCATAAATTAAAATTTGATTTTTGCCTTCTACTTCAGATTTTATCACACAATCCATCCCAAATATAGCCTGAAAACGGGGTTATATATTATGGACAAAGATATAAAGCGGGTCTATTTATATAGATTAGATTCCTAAAGACTAAAAAAAAAAAATGCCCTTTTTATCCTCACAAAATGTAGACCCTCTCTTAGTCAGGACACTTGTGGCCATGGCGTCAGTTTTTGTTTGTTTGGTTCGTTTGGTTTTGGTACAGGGTCTCACTACGCAGATCAGACTCATAGTGATCCTGCTGACTCAGCCTTCCCAGTACAGGGATTACAGCCATGTATTACCACACTGGATTTCAGTGGCTGGCTCGGTTTGCCAAGGGGTAGGGCTGAAGGGCCATGTGGTGCAGCAGGTAGAACCACCATCCCTGTGCTTAGTCCCTGAGCTGTCTTGCAGGCCTTATGACATTGTTTTGAAGAAAGCTGAGAAGCAATGTATTTCCTACCTCCAACATTCCTCTATCCCTGCTTCTACTGTTGTGTTTATTGAATGCAAAATCACCCCCTAAGGGGGTGGAAATTGACTTTTTGGATTAAAATGTCACAGATCCTAGGATAGCATGGCCCTCTACAGGAGGGGGAACCCTTAAGAGATCAGACCTGGCAGGAGGTCTCTAGGTCTTTGTGGATGTGCTCTTGAAGAGGGCTATGGAAGCCCGGGCCCCTTCTGGTTATTGCGATCCCAAGTGGTTTTTCTCCAGTCATGCTCCCAGCATGATGTGCTGCTCCTCCAGCCGAGATCTACAGCCAGTGAGTGTCTCATCCCAGACTGGAAGCACTAAAGTTGTGAACTAAAATATATCTTTTCTTTTATAACTTAATCATTCCACTTATTCATTAGAGTGAGGAAAAGCTTACTGTTATAGACACAACCTACAAACATACATTCATGTGATATTTGAGTTCCATCCCATTCGTTTTTTATTTTAGAAACAAAATGTCTAAAAGAGTGCAAGGGGAGAGTTAATTAGGTTAAAACAACAACAAACACCGTGACTGAGCCTGCTCAGCCTACTGAGATTCCCCAGGTGACACACGCTATTCTCTTATTCAAACACAAAGGTTGGAAACAACTCAAAGAAAAGTTGATTAAAAACTTGCTAAGGACAGAATCTCCCACTACCATTCATAGATTAAAAGCATACATTTCAGTACCTTAGAAAGTGATTATATTTAGAAGGAAGCTCAGTAATGTGGTAAATAAGGATAAAGGACATCAGCCTAAAAGCGAAGCACTAGATCCATAGGGATGCTGTCCTTAGAACAAGGGGAACCATCAAAGATATTTGTGCAGAGCAAAATTGGTCACATAGCAAGCAGTTGTCTGCAAGCCACGGAGTGTTGCTGTGGGAGACACCAGATCTCTCAGCACGTGGACATTGAAGTTTTCATCTCCAGAACTAGACAAAGTAAAATTCTGTTCAATCATACAGGCTGGAGCATTTTACACTGGTAGTTCTAACCAAGCAAGGCAAAATCAAAATCCATTTCACATATCATGAAACTCACATGACATATTGTAAGAAAGTGAATTTAAGACTGATATCCAGAAGTTTTCTTACTCTCCTAGTAACAAGAATTGATACAAAATTTCAAACTTCCATTGTGAAGGACTGAGACCACAGAACCTAGAGGGACATAGAAGGACAGAGCCCTTTGCACGATGAAGATTCAGATAGCATTTAGGAGACAAGAATTAAAAGGATTCCAGGTTTCTATGTATCATCACTTTGCCCAAACTCATCAGACTAAATGTTTTCTCCACTTTGAGGAAGAACTGAATAAGGTGCACAGATTTCACATTTAGTCATGTGTGTGAGTGAGTGTGTGTGTGTGTGTGTGTGTGTGTATGTGTTATTTATTTATTTATTTATTTATTTATTTTTACAGGAGGATTGAACTCAGTACCCTGCACTTGCCAGGTAAGTGCTTATTCTACTGAGTTATCTCCCCGGTCCTTTTTTGCATTTTAGTACAGGATATACAGGGTCTTGCTACAAAGATCTGACTTTTAGTGATTCTCCTGTTTGCAGCCTCCCAAGGGCTGGGATTACAGGCGCACACCATCAAGCCCAGTCTCAGAGCAACCTGGAGGTGGGGCCAGTACAGCAGGCTGAGGATCAAACTCCTGACCCCTGCATCTGCCTAAGCAGGCCCTTTAATCCACTGAGCTATCAGGCCAGCCACATTTTGCTTTTTTTGGCTAAAAGTAAGTACTAAGTAAAAGACTAGATATGAATGTATAATTAGTTTGGTTCAAACCAAGAACAAATGGGTCACTAATCATAAGCAAGATGTATTGCTTATTTGTGAGAAGTCAGGTGCTATTTTAACTTCTATGAATTTATAGACATACTCTAATAATATTCACACTATAATAAGTATCATTATAATTCATATTTTGAACATGAGGGAACTAGGACTAAAATAAATTAAATTTCCTATGCACATTGAACTACTACATGCATAAGACTGAGTGAATCCACTTAGAAGTAATCCCTGGGCTTGTCGTGCCAGCCCCGCCACCAGGGCACTCTGAGATGGTAATTGAGACTTGGATTGGTTGTACGTGTAATCCCAGACCTTGGGAGGCTGTAAACAGGCAAATCAGTACAAGTCCATAGTGAGACCCTGAACAACCTGTAGACCCTTCTCTAAAATACAAAACAAAGAAACAAACAAACCAAAAAAAAAAAACCAACAACCTAGAAGTAGAGAAATAAAGTGAATCATTCACCCTCTCATATTTTTGAATTGGTGGAGTTTGACTTTGTCAAGATGGACCTTTCCAGGATCCCAGGGAAAAATGAGTGAAAAGTTAACAATAATGTTAGAGAAAATCTGCAAAATCTCTGAATTGAAAGCGTTAGTGTACGTACTAACATAGAAATGTGAAGATCTTCATCTCCGATAAGGAAAGAAGCTGTCATCTGTACATCATCCACAGTAATTGCTTAGAATTGAGGTAGACGATTTAATTCATTTGATGCTCATCGATGAGTGGAATGCACGTGGGGAGAACTTGGGGATAAACTAATGTACAAATAGCCAACGGAACTAAAATACAACAACCAAGCAAGTTAGGACAGTGAAATTCTCCCAAACACCATCATGCTCTTCACCACTGAAATCCTTTGTTACAAGGGTAGCTTCCGAATGTCTGATGATTTGACCTGCGAGAGCAAAAATGCCAATTTGAAATTTACATTTGTAGTGCAGTCTTGTTCATGCTCAGCATAGCCGTACTGTTATATTATAGAGGACAATCATTATTAGTCATATGCTATAATAAAGGAAACTGAAAAGACACTCATCTGAGACAACACAGAATAAACTAGGTCTCTGATCTGAGAAGGGCTTTAAAATTTTGAGACTGTCACAGGGCAGGCATTTGCTGGCCATTGTTGCTGTCTATTTTTTTTTTTTTTTAACAGTAGTTGACACTCCGCTACAGGTACACACCTAATCGATTAGGTTTACAGCACTTCTTACAAAAGAGAACACACCTCTCACTGTCCTTCATGTTCCAATCTAGGTAAAGGATGTTATCAAATTCAGAGATGTAAATTAAGTAAAATAAGATAATGGATTTAGATACTTCTTTCTCAGAAAAGAACCAACGTATTTTTGAAAGATGCACATCCGTGGTTTTGAACTTAGGTTGAACCATTGTGAATACAGCACGTCAACAAAAACAATTAGATGAGCAGCAACATGCATTTCAAGTGTATAGAGTGCTCTATATCCTGTAACTTGAAATTCCATTTTCTAATGGGAAGTACAATGCTTGGGCAAGCACTCAACCCTCAGCCCTCGGAGCAGCTCATGACCCAGTGATATTTATACAAATATGCGGAGGCCATAGCCACAGTGTATCATGTCAAGATGTTTGATGCCTTTGCTCTTGCTTACAGAAAGGCTTTTAGAAAAGAACAGAGCTGGAGCTCTCTAGATTCTGCAGTTCCTGTGCTTGAGCGCAAAAGAAAGAATGTCACCCACGCTGTGGAAGAGCATTGTAATGTAAATGCGTCGCTTTTGAACTCTGAGAGTCCAGGAACTTCTCAGCTGTGTCTTTGTAAGGGGCCCTTTCCGCTCAGAGCTACATAGAAACCTAGAATGAAAGGGCAGTAGTTTCATTTTTAAAAACAAATTTTATTCATTTTAATGAGAAAAAAAGATAAAATAACAATAAAACAGTTTCAAAACAGGTTAGTGGGATAGTTACAATAATTAACACATCGCATATTGTTGTCTTCATAGTAGTTATTCAGAGGATCAGATGTAGAGGTGATATCTTGTTTAAACAATATTAGTACAACCTGTCTTGTCATTGAACTAAGAGAAAGTAAGTGTATAGCTATTCTAACTATATGTATATACATATGCATGTATATTTTCACTACAAAATGATCCTTTATATCCACCTTTTTTGCTTTTGTCAAAGATGGGTAGGTGTTCTTTCCTGAAAAGTTATATTATAGTATTAATCTAGCTGTATGCCAGAAGCAGAGAAATACGGTAAGGAGAGACTGAGAACATGAGATGTCATGTTGGACGGCTAGCATGTCTTTAACACCCACAGCAGATTGCAGATAAATACGGATACAATATTGGGCATTCTGAGAGGAAAATATCTAGAATACTCTTGACAAGAGGCTTTTTGCTCATTGAATTAAGTACACACTGACATCTACTGTCTGGACCCCCAGACACACTAACACACTCAAGACTGTGCAGTTCTGTACTTCACCTGACCCACACTCACTGTTAAACATCTTCCACAAGAGTTACTAGATAAATCCCTGAACTTTTCTGGGCTCTCCACTCTCATTGTAGATCACTGAGGATGTCACATACCAATAACAAGCAGGAGATTTAGCATGATATTGTTTCTACCTTATTGCTCCCTCTTACCTGTCCTAATAGTAACCTAGTACTACTTGGCTACCATATTGAGTGATATAATTCTCTTTCATCACTGCAGAAAATAAAATGATGTTTGCATGAAAACATGTGCACATACATTGCTGCTTATAACCATCACTGATAAGAAACAAACTTCTTCACCCTCTCCAAAAATGAAAGCAATGTGTTCAAGGTCCTTTAGAGCTAGTGGCAAGAATTAAAATAATGTTCATCAAAATGGATTGAGACTGTTTTCCCCTGGCAAGGAGGGTAGATAAAAATCTTAGTTTTTTCTGAAGGTTTGATTTTCTCATTTTAATCTGAGGAGAGAACAACTTCAAATTGAACACCCTTTGTTGTCATTCGGTTTCCCCATTTATACCTGCAAGTTCGTGTGTTCCTTTTTTTCTGTTAAATTCTTGTTGGATGTTATAACCTTTCTTCTACTCGCCACCCCGCCAGTCCATACCGAATACTCTGCACAGAGCTGCTCATTTTCAACCTCCCTCTAAAAGTTTAAATGTCACATTTGCATTTCTCTCACTGTTTAAAATACAAGGCACTAGAAATGAAACCAAGCGTGGAGAGGGCCTTTCTGTGAATGGAAAATGGTAATAAATTCTGTGTGCTGACCCCAATTACGAGGGTTCACCTTCCTAAGGCCCCTTTCATTCACCCCACTCCCCAGTCAGCACAGGCGCAGCCCCCTCCTGTGCACCCCCTTCTGTACCCCAATCTCCAAGACATTTCTGAGTGTAGCGGTCAGATAGTGTGGACACATTTGCTTTTGATCTTCCTCTGTGTCCCCTAAGGGGAAGACTTGTAGCCAAACAGAACCCACATCTTCCTATGACTAAGGTCCAGTGCATTTTGTTTTTTAAAATTGAAAGACTACAGAGTGGTAAGAACATTGGTGTACTTAGATGACTCAGAACCATTTCTACCAGTATCCAAATGCAGGAACATTGCTTATGAAGGACTTAACAAGATTATTCATCATTGAAAACAATGAACAGAAATTGAGAAAAAAGAACACAGCAGGGATATTATAAATAATGTGTCTCTGGAGTCAGAGATACCTGGATTGAGATACATTCGGGAGCAGCATGACTTTAGGACATAGATTTTCTGAGTGTCTTTTTTTTTTTTTTTTTTTTTTTTTTTTTTTTTTTTTTTTGACTGTGGAATGGAAACATTAGCATTTGCTTCTAATTTTGTCCTAATGATTGGATGGATAGGATATGCTTAAATTTTTCTGAAATGGCTTGGGTAAATACTAAGCATTCAATGTGTTGTTAACATTTTTCTTGTTATTGTAAATGATACTATCTATACAATTACTGTGATAATACCTTTTTGCTCTCTGATGATATTCTTGACTACTATGAAAGAATTTAAACAGATATCTTACCTCTTGGAAATCTTACCTTTCCAGAGAATGTTGAGTCTTTAAGTAGACTCTTAGCCTCAACAAAACCCAGGGAATACAATGAATGCATCATTTCAAAAATACTGATAGGGAGCCTATTGTATGTCTCATATTTTTTTACATGATAGGTATTTAGCAATTAAAAAAAGGAGATAAGGTTTTTAGTGTCTCCATTTTAGTGGGAGAAGACCCAAAATAAAAAGCAAGTAACTACAGGAACAAAGAACTTTGTGATATTATATGTTATAAAGAAATTAAAAGTATATGATTGTAGGTCAAGAATTATTTGGATTGTGTGGTCAGGGATGGGAACATCTTTGTGCTAGAGGTGATTTTAAGTATGTTCTTGATTTCCAAAACAGAGTACAGTCATAGAGAAAGTTGGGATGTGGTGAAAATCATTACAGAGCATTAGAAGTGAAAGCATCTTTAACTGTGTTGGACAGAAGGCCTATGAATCCCAAGGCTACTGAGTTGGGCAAAGGCAAAGGGGACGCTGAGATGTAAAAGTGAATAGGTGGTATAGCAGTATGTTGTCAGTCTTTACAGGACCACCCACAAGTGGGTTGCATTGGCGTCAGCGAGAGATTACCGTGTCAACCCTTGCTCCTTCGTTTTGTGGTATGATAATGACTTGGACAAGCTCCTGCTGGTGGCAAAAATGAAAAATAGTAAGAGGTCAAAGACATTTTAAGACAACAACTGGTAAGTGGTTTGTTTATGCATCGATAAAAGAACAAAACATTATAGATTAATTTTCGATGAGTAATTTTAAAAATCAGAAGAGATGATACAGAAGTAAAAATTCAACTTTGGCTGCCAGACAGGAACTATGTGAAAGGAAAGCACCCTAGAGGGAAGTTAGGTGATGCTGTCTTAATCTTTTCAATGCCACAGAAAAGATTTAACAATGGAGCAGACAATACCAGATATTTATCCAGTATCTCTCAGCACCTAGCAACCAGTAATAGCTCCATAAATGGGTATTTCATAAATTCCTCTAGAATACATGACTGGTTCTTACATTTCCACAGAACAGATTTCTGATGCTCAGAGTATCATTTTCCCCCTTACATTATTTTGCTTTACTTCACAGTATTTAGAATACCAGAGATATACTGGATTTACTATTTATCAAATAAAATAAGCTTTTTCTCTTGCTGCTAGGCACTAATGAGAAGAAACATGAGCGCAGATGGCACAAAAGTGCCAATAAGTCAGTGACTATTTTTGTCACCATCCTGAGGCAAAGCAATAATCCAATTGCTGGAGCCTGGGGTCCAAATTTCTTCTGATGAAGAGTACATTTTCTTGTTTTTATTGTGTTTGTTTGCACTTTCTAATTCGCTAAACTTTTGTTTATAAGCTGGAGATCCTGAAACATATGGAACCTTGAAGGTTTTGTAATTTATATTATCAATTTTATATATGCCCATCTTTCATGTTCTATGATGCCGTGGAGCTTCAGGATGCTGTTTAAGTAGGAGATGTCAGAATAGGACATTGGAGACCTGGGGAACAAATGTCAACCATGACCCTCCCAGTCTTTTCTCCTGCCGCACTTCCAGACTAGGTTAGTTTTCCAGCTACACGCTGTCATTATGTTTTAGTTTTTCTTCATTAATAATTTTCTTTATTGTATTCATATAATTGTTCACTCACTTCTATGTAACACCTGTCTTCTTCTGCTCTGTGCATTCCAACAAGAGTGCCAGAGAAATACACACCAACTACAAATCACTTCACCTTGAAAATTATCAGGGCTGTGGAGATAGCTCAGCAGTCTAAGTGCCTGCATAGGCAAGCATAAGGACCCAGGTTCCATCTCTGGCACTGCATGCCATTCTGGTACCACCTTGAGTGCTCCCAGCTGGCCACAGAGACTAGGTGTGGTGGTGCATGCCTGTAATCCAATACTGAGCAGGCTGAGACAGGAGGACCACTATGAGTCTGAGCTGTGTAGTGAGACCCTGTACCAAAACATAAAAGAAGAAGAAAATTATCAGAGGAAATATGGGTGTATTAAGTAAATGATAGTATGTTTGCTACTGGACCTTTACATACATTTTCCTAGAAGAAAAGAATCTGCTTGTTAAATGATAATGCTGACTTGTGTAAGTCTTTCTATTAGAGGATTTGCCAGCATTCTATTGCTGATGAAATTACTCTAAAATGTTTTAGAATAAGTGCAGTAGTTTTTCCCAGGTTTTAAAGATCAGAAATTTAGGAAAGTTTACACTGATATTTCTGGACTTTGGTTGCTTTTGATGGACACTAACACAAAGTGAGGCTAAGGCTGGCTGGTAGCCTGTCTTTCCATCTTCTTTTGGGTATTCTCCATTAGCTATGTCAGCATTAAGGACTTTGGGTTTCTTCAATGGCCTTTTGTCAGTCAGATGGATTCCACGGTGGTTGGGTTCTCTAGCTCAACTCTTCCAAAAAACCAGGAAAGCTGCATTCCCTCCCCGCATAAGCTACACTTGGAACATACAGTGTCACTTGGCCATGGTTAGTTAGCTAATTGACTAAAAAGGCCAGCCAGAATCAAAGAGAGGTTGTACAGTTCTGCAACTTTAAGTGGGAAGAATGGCAAGCAGATTAGGCAAAAATTTTGATGTTGTAAGAGTGAACCATATAAAGTACACATTTCTTTTCAGTATACTTTTCTGAAATCAGTATAACTACCTTCCCTACTCAATTTGTCCACTTATCTCTATCATAGTCTCTGAGACAATGATGGGTCTGGGGGACATGGTTCAGCAAAGACAAATACCTAATTTCTGTTGTTTGAGGGATTCTAATTTCTATAAGCCTTGGCAATGCAAAGGAATGGGTTTTGGAAACATGCCTGATGACTGGTTTCTTTTCTGATTCCTTATCATACTTATAGACTAGAGGATTCATCAGGTTAGTTATTTTAGCAGTAAATGCAAATGAGCAGGTCTGTATGAGCTGGTAGAACAGGAACGTCTCTATGGGAATCCCCTGGTGAGCAGAACAAGACAGATGTGTTAGCAGCTGCTCAGGTACATTATGAGTAAGGCCTCAGTGCATGTGAGTAATAGCCAGGCTGTTAATCCATTCAGAGACCATCAGATTTGACCATATGCCACAGCTGGACAAGTTGTGGGTCAAGCTCATAAGGCAAAAAGGAGAACAGGAATTAAACTACCTTAGCAAAAGAACACTCATAAAAAGAATACTTCCTCATTCACATAGGCAATGTGTGTGTTTTCAAATGTTACCAGAAACTCTTTTGATTTGTATCCATAAAATAAACAAACAGTTCTTTTTGTTTGCTATTTCATTTCTTTGAAATTATTTTTTTTTTCTTTTGAGATGAGAATGCTTAAGAAGAGAAGGCAAAGAAAGAAAAAAAAGAAGGAAAGAAAGAAAGGTGACATACGCACTACTCATAAACTGTATTATCCATCAGAAATTGTTCAGATTTGCAACCATAGATGCCATTTGGTAGAAGTCCAATTCTCATGGAGTGTGGCATTAATTATTGACACATATTCAGTAAAACATGACTGTCAATTGCATGTAAATTTCACTCAGTGTATTGAAACATCACAAAATATACATTAAATTCAAAATTACACTGCTTCTCCTGAAGGTCATGATTTATTTTTAGGTTGTTTAGTATTTTATTTGTACATGAAGCTTACAAATTCCCTCAGTATCATCAAACATACTTGCAAGAGTTTCAGATCTCCAGATTCTCTATATGGCCTTTTTCTTTCCAATTGTATTGATGTTGGAGATTGAAGCTAAGTACTGGTGCATGCTAAGCCCATGACCTGCCACTGGGCAACATCCTCAAATCCCTCCACAGGTTCCTATCTAATGAATTTTAGAGAGGAGCTACTAACTTCACACTTAAAGAGATCCTCTGTCTGAGGCTTTGGGTAACATTTTGAGAAACACTAGCAAGTTTCAGTGGTCCTTGATTTTGAGTAATTTTTATTGTTCTTCCAGAGGATCTTTGGCAACCTCTGGAGATAATTTTGGATGTGTCATTTGGGGGCTGGAACAAACTATATCCAGTGGGGAGCAGGCAGAAATGCTGATGAAATCCTACTGTGTAGGGGAGAGCCTTCCTTAATCTATTGAACCTGAATATCAACACTGGTTGAGGCGATTCATAAGGTTGAGTAGATTCATGTTTTAAGGGGATAACCATAGCCAATCAGGGAGAAATATGATGCTTTGAACACATTTCATAAAATGTTTATATAGAGTAACATTTTATATGACATTTATACAATATATATAACATAAATTGCATATTTATAGCACATAGATAAATACATAGAAACATTTCTTTGGATATATACATTTCTTTCCATACTAAATAATTTAAATTTAACTTTTGCTGTGAAAGTCTGGGAAATATATTAAGAATTTCAGCACTACTAAAAGCTTTATTTTGTAGAATATCTGCCACAAAACAGAAAAGCATACACGGTTCCTATGTCAGAAATGGTTTTGAGGTCTGTATATAGTATTTTGCTAATCTCAAATTCAGTTCACAAGTTCACAGACAGAAATTCAACAGGAGAGCAGAGGAGAGAGCTCAGCGGTCTAAGCTCTTGCCTGGCAAGCGCAAGGACCTGGATTCAATCCCGATACTGCGTTCCATGCACCAACGTAATAGCAGCACTGGGGAGGTTGAGACAGGAGAATCACTTATGACTCTGAGTTGTATAGCAAGACCTTATACTAAATAAATAAATAAATAAATAAATAAATAAATAAATAAATACATAAATAGTAATTCAGCTGACTAGGTATCTGCTTAGGCTAGACCAGGGACCACCTGCAGCGCTGGCCACCCCCTGGGCCGTGCTGATCCAATGACTGCCCGGTTTCAGCGTGGTAGTCGGGGCATGCTGGCGCACTCCTGTAATCCCAGCATGAAGGAAGCTGAAAACAGGATGATCACTATGAGTTTGAGCTGCTTAGTGAGACCCTGTACCAAATACATAAATTAAAAAAAAATCCTTAAAAAGAAATTAAAATCTTCTTTCAAAAAGCACCGACATATGGGCCAGGAGAGAACTCAGCAGAATAAGCACTTGCCTGGCAAGCGCAGGGTCATAAATTTAATCCCTGATACAAAAAACAAAAAAGAAAAGAGAATAAAAAGAAAGAAAGAAAAAAGAAGCACCCACATAGTTGAAGAAGTTTGGTATTAAGTGTATTCACTTATATATCACCACCTTTTACATTTTTAATATTTGAAACTATAGATTTATTTTCCCATTTTCATTTGTAGTACAAGGGGAATAAAAAAAGAAGAAGAAGAAGAAGAAGAAGAAGAAGAAGAAGAAGAAGAAGAAGAAGAAGAAGAAGAAGAAGAAGAAGAAGAAGAAGAAAGAGTTTGAGGTATTTCTTTCTATGACATCCTACAAAGATATTTCTTTAGAAGAGGTAGATGAAAAAGGCCGACTTCATATCAAAGCGGCCGTTTTCCCTCCGCACTTACCTCCCATTAGCATCAGTTGTGATTTTTTTCTGTTATGTGGAATAGCCGCGGCCTGAACATCAAATGCACCGCTCCTCCAACTCCATAAACTTCACGCAAAGCTTCCTAACCCTGTAAACTCTGCAAAGCTTTCTAACTCTGGTACTCCCCACCCCCACGCCTTTCTCCAGGCACTAGGCTGGGACACGTAGAATTTATTCTGATAAGGCATGTTTTACATAGTCATACCACCATTCAAGCCTGTGAGGTTCTCATAAATGGTCAACTCTTGGGCCATTTCTCAACGTTGTTTATATCAGCAGTCCATGTAGTCATGCATTCAACTATTATTTATTGAATGAGCAGCATGCATAGCTTTCTGCTAGGTGTGGTTAATAAAGCATGAGTAAGAGGGGAAAATTTGAAATTTATCACGTATCCAAGTGAGCAAGGACAGCATCAACACACACAGATGGGTCCATATTTTAAGGAGGAAATAGCGCAGGGCATGAGACAGCGGTGCAGGACGTGGCTTTTCTATGGAGCGTTGTCTCAAGCCCAGAGGACCATTTTTCCTGAGTGTCCATTTTTTTCAGTGCTTGATCCCAGAAACTCATGCATGTTGGGCAAGAGCTCTACCACTGAGCTACATTTCCAGCTTCTAGCGTACCTTCTAAAGGAACTGTGACCCACCCTATTTAGATATCTTGCTGATGTCAGCTCTGTTAGTTCTATTTTGTCTTTATGAAGAAGCACTCAGTTGATACAAAATTATTACCCAAATCATCATGATGTATTGAAAAGACAATATAAATACTTTTGTAAGCTGGCTTGAAGTTTTATTCCATCATGATGTGATTCTTGGGATTGTACTTATTTACATAAATTCTATATTATTCACTTCTAAGAAGAATATAAAATTTTTGCCATATCCTTAGCCCCAAATATTCAGAACACTAATTTGCAGCTTATTAAAATATTCTGTCATTTCTTTCCATAGTGTGTATATAACCACAGATTTCCTTCTGTCCTGCCTGCAGCTCTGTCTTGTTTGCTGTACATAATTATTTATAAACAATTATATACAAAATTGTATCTCCAGTAAGAATCTCTCATGTTAGCTGCTGGCCCACAGAAGAGTAGATGTCTGTGGGTTTGTAAATACAAAGATGTCTCCTCCGTATTTGTTCTTGGATTTCTTATAGCTATGCCAAGTATAGCATGTTTAAAGCCAAAAGATTTTTTTTCATTATTGCTTAGATCTAAAATGTGGTCCTAAATTTTCCTGTATTTGGAAGTTGGTTGGATGATGATGAGGAAATTCTTCTCTTCAGTGGATTCCTCATAGTTGAACTTGTGCTGGCCACATAGGTGGCTGTCTGGGGCAGGACCTGGAAGTTGTGTCCTTGTCCTCATATCCTCTACTCTCTCCCTGCTTCCTGGCTTCCATGGAGTGACCTGCCTTTCTCTGCCATCCTCTTCTGCTGCAACTTTGTCCTTGGAGCCAGACAACTCCAGACTGAGTTCTGCTGAAACCCACAAACCGCATAAACCTCTCCTATAAGTTATGGAGACAGGGCATTTTGTCCCAGCAATGAAACAATGAAAATAATTTACCACACATTTGATTTTTAAAATGATTTTTAGTAAAGCTGATATAAAGGTTCCAGTTCTACTAGAGACATTGTAGCTCCAGGTCTTTTATAAGACCCTGGAGACCAAGTTACCAGCGTGCAGACTGTGGCAGGAACCTCACATCCAGTAGGCTGTCTCCCATCCTTGCTCCTTTAAAAGACCATATCATACACAAAAGATCGAATCATTTTAAGATAAAAAAATCTGAGACCCAGTCCTAGCCCAGGTCCGGTGAGTGTGTGGAGAGCTTCCTGCTACCCTGCGCCGGCGAACCAGTCCCAGCCCAGGCGCAGCG
>NW_004524587.1:18742165-18758603 GCF_000260255.1 Octodon degus
TGTTGAAACTGTACTTCTGATTTGATTTGAAACTGTCTCATTGCTATCTGTTTATCAATAAAACTGTAGAAAAAAAAAGATAAAAAAATCTGTCGACTAATGCATTGGTCTTAGGTTGAATTCTGTTGAAAATCATTTCTTTTCCAATGCTTATCATAGATATAAATATTTTGTTTTATACTTGATTTTCAGATTAGTGCCTATTCCTCCCATAAGCACGTAGGACTGCTAAAGAAAGAAAATAAGACTGCTCTGTTCACTGCTCTGCTGCACATCAAGCAAATTGCCAGCTATATCACATGGCTCGATAAATACTTTTGATTGAATGAATGCCTGATAATGTCCTCACTAAATCTAACCATCCTTGTAATTTTGAGCAGCCACATCTCAAATATTAAAAGATAATTTTAATTCAAATAGTTTTCAAATGCAGTTTCTTCTACATTGCAGTAATTTAAAATTGGTTTAAAACTTTTTGTAAATCTGGGCATGGTGGTGCAAGCCTGTAGTCCCAGCTCTGGGGAAGCTAAAAACTGGAGTATCACTATAAATCTAAGCTACATTATGAGACCCTATACAAAATACATTTAAAAAAATAAAGGTTTGGTGATATAGCTCAGCGGACTAAGCACTTGCTTAGGTAAGTGCAGGGGCCAGGGTTCGATCCCTGGCACTGCATGCTGGGTCAACCCCTCCCCGCGCCCCAGGTGCACCGAGCCAGCGATGGAGTCCAGGCATGGTGGCTCATTCCTGTAATCCCAGACTAGGGTGGCAGAAATCAGGAGGATCACTATAAGTCACAGCTGCTTAGTGAGACTGAGTACAAAAAAAAGCCAAAACAAAATAAACAAAAAAAGCTGAAACTTTTTGTAAATAACTAATTATTAGATAAATTTCTTCCTTTCGTTTATCAATGTACTTTAAGTCCTGTTACTGCACAGGCACTGTGCTAAATGGAAAAGATTAGAAATATAAGAAGACATTACTGTTGCCCTAGTTTGAAGTGTGTTTAAATCTGTGGTGTTAGCACATTATCAAACACAGACTTTCTCTAAAATAACCAGTCATCATCATAAACAGGAATATATATATATATATATATATATATATATATATATATATATAAATGCAGTGCAATATTTCTAACTATCTAAAGACAAATATGAACATTATAAAAAATTCCTATAGCCAAGAGAGTAAGTAAAAGGTCATCAAGTTGTTTTAATTAAAGCAATTCATTTGAGGACAAAGGGACAAATGCTATGGAATACAGAGCCCCCAGATTTCAACTCAGCTGTCAGTAGATTCTGCTTCAGAGTGAGCCGGGGCAATTCATATTCTATGCTAAAAGCAAATAACTTTAATTAAGCCTGGCTCATGGGTCCAAGCCTGGGAGACCTTTTTAATAAAAGAGATCACATGAATGAGAAAAATTTATTCACAATCTCACTGGGGCTATTTCTCCCTCCTTCTGAACTGACTTTGACGGTTCCTTCAAAATATTTGAAGATGGGAGTAGAAGAAAGAAAATCAATTCTGACCTGTAGCATGACATTTATTAAATAAAAAGTAGTGATAATGTTATAGACAGTTTGTTGACAATACTGAAGATTAGGAAAAGGTAAATTAAATGTTGTACAGTCTATAATACTTCCCTATATGTGAATCAGTTACTACTTGTCTTTCATTGCAACAATTCAACTAAACAATTCAACTACCACTGGAAGAGCCAGATACTGTTTTAGATTCTGGATCAGGGACAGAATACAAAGGACCATAAATGTCTCAGAGTATATACTACAGTGGATAAAGTAGCTCTGCATTTTGATAAAGAACATGCTTCCATATGTTATGTTAAATTAGAATGCATAATATAGATAGCATAAATAAAATATAAAGTGAGTGCAAGTCATATAAATTACATACACAGCCAACAGCATTTGCTGGGGTTGGTGGATGTTTGAGAAAGAATATTTGTTACTTCTATGAACCTGCACCTCTGGGTGGCTTGTCGTCAGAAATCTCTAAATGCTGAAGAAACTTTTCATCTGTGATGCTTTATCCTTGAATTGATCTAGTCATCTTTCCGCTCTCATTTTCACATCTATTTCTGAGATCAAATTTGTTGCTGGAGACACAATCTGTTGTTGCTTTTGGACGATGTAGCTTCAATGTTCAAAACTTTGTTTCTCTGAAACATTATTCTCAATAACTAGTTTCAGAAACAGCAGGAGAAACAGGACAATAATGCTGAAAGTAAATTTTCACTCAATATAAAAACTATAATGTTCTTTGTGTTCATAATTAAAACATAGAGAGACATGCAGATCTCTGTGCCAATGTTGTATTTTTGTTATGTGATGCGTCTTGTCATATACAGTTCAAAGATATATGTGCATGTCCAATAAAAATACATGAAAAGCAACAAACACACACACACAATTCTTTTATGCCTGAGTCATGATTGTATATAATAGAAAAGTATTGGGCTTGAAGATAGTGAATCTAGGGTTAAATCTTTAATATACTGGTGAAAAGATGTGTTTTACATGCATGATTTTCTCTTCTGCTTAAATAACACATGTCTCCTGTATTTATGAAAAGACCAAAATACTTTGAAAACTTTCCTCAAAACATTCTGAAGTTAATTAACTTTTAATGATGTTTCAGTATGTATAATGAAAGTAATTTTAAATATCATTATCAGCTAAGAAGTTTTAGTGACTACCTCTAACTCTAAAAAAGGAAGACAGTAAGACATTAGGACTGTCATCTGAGAGTGGAGTAGTATTCAATGATCATTTAAAAAGAAGAAGAAGAAATAATTTCCTGAGAAACTCAAACTTTGTTTTTGTTTATTTTTTAGGATATGCAAGTTTGCTGAGATAAGATGAAATCTGTAATAAAATATCTGGTTAAAAGGTATGCTGTGGTATATCTTTTAAGTTGAAAAAAGAAAAATGGATTCGATCTCTCGCTCATCATCACCTATGTCAAAACTTGAGGAAGCATAAATTAAAATTTTCATATATCAACACTAAACCCATAAAATTGTGTTAACAGCTGGTGTAGCTGTCTTAAATCTTTAGTCTGCTGGATAAATATGTATTTAAGAATACAGTGTGTGTGGCCTTCACAGAGTCATACTTCTAAATGTTACAGCAGTTCCAACATACTTTCAATTAAATAAAAATTAAAGCTCAGAAAATGTCATAAAAGGGTAACCTAATATTTGATCACTAATATGCTTATGCAAAAGTACATTTACAACTGTGCATTCAGAAATAATCTGATCCCCTTTCTAAGATGCAAAAGCCATGGTTTAAGATAATGTTTTGAGTAAACTTTAGGGCAGAATTTCTAAGCAGTCTATGCCTTGCAAATAAATCTCTGCTGATTATGAGTCCAGTAAAGTACTGAAATGCTTGGAGTTTTTTGTTCAGTAAACAAAACACAATGAGTGAGCCCCGTTCTTGTTTAAAAATCAAGAGGGATTATCTAATCTAAGTTATAAGAGACTTTCAATGAATTCAATAATCTCCTCAAGCTGGATCAGAACTACCTGTGTGTTCACCTGTGTTAAATACAGAGGTATTCAGGTCATCATTAGACATGAAACGTTGATAACTCATTGTTTGACTTAAAGTGTAACAGTCTGGTCTCTTCTACTTAAGTACATTGAGTGGTTTCCCCTCTGAAGAATGTGCAGAAGGGATTGGTGTTCTCCTTTCTTACTCAAACATCCTCCTGTAGATAGCTATTCAGTTATCCCACATCATTTGCTCATTAAGTACAGTTTAATACTCGGCTTCTTTTTTTCCCGTTTATCATAACTCTTCTCAGCCAACACTTTCATCATTGTAAATGAGAAACTTTCCACATGTGCCATTTCCAATACATTTATTTCCAAGTGACAGAGTGTCATGTCTAGGTATAAAACAAACCACTCTGCTGGACGCTATCATAAAGAGGAAAAAATATGCTCTGAGGAAAGCTTTGCCTTTTAAGATGTAACAAAAAAAACAAATACTGACATCATATATCACTGCCAATGTGTGCAATGGAAAATACATACAAGTGATCCCCTCTGGGAAGATCCTTCCTTTTTTTAAAATTAATTTTGTATAATCCTCTTGTACTTTATCACTAGAGTTTTACTTTCAAGTTGAGAAATCAAATGAAAACACTAAGTGTTTAACTAGATATTACAATAGTAATGGGTACCACTCATAAGGGCAAAATTACATTTCATTTTTCCAAAGTCTTTTTAGTATTTTCAAATTTATGTTATATATGAATTAAATGTTATTTAATATATTAAATCTTGCTTATATATAAAATGCATATATACAATTTACCTGATAGCTACATTCTTAAAGGGTTCAATTTGATAGCTAAATATATATGTACATTGGGTTCAAACAGACATCATTTCTTTGTGTTGGAAATATGCAACACTCGTTCTTGTATTAGCTTTGCTGAAATTTTCAATCTCTGTCAGTCATATTTATCTTACAAAAATAAGTGTCATAAGCTATATATAATCTCAAAGCACATCACTGTATATCTGAATCTTTACTAGCTTCTATGCAGAGGCCCAGGGTGATGACAGGAACTCTTGGTTCCAAAATACTTGTTTGTTTACTATAGCAAACAATGAGGATGCGTTTTCTTATTTTGAAAGAAGCTCATTTTTATGTTACATAGGGAGCGACCATTACTTCTTCAATAGAAAGGCATTTTTATTAAAATAAACTTATATCATGCTTTGCCCCTCATGAAACCACAACTGAGATACCCAATTTGAATCACTGTGATACCTGAACATAACAAAGCATTTGATACTTTATGTCACTTGCAAAACAATAGGCCGTAAAAAATAGGACTTATATGTTGACTTAAATTGAACTCTGATTGAGTGGAGCTAATGGTTTAGAATTACTTTTTCCTAATGCAGCATCAGAGCTTTTTAGGCTGATCAGATTAGTTAATACTTAAAATCACAGATGAATTTTTCACCTCTTCCCAACTTTAGGTACTGTTTTAAAAGACGAAGACCTTGTGGGAGTCCTAATTAGAGTAATTATAGTTTGATTGACTTACTTTGGCATTGAAATGCTTAGAGCAGGTTATTCCTTTATAAAGAGAAAAATTCCCTGTCCTATGTCTATCACGTTTAGGATTTTCACTCATTTCATGGGGCATAAGCGTGGTATCTGACAGGATAGAATAATTAAAATCTGTGCCATTGAAACTTGATGCATGAATGTCTGGCTATACATCAGTAAGGAAAAAATGAGAAAGGGAGAAAAAAGGTGTAAGAAGAAACAGACACACTGAACTGCGCAGCATAGATTTAGACTTGAGAGTTGTTTCTTCCTTCCCTTCTTTCCTGAGTAGACTGAAAACATTGTTGAGAAAGTCAAGTTTAAAATCCCTCATGGAAACAGAAGGGAAGGTTGGAATCGTGAAGTCAGGAATAGCTGAGGTGTGGCTCAGATACCTCAAGGGCTGGTCATCTTTCCTTTCAAGACAACTGCCCCGGCATTGTCTTCTGTGCTACAATCATTATGCCCTCAACACAGCAGCTACTGAAGTAAGAATTTCCAAATAATAGTCATATGTTGACTTACATTGTTATTATAATAATGGAATGAGATAATGAATCTCAGATTTCAAATCTGTTGTGCAGTGATGGTCTCTCTAATGCAAATGTTTGTGTCTGAATCACAGTACACACCCTTTCTGTGCTCAAATTTCTCATCTTTATTGCTGTTTAATCTCGGGTAGCCTACCTCCTACCCCTTCAAACAATCCCCATAAACGAAAGTTTTTGGCCTATGTATTCATCATTATGACTCAGCACATACACAATGCGGATATATAGAAGATGTCCACAATTTGAGTTGAATTCTTATTTTTTTCTTCCCTTTTTTACTAGTACATTTGAAACAGATATTAAATATATTCAACATGGGGCACTGATATAGCCATTTCTTCAGGCTCAGAGTGTACAAATTTTCTAATCTGAGAAAGTACCTTAAGAAAAATTCTGGAAAAGTTATTTTATTTTATTATTTATTTATTTATTCTTACTGAACCAAAGAACAAGACATAGTCCTGAGATCCAGGTTCCAGGGAAATGGATGGAATAGGCAATTTTTTAAATATGTCCTTTCCATGCTTTTTTTTTTCACTTATTTTCCCAAACTTTTAGTTAAACAATATGCATATATGTGTATATATGCCAGTATGTATATACATTTGTTCAAATGAACACAAGCATATTCATTTCATTCCCCATTAGTGATATTCTTATTAATTCACTCTATGTCATGGAATTTTCCAAGATTCAATTTATGAATCGTACAATCACTTTAAACTTGCAGTATAAATGCCTTTCACTTAATTATTTTAAATCATCCTGCAACTTTTATGTAACATAATAAATGCCCACTTTATTTGCTTCTGGGGAAAAAGTTAAATTTTGCACGCATTAGTAAGTAACTAAAGAACAAAGTAATTAACACTTTTCAATGCTTTGTGATAAGCACAGCCATAACATAGCAATTAAGTCCTCACAATCCACATAGAAGATACAGGAAATTATAGTCTTTAAAGTCTGTATTAAAATTTGGAAATCTGTTTTAGGTGACTGTAGAATATGCTTGTATATATTAGGTAAGGTGGCGAAAGTTCAATTTAGTTTAAAGTTTTAATTAGACAACCTGCAATCATGTACTTCTGAATGACAGCTTAAAAAGTAAAACTTTGAGCTGAATGAGTTTTACTGATAAAGCATCATGACATTCCTAATTAAATGTGGACTGAAGGACAAAATAATTTAATGTACATAAACATTTTGATTTAGCAGCCACCACACTTCTATTGTAAAATTCATGATCAAGAATAAGGTTTTACAAGTGAGTATATAATTTTCATATAGTTAGAAAGCTACAGATATTTGGTCCTATCCAAAGAATTGTCCTCAGGATTTTTTGTGCTGCTCAGTTACTATAATTTGTTATAACACCAAATCAAAATATTAAATATGGGGCCAGAGTGATAGCTCAACAGACTAAGCACCTGCTTAGGCAAGCCCAGGGATCAATCCGCAACACCACATGCCACGCTGAACCGACCTTGGGTGTGCTGAGCTGGCCAATGAGTCCTGTAATCTCAGTGCTGTAGAAGGAGGCTGAAATAGGAGGAACAGTAGGAGTTTAAACTGCATAGTGACACCCTAAACAAAATACTAGAAAGAAAAAAGGAAGAAAGAAAGAAAGAAAGAAAGAAAGAAAGAAAGAAAGAAAGAAAGAAAGAAAGAAAGAAAGAAAGAAAAATTTGGCAGATAAATAATGTACTAACAATAAGATAACAATAAAATAATTCTTCATTCTGAACATAGTCATAAGAAATTACAAGATTAATCTGACAAACATTCCTGATTTTCCCACTCAATTTCTATTGATGGAGAGATTCAAATGCTAGAAACTAAATTTTCTTTTATGTCTCTACATTAGATTGTTCCACTCATGGATAAAGTGTTAAAAAAGACATAATAGATCAAAGTTGTAGCATAACAAACTTATGGTTATATGATAAAATTAGGACTTGAAATATACTTTTCAGAAAATGAATCAAGGCTTGCGATGTAACTTTAATCATAATATTATACTCAATACATAAAAATTTTCTTCCTTCTTCTTATCAGGGTTGTTTTGTCAGTTTTAATCCTATGACAAAATATTGGAAATATCTCCTGTTACCAAATGCGTCAAATATGGGTTTCTTCAGTGCATGAGTCTATTGATTGAATCAGAGCTTTCATGATTCAATTCAAAAGCCTAAACCTTAAACATAACACATTATTTTGGAGGCATTTTCATCTTTTTTTAAAAATCTGTTATTTATATATTTGCTACAGGGTCTCACTATGAAGTTCAGACTCGTAGTGATCCCTCTGTCTCAGGCTCCCCAACTCTGGAATTGCACATGTGTGGCACAATGCCTAATTTCACTGGCTGACACAGCACTCCTGGGGTCTGGGGATCCGCATAGCATGTGGTACTGGGAATTCAACCCATATCCTTGCGCTTGCCAGGTAGGCATTTAGACCACTGAGCTATGTTCCCATCCCCAGCATTTTCAATCTCAACCACAACAAAACTATTTGGGTTTCTCAGCACATGGATTACATGGCCTTGGACACGGGGAAAATCTCTCAGAGCCTGAGTTTCCTCACCTGCATGCTGTAAATATTGATAGAATTGGAGTTGTGAAGAGCAAAGAATACTTTCAAAAAAAGTGAAATGTCTAGGCTAGTGAGATAGCTCAGTGGATTAAGTGCTTGCTTAGGCAAGCACAAGAACTGGGGTTTGATCCCCAGTACCACGTGCTGGCCCCGCCCTGGGGTGTGCTGACCCGGTGATGGAGTCTGGGCATGGTGGCACATGCCTGTAATCCCAGATGCTGGGGAGGCTGAAAACAGGAGGATCACTACAAATCTGGACTGTGTGGTGAGATCCTGTACCCAAAAAAAGTGAAATTTCACTAAATCGTGGATAAGCTTTTCATATTACTTGCTATTGTTATGCATGACACTCATCACAGCAAATTCAGTGGGTGCTACAGTATTTATTTAATCACACACACACAAAAAAAAAAAAACCTCAGAGAACTGTGTACTGAGGCATTATAATTAGCTACAGGCAATGAAGCCTAGCTTCAGTTTGTGTCTTACATTTCTCTCACTGCTGGGACAAAATACTTGATACTCAAAGTTAAGGAAGGAAAGGTTTATTTACCTCACAGATAGTGGAGGTTTCAGTCCATACTCTGCTGGCTCCAAGGTAGACTGGCACATGGCAGAGGGCAGCAGTTCACAAAGCGGAAAACAGCAAAGAGAAAAAAGGGAGGAGCCACAGCTACAACTTCTAGCAAACCTCTCTCCCTTCTTCCCACGCTGACTGTGAAGACTGGAGCTCTTCTGAGGAAGTGGAACATTCCATCCTTCCTCCATTGTTTTTTTAATATCTTTTAAGTACTGAGTCATTCTAGGGTGGAGCCTCCATGCCCTAGGAAGGGGCTTCGCCACCCTAGGATGTGGGATTGCTGAGTCAATTAAGTTAAGTTTTAACTTTAAGTTGAGACAATGGGTCAATCACTACATTACGTATATAAAAAGAAATGAAAATAAGATATTTTTTCCAAATTCACTATTTAGAACTTGATATTGTAAATGCATTCTAATCTTTAGAAATATTATATTTAAGGTATAAGATATACATATATGATATTAATAGGAGTACATATTTTTATGTATATATGCTTATATAAATACATATGGACAAGCACAAATGTATCATGACCTTTTCAAGACTTGTGTCTGGATGACTGGTTGAATTCTACTCTTCTTTTTCCCAATTAAAGAAGGAAAGAAATTCCCCAAAGGGTTTGGCTGGGGGCACAAACACATTTTCTCAAAAATAATTTCTACCAATCTATATATATAGAATATTGAAAAGGTCAATGTAATACAACATGAAATCTAATTCTTTGCAAGCATGAAACATTAAAATTTGGATGCATCAATTAGGTTTGTAAGAGGACATAACACAAATTGAACCTATAATTGGGACAATGATAGTAATGAGAACAGGAAACGAAATGAATTTAATGACACTATAGGTCACTTTTAATTTCAACATTTGTGAACTTCCTTGCTGTTTCAATATGCATAATCATGACACACAGATACACACTAGTTGTTTTAAGTATGAAAATATAATTTGGAAATATGAACCTACAGCATAATGTAAATATTAGCAGAGCTCTATGATGTAATTGTGTTAAATAATATTCACAGAAGTTTCCTATTTTCCTTTAGTAGCAATTCTCAACCCAAGTAGGGCAAGTGTTTTGAAAGTTTTCAAATTACAAGCAGCCAAATTTTATCTAGAATTGTTGAAATCAGAGTTATAAAACTACCTATGGGCTATGTCTCAGTTGCTGCTCTCTCATTGGTGGGAGAAGTACCCAACACTCAAAATTAAGGAAGGAAGGGTTTATTTAGCTCACAGTTAGTGGAAGTTTCAGTCTATAACTGGCTGGCTCCAAGGGAGAATGACACATGGCACAGAGTGGCTGTTCATGGCAGCAGCAAAGAGCAAGACTGTGGCACCAGCTCAGGCAACTAGCTGGCCTCTCTCCCCTCTTTACATTGCAAGGCAAATTACCCACCCCAGGGCCGGGATGTAGTATTCACACCTGCCATCTCAGCATTGGATTAAGAATCAATCACAGAATTCAGAAGCCACCCCATGACTGCATGAGGCTTTTGGGGAACAACTAGAAACAAAACAAAACAGTAAGCCATTGGAGAAAGAATAAAGTTGAGAGCAACCCCAAAAGCTATCATAACATAAACAGGACTAGAACTCTGCTCTCTGGCACACTACCTTAGGACTCCTTCCTGTGTCATCCAAAATATTTATTAACTCCACACTGTGTGAAAACAGTGACTCTATCTTCTTCCTATTCATTGAATGAATAAAACTTCTGTCACTTATCCAGAGAAAAGAAGTCAAGAAAAACTCATCAAGAGTGTACAAGTCTCCTTTGTTTTCTTTTTTTTTTCTAAATTTTATTTCAAAGAGTAAAAACAGAAGCAAAAACAAATACAAAAAAGGACAGAAACAGGGTAACTGTACAACAATACATATGTCACAGATTTTCAAAATAGGAATAGCTAATTACTAATTATTTTTATTGCCAAATTGGTTGTTCAGATTAACAGATATAGTTATGTAAGATTGGGGTAAAATGGAATATTGGTGCTTTCTTTTAAGGAATTTTAATTTTTTTCTTCTCCTTTTTGTTTTAATTTATTTTAAATAGAATATAGTAATTGATAAGATGTAATAATGGTACACATTTAGAAAATCAAGATGAACAGTACTCAACCAGAGGTTTTGTATTACACATTACTGTCTTCGATGTAGTTGCTCAGATCACAGCATACAGAGTTAGTCAAGGTGAAGATTCTAAACATTGACTAGTATTTTCAAAAAACTGATGGAAATTATGGATACAATCACCTCAGCCTTTCTGTATATATACTTGCATGTTTTTCCTCCTCACTTTTTCCTTATCTTTTCTCCTTTGTCTCATCTTTGTTGTTTAATCCTTAAATTCATTTTCTTTGTGTTTTACTATATCTATTATACCTTTCAGATTTTATTTATTCTTTCAGGGCCCTTCTTTTTCTCTTCTTCTCTTCTCTTCTCTTCTCTTCTCTTCTCTTCTCTTCTCTTCTCTTCTCTTCTCTTGGTGGTACTGGAGATCGAACTTGGGATATTGCAATTGCCCAGCAGGTGCTTATGCCGCTGAGCTACATCCGGGACCCTTTCTCTTCCTTCTTTCTTTCTTTCTTTTCTCCTTTTGCCCATACATGTTGTTTCTTCTCTTTGAACATTTCCCTTATCTTTCACAGAATCTCTTGTACCTTTCAGATTCTATTTACTCTTTCAGATTCTCACATAGTGAGACAATACAATGTTTACATATACAGGATTGACTTACTGCATTTTAGAGTATAGGGTCTAGCTGCATCCATTTACCTATAAAAACCTCGAGTTTATCTTTTTATATCAGTAATACTGCATCGTGTAAAAATAACACGTCCTTTTAACTATTGCTTATTTGATTGGCATTTGGGTTGCTTCCAAGATTTAGCTATGACAAATCATGTTGCTATAAAAATGGGTGCATATACATGGCTGTGATGTGATTTCAGTTCTTCTGGAAAAATACCCAGAAAAGGAATAGCTTGGTTGGAAGACACTCCAATCCCAGCTTTTTGAGGAATCTCTATAATGATTTCCACAGTGGATGCACCAATCTGCACTCCCGCCAACAGTGATGAAGGCTTCCTTTTTCCCCACAGTCTCTGTGGCATTTGTCATCAGTAGATATCTTGATGATAGCTATTATAGACAAATTAGCTGGGTAATTGTAGTACTGATTTCTGGTGGTCTAAGAGGTGGTTCATGCTTGCATTTTTTGTCTCTTCTTTTTAATTGTTTTCACCAAATTTGCATGTTTATATCTGTTAAACTGAACAACTAATTTGAAAGTCAATAATATGCAATACAACCAAAATTACTGAATTCCTATCACTTATTTGGTGGAATTCTATATCATTTATTTTTAAACTATTTTTTATTCTTTTCAGAAAAATTCTATTCTTTCCTTGAGGCGTCTTCAGGAACTATTAACTCTTTTGTCAGATCCAGAGCAGAAATGACTGAATGCAGAAAATGCTCTGGAAATCTGTGATATATTTGATCAGCACTGAAAATATGATAAATCTGTTTATATCCTGAGTATAGTTTGTAATTGAAGAATTTCAGGCTGATAAACATCACTGAAAAAACATGTTGGACATGGCTACACAAAAAGGAACTGAGTAACATTCCTCTTCTCTCTGGGTGTGTTCATTCTACCTTTTCTGTTCTTTTTGGTTTTATGCTTTTTGTTGGTCTCCCATTAACATAAAAAGGTGATTTGAGGGTGGGCAGTGTTTTCTAAGCTTTCCAAATCAAAGATTTTACTTTACTGCACTCATGGATTTGACTCATTATTCTTTGACAATTCACTTTGCAAATATTAAGTGTCAGATTGCTGTGAGCTTTGAGTCAGAAATAGAGCAAAAGAAACCAGGCATTTTGCTTCAGATACTATAAAAATAAATAGGTGAGTCACTATTAAGGTATTATACAGTAAAGCTAAAGTAGAGCATTTACAAATAACTTAATGTTGCAAGGAATACACACCCATATTGGTAGCAGCACAAGTCATAATAATTAAATCTTGGAAATAGCTCACTTGCTCATCAACAGAAATAAAGATAAAGGAAATGAGGTATTTCTATACACTGGAGTACTTAAGCATGAGACATTTGTAGGTAAGTGGATATACCTTGAGACCATACTAGTAAGTGAAATAAGTTAGACAGACATGCTCAAATGCCACGTGATTTCTCTTATATTTGGACCCCAAAATACAAATAAGAGCAAAATAGAAGTTAAATAATATGAAGTAGAGAGAGATTTTTCAAAGAAGAATGGGAACAGGAGGTGTCAGAAGGTGAAAGTAAAGGGAGGTTAAGAGTATGGAATTTTCAAAATTGAGAGAAAATACAGTAGAGGTTTTGGAAGTCAACAAGGAACACAAGTTGGATGAAGCAGGGAAGGATGAGAGGGTTCCATGGTAAAAAGAAAAAGAAATAAGATGTGCGCTGTATGTCCCAGGATATATGTAGCTATGTATTGTAAACGTGCACCCATAACAAAAAGAATGAGAATATATTGTAGGATAAGGTATTTATTTCAATAACTCCAGCTCCTGGGAACAGTGTTCTTTTTTAAAAACATGGTCTGGCAATGCAGCTCAGATTCCCAGTGATCCTCCTGTCGCAGCCTTCCCAGTGCTGGGATTACAAGTGTGCAGCACAGTTTCCATGGCTGGTTCAACGCAGGGCCAGGGGCCAGCACAGCATGAGGTACCAAGGATTGAACCTGGGTCCTTGTGCTTGCCAGGCAGGCACTTAAAACACTGAGTAGCCATCTGCTTGGACAAACAGTGGTCATTAGTATTTATCTTGATGATGTGATCTGGTATGAATCATTTATCTAAGGGGATCTTGCTAGAAGGCTGATGAGAAGAGGTAATTATTTTAGAGAGAAGGAAAGCTGAATACTGCTGAAAGAGCACTTTGGGTCAAATAGGCTGAATTGGAGTAACTGAAAGCAGGCAAGCTATTTAGGAGTGATCTTATTAAATTTATAAGTTGATATGTGTGTCAGTCCATAGGTGTAACCCCCAGCCCAAACTTGGAGAATGGCTGCAGTGCAAATGCTCAGTCTGAGCTCATATATGTTCATTGATAAGCGATTGAAAATTTTGGCTAGAAAATTTTCTCCCATTTTTAGCAAAATCATCATCTCTGTAGATGTTTTGAAAAATGTCTGAAGAGAACCATAAATAATCTTTCAGATTTTCACTAGCTTAAAGGTGTAAGAGTGGGGTAGAATAGGCCCAAGGGAACTGAGAGCTTCAAATGAAATCTCTCCTGTCCTGCTGCATGGAAGAAGGAGTGCAGAACAAATAATCATCAGAAGGAGGACCATAAGAATCAAGATAAAAGAAAAATCCTAGACTGAAGGATATAATGTAAAATTTTTGGATTTGGGAAACTATCACTACTTGAGGACTATGCAAGTCTTGACCCCTTAGGGACAGTAACAAATGAAACATGACACAGGTCCTGCCTTTACTCAGTGCAGATTAGAAAGAGAATTTATTATTGGATCAAATCAAAATTGAAGAAATAAAATTAAGAATAGTGTCAAAAGAAAAAATAAAACAGATGAATTTTAGCATGCAGGACATTAGATCAGAAATAAGTGTATCCTAATTATAGATATGAATATGCTCAAGTAGTATAATTATTTCTTATTGCATTCATTTATAATCTTATTTCTAACAACTCCCAGGAACTGTAGTGAACCAAGATATGTGTGATTCCTAACTACAATACTCTCCTAGAATCTCCAGTATTTTAATAGGCCCCTTCAAGACACAGTGAATTCCCTGAATAATTGAAATGAACAATCTTTATTGTACTGGTGTCTTCTTGAAAAAGGAGAGGAGGTATGAAATTATTTATCTATATACAAGTGTATAAAACATTTATATAAATATAATGCAAGTCTATATAAACCTATTTATTTACTGATTTACTATCTCTCTGTATGTGTTCCTTTTTCTCCAATCAGTCTGTTTCTGGAGATTATCACTTTAGCATCATCCTGCACCCAAGGAACCCTGGGACATCTCTATCACTTCATCATTCGAACTTGCCAAGCCCTCTCTTTTCTTCACAAATATAATGAGATCATCTATTTTGTTTTGAAACAGGGTTTGTGGTTCCCTGAAGTATGCAACTCTCTCCTCAACCTGCCTATATAGCCAAGGTTCTCAAAGCACTTGTAGGCTTTAACTACTTTATCCTTTCCCAGGTATGGCCTGGATAATACAGGACTGAGAATTAGAGCTACTGTCACAGCCAAAATTGAATACTAACACAGCACTGCTTGGAAGCTTTTCTTTCAGGGCTTTGCTCAACAAAGGGAAATTCTCTGATGTGCTGGCCATTGTAGAATACCACACTGCATGTTGTATTGGGATTTGGGTTCAACTAGGCCTCGCTTCCTTCATTCCTAACTTTTTCCCCTTCCTTTGTAATCTGCACTGTATTATTAGCTCCTTGTAGGAAGCCTCCTCTTCTGTCATCCCAGGCTAACTTCTAATTATATTTCTGTTTTTTCCATGACATCACTTCCTCCATAGTGTGAGGACTACATGAGAAGCACCCAGGCTGTGTCCCCAGCCTACCTTCCATGAGGCAAATTTTTTTTAATAATTCACATAATTGTCCATTCACATATAATGCAGTTCAGAATAAACATTTATTTTTTTATGTTCCCTCACCTAAGAGCCAGGAATATCTCCTTCTGTTGTGAATCCAAATGAATAGTCATAACTTGGTTCATGAACATTTCTGCTTGCACAGTATTTGCTTTGCATAACCTCACTATCTGTCTGAATAACAAATATCTTAGACATAGCATGCAACAGGTATTTTCCATCAAACACTGATATGACAAACTAGATTAAGTTCAACAGCCTATGTTATAGGGTAAGGAAATCATTAAGCTTCTTTTCTGGAGGGTTAACAACTTAAGTTTGCAGACCAAAAATTAGTAAAAAAAAAAAAAAAAAAAGAGTGACAAAGATAGCCAACATTTTGGCCCTAGCCATTCAAGGTCAATGAGGACTCAGGACATAAGAGAACCTATAGTGTAATATCCTATAACTCAGTGATGTCCCAAATTTTCTGATCAAGGAGATTATGGGGCTACAGTGGAAAGTGATTGAAAATGTAGAGTATGTCTAAAGAGAGTCACATGGAGAGAAAACATTCTCTCAGGCTTTCACAGAGAGCAAATTTGTCAAGCAATGGCCGTGACTCAACCTCATGGCTGACACTGACAAAGGATCTACAAAGTGCAGTACAGGGTTTCAAGGTAAATCCTTAGGGGATATGACTGACCTTGTCAGATACAAAAGTTACATTTCTTGTTATATAGGTCTTGCTTTATTTTGATCTTAACCATCCAGCAGAAAAGCATAACCATGAGGTATAAAAAGTAAAACCATATTAATATGCTGCGCTGTAAAGGGCTCAAGTGAACAACTTCTTACATTGCCAGTCCATTGGATAACCCACTACTATTATGGACTACTGGACTATATTGGATTATTTTGCTGAATTCATGCACCTACAATGTGTAAATGGTAATGGAGTACCCAT
>NW_004524587.1:18758703-18768751 GCF_000260255.1 Octodon degus
ATATTTAGGATAGCTATACACCTAATCTCTCTTAATTTAATGAGAAGAAAGATTTGTACTAATAGTATTTGGACAAGATATCATGTCTGCATCTTGTACTGTGAAACAAAATAAAAATTTATTTTGCAAACAAAAGTAATCAGCAATATCTTCCTTCTGTTTGCAAACTCCAGGGGACAAACTTGGCCACAGCCATTGTCCTCACACAAATGCCACCATCTTCCTCAAAACTATAAAACAAAGTAGGTTTGCAAACCAAGGTTTTATTCTTTACATTTGTAAATATATAGAGATGTTAATTGTTGAAATATTGGCATACGTGTATAAATGATATATTCTGATATATCGTAGAGATATATTTATATTATTATTATACTTTCTAAAGCTTTAAAACACCATGAAGAAAGGAGTGTATGAATGGAATTATGATAGAGGAATAAAACTGCAATTATTATGTTTGTCTCTTGATGAGAAAATAATTACCTTTATATACAAAATCTGTGCTTCCTAAAGCTATATTTGATTTTGCGATCCTCTGAGATCCTAGAAAGACAGACGGTGGAAACCTGTGGATCCTCTAAATTTCAGTTTCCTTCTGGGTAGAAAGTGCCTGTGAGGTGGTCTTTGTATGAGCACAGCCTTAACACGTTTAAATAAAATCTTTTCTGTAGGAATAAAGAAAACATTTTGTACATGTGATATCTTTTTTATTCTTACAGTAAAGAAAAACAAAAACAGGAAGTATTTATTTCACTTTAAAAAGACAGTCTGACTTCAATCAGTTTCAGATTATTTATAATGGAGAAATGGGAATGATAGAATTTATACCTCAGAAGCTGAGAAGCTTCTTCAGGACTTTTCTCATCATAGTTTTAAATTTTCACAGGTGTATTTTCAATGGATATATATTAAACCAACTAAACCAAAACAAATTTCAGTTTTTCTATTTTTATTTTCCTTTTCTTTGTAGAATGGCCTACATTATTTTTTTCCTGACAAATCCAATTTCCAAAGAAAACAGTGAGTTAATTTGAAAGCTCAACATTAAGATTTTTTTTTTAAAAGTGTGGTCACTAGGAATCATATAATTCTTTTTGAAAATCCATTTTTCCCAAGTAAAAAATTATTGTACTAACCAATCATTATAAGGATGCTACCCTAAGTCCTTTCCCAAATTAAATACTTATACGAAGTTCCCTTCCTCTAATCATCAGCCATTAAACATGTCTTTTTGTTCTCTTTGACCTTGCTTTCTATTCTAAAGCAGGATGACAATTATAGTAATAATAGCTTCTTTTTGAGTATGACTTTATAGGAGTTACTAGAAAGTATTGGCCTCTGACTGCAGCTATCTGGGTACTACGGCCTCCTGATATAGCCTGGCAGGGGACATTGCTATGCGCTCCATGCCCTTAGCTGCACCCTTCCTTTCTTCAGTGCACAGGCACACATGTTGCACATGTGACTCTAGTGTGCATTAGTACAATATGCCTGATGATATCTGAAAACTGTGTGAAGTCTAGTTTACAATCTTTAATAATTTGCAATTTATCATAATTTGCTAAAAAAAAGTACTGATAAGGTCTTAACATTCAGGATTTTGTGAAAAATGAAACAATACCACATTTAAAATTTGAAATGTGTAGAAAAATTTTAAAAAATAGAGGTACTTATTCATTTCTGTTCTATTATAGCATTAATTTTGAACTTTGCTTTTTGTTTCTATTTTAGATCAATATGAATTAGAATTTAAAAAACCCTAACATATATGAAGTCTGTTTTAATTTACTTATCCAGGGCAACATATATTGACTTTTCTCATTCAGTGTTAAATAATAACATGTAAATTTTATAGATGAGAAAGCTGAGATAAAGAAATATCACAATTTGTAAAGACCAATCAGCTATTAATTAGTGGACAAGTAAAAATATGAAAAAAATGCCGCTGATTCCTATGTCCTATAATTCTGAATTTGTACTTTTAGATCTGAAAAGAGTTACCAGGATATATCATTCCACTAAGTTCAGGCCCCCGTCAGACATTACCAAACAGCTCTTTACTTGGTGATCAGTGAGAACTGAAAGAAAGCATGCTTTATGAATCTCATTAATCAAGAAAGCTTAGGTATTCATCCAAAATTTTATATATAAGTACATATGATATAGGAGCATGTTCTCAATAGAGAGAACTTATAAACAAGTAGGAGTTCTTTGTATGCCAAGCATTTTGATATTGGTTACTTTACTTCTTATGGTAATATTTTGAATCTTTTACCATCTTTTTTCAAATGTAAAAAATGAGAAAAATGAAAAAGAAACTACATGTCCAACATAAAAGGACAGATCAATAAAATTATGGGAAAAAATAAAAAAATAAAGGGACAGATCAAAAATACAGCATGTAGTTAAATAAAATATATTACAGTGAAAGATACATGGTCATTAGTTTCCCTCAAAATAGCACCCCTCAGGGACAGCAAGATAGCTCAGCCGACTAAGCACCTGCTTAGGCAAGCACAGGGACAGGGATTTAATCCCTAGCACCACATGTTGTGCATAGCTCACCCCTGTGTACACTGAGCTGACCAATGAGACCAGTTGTGGTGGTGCACACCTGTAATCCCAGTGCTGGGGAGGCTGAAAACAGGATCTCTACAAGTCCCAGCTTCATAGTGAGACACTGTACCAAATACACAAAATTAAAAAAAGAAACAAGGAAAGTGCATATCCTTGCCAAATGCCATTCACCTGACAATTAAGCTTATAAAAAACCCAAATATTACTCTATCCACATTATTCACCCTGTCTGGTACTATATGACTTTTTCCTCTTCCTTAAAGTCAAAATGACCATGAAGGTAAATGTTCATAATCAATTCAGGTTGTCAAGTCAGTTACAAAACAAAACCAACAAACAAAAGCTCCCTCACATTAGTGAACTTCAAGAATTGCTTCAGGAAGTGGCAAGAACAGTTCCTTCACAATATGTACCATACGTTACGGATCTAATTTTCTCATTTACCGTCTCACATTTGTACGAGAATATAGGATTTACACATGTGGGTCTGATTCATTTAGTTTATGAATATGGTCTCAGGTTGCATCCATTTACCTATAAAACTCTCAAGTTTATCCTTCTTTATGAGTGAGTAGTACTTTATTATATTTTTAAAAATCATACATTTTGTATCCATTCCTCACTTAATGGGCATTTGGGTTGTTTCCCAGTTTCAGCTATTACAAATTGTTCTGCTACATACATAGGTGCACATATTTCACTGTGGTATGATGTTTTTATTTTCTGGGAAGATATCCAGAAGGTGAATACTGAGGTCAAAAGGAACCTCTAATTTTGGATTTTTGAGGAATTTCCATAATTCTTTTTTTCTTTTTTTTATGTATTTAGTACAAGGTCTATAGGGTCTCACTACACAGATAAGACTCATAGTGATCCTCGTATTTTAAGCCTCCAAAGCACTGGGATTGCAGTGGGTCACCATGCCCAGTCTCAATCGCAGTGTCAGCATGCCCTGGGGGCAGGACTGGCATGATAGGGATGGAATCCGGGTTCTTGCATCTGCTGAAGCAGGCACTTTATTCCACTGCGCTATCTGACCAGCCCTCCATACTTATTTCTACAGTGTTGGCACCCATCTACACTCCCATCAACAGTGGAGAAGTGTTCCTTTTGTCCCACAGTCTTTCCAGTACTTGCTATTGGTAAGTTTCTTGATGATAGTTCTTCTTTCTGAAGCGAGATGGAATCTCATAGTTGTTTTAATTAGCTTCTCTCCGATGACCAGTGATGTTCAACATTTTTTCATATACATATTGTCTTTCATATTTCTTCATCTGAGAAGTGAATATTCATCTCAGATGCCCATCTTTGAGTTGGGTATTTTAATATGAGGGGCCTGAGGATATTTTTTTTTCAATTTTTTATATGTTTTCGATATAAGTCCTTCATCAGAGGGAGTACTAGTTAATTATTTTTCCCATTCTGTAGGTTGTCTTTTCAATCTGTTGATGACTTCCTCATTGTGTAAATGGTTTTTAATAAGGTGAAATCCCATTTCTTGATTCTTTTTATTATTTATCATGTTGTCTGGGTTTTGTACATGAAGTCTCTGCATATACCTATATCTTCAAAATTTCTAATTTCCCTTCTAGTAAATTTAGTGTCTCTGTTTTAATATTTAGATTTTTTTCCATTTTGATTTTAGCTTATTTCATGGTGATAGAAATGGGAAAAGGGAAAAGAAGGAAGGGAAATGGAAATATATGCAAGATAGTAAATATAATTATACTAATAATTTTTCTTAGCTCATTGAAAAGAAAAATTATTTGCTAATATAGTTGGGACAATATTTCATGCCTATATCTTATACTCAAAGTAACTACTATGAAGACAACAATTTGAATGTATTAATTATTGTTACTCTCATATTATCTTATCTTGAGTTTCTGTTACTTTTTGTCTTTAAAATAACAAAGCAAGTGGAAAGAAAGATGTGCTGCATTCAAAGCAAAGAAAAATATTTTTATGGGGCTTAGTGCCAATTTATCTTATGTTGTTAATTCTTAAAATTCAAACATACCATTTTGTGATTATACTCTGTAAAGTGAAACTGGCATTCGGAAATAGTGATGGATATTCCAAATTATATTAGTCAGGGTTCTCCAGAAAATCAAAATGAAGACAAGGGAGGTAGATTGATAGATGGGCAGATTGATTAATTATAGAAATTGCAGTGATAGAAGAACCAAGAAAGCAGCTGGTGACAATTAGTCCAAGTTCAATTTCTGAAGCTGGAGGGGAAGGTGTGCGTGTTTCAATCTGAGCACCAGCACAGAAGGGCAGGAGAAGACCTGAACTCAAGGAAGGACAATAAACTTCCCTACACTTGTCTTCCTTGTTTCATTCAGGTATTGGGTAGATGGTGCACAAGTGAGTGGATCTGACTCATCATCTTCTTTATGAATTGCCCTCATGGGCACACACAGAGACATATTAATATCTTTTTAGCTCTTTTTCCAATCAAGTTAACATATACAATTAATAATGATAAGCCCATTCTGCTGATCCTGCAAATAGCTAACGTGGACTGAAAATACTTGGTATAAAATTTGTATCTGTGCCAAATGTAAAAGAAGTCTATTTTTCTGTCAGTGTTTTTTTGTTGTTGTTGTTGCAGGGTCTCAGCAATCCTTGTTTTCAGCCTCCCCAGTGATGGGATTACAGGCATGCACTACGATGCTCAGACTTAGTGAGCCATGAGGCGAGGTCATGCTGCATATAATGCCTGGGATCCAACCCCAGTATCTGCAGTGTCCTAGGCAGTTGCTTAGTCTGCTGAGCTATCTTGCTGATCCTTCAACATACACCTTTTGAACTCATATTTAATCTTTATATCAAGGCATGAAGGTCATATTTTCACCCAAATACATGCAATTATACAATGCGCCACTCAGGAATAAGTACAGTCACTGGATAGAGTTTACTCTTCTGATTCTCAAAATTTATTTATTTATTTATTGTACCAAGGAGTGAACTCAGGACCTTCCACTTGCTAGGAAATTACATAATCTCCTGAGCTATCTCCCTGGTCCATGATTGCTGAAATTTAATACTGTGATATAGTATGGCAATATCTAAATGATGATATAAAATCCATACATCTTCTCTTACATAAGAGAATAACAAAGGAACAAAATTAAAGATATTTTCATAGTATCAGAAAATATACACAGAAACGTCCATCACAAAATAAAAATAATTTCCATAAAAAGTACTCATTTCTGTAATTGGTCATAACTATTATTTAATACTATTTTCCTTAATTTCTCATTCTTTGTTTTATTTGTCTTCACTATGAACCTAGTGGTTCTTTGCATAGCCAGGAGTCCCACGCTATCATCTACTGATATAATCAACTTATTTTTATCCTTTTCCCTATTAGGTGGTGATTACATTTATTGATTTATGTATGTCATACCATCATTGCATTCCTGGGCAGAAATTCACTTGGTTATGGAACATGTATTTTTAATGACTTTTTGTATCTCTTGAAGTATTATGTTGAGGATTTCTGTATTTCATTTCATTAAAATTGTGGAAAAAAAAGAATTGTGTACATGAGTTCATTTCTTGTTCTTTTTTAAAAATCTTTATATGTTTTTGATATTAAGGTATAACACTGGTTTCAAGAAATGAGTTTGGTAGTATTTCTTCTTTTACCTTTCATTTTTGAAAAATATTGGGTCTAGTTCACTGAAATTGTGATAGAACTCAGTGGTGAATTCAATTGGTCCTTTGTTTTGCTAGAGTTATTATTATTGCATTAATTTCATTGCCCATTATTGGTGGCCTTGGGTTTTTATATCTCAATTCTTGTATGGTAAGTTATTACCTTGGAATTTATCCAATTGTTGTGTTCTACAATTTATCAGAATATAAATTTTCAAAATAATTTCTTATAATTTTCTGAATTCAGTGGTGTCAATTATGATTTTATCTTTTTCATTCTCATTGTATTTTTTTAAAATTTTTTATTTATTTGTGTGTGTGTGTGTGTGTGTGTGTGTGTGTGTGTGTGTGTGGCCAGCTCAGCCCACCAGGGGGCAGGGCTAGCTGGCATGTGGTGCTGGAGGATTGAACTGCGGTCCCCGTGCTTTACTAAGCTTGTTCTAAGTAGGTGCTTTAGACCACTGAGCCATCTCACCAGCCCCTCTCATTGTATTTATGTATGTCTTTTCCTTCTTTTTGTAAGTTTAAGTGCTGATCAGTCTTATTATCCTTTTACAAAACCAATGGTACAATTCATTAATACTTTCACTTTCTTCTTTAGTTTTGAATGTTGTTGTTGGGCCAGGGAGATAGCTCAGTAGAATAGGTGCCTGCCTGGGAAGCACAGGGTCCTGAGTTCAATTCCTGATACTGCAAAAAATAAATAAATATATATATATATATATATATATATATATATTTAGAAAAATAAAATTTCATTGTCAACTGCTTTGATCTTCATAATTTATTTCCTGACACAAATTTTGAATTTAGCTTAGTCTCACTTTTGTAGAGGCATAATTAAGTTATTTATCTCAATCACTGTTTTTCCAGTGTAGGAATTCATTGCTACAGACTTTTGTCTTAGAACTTCTTTCATTGAATTTGACAAGTTTTGATATGTAGGGCTGTTATAGTCACACATATTTTAAATTTCTTTTCTGATTTCTTATGTGACATGTTGATTACTGAAGAACATTTCATTTAATCTCTATATATTTGTGAGTTTCCATGATTTCTTTTTCTGATGATTTTTAATATCATTTTACAGTCATCTGATATGATGCAGGAGTTATTTCATTTTTAGTATTTATCTAAAGATGAACAGAGACCTAAGGCATAATCCATTTTGTAAAGAATCCCACATTTCCAGAGAAGAATCTTTATGCTGCTGTTATTGAATACAACAATGTAAGTATTTTAATTACATTTGTTCAATAGCATGACACAATTGTGATATTTCTTTGTTGAACTTTTGTATGTTTGACCTTTCTATTTGTTAGAGTATATTATGGAAATTCCCCACTGCAATAGTTTTCATGCCCCTTATGTCTTGTAGTTCTTCTTTTATCATATTGAATATGGAAAAAAATCACTGCGTGTTTTCTTTTTTCCCATAATTTTATAGAGAAACAAGTAGCAATGAGACAGTTCCAAATCTGATTAGTAGGACAGTTTCAATAATTCATACATTGCATATTGTTATCTTAGTGGATATTACTTGTACAAGATGCAGACATGATATCCTGTTCACAAACACTTTTAGAACAAATCTTTCTATTCATTGAATTAAGAGAATGTAGCTGCATATCTACCTTCACTATTTTGAATATACAGATACAAAATGGTCCTTCATTTATATTTCCTTTTTGTTTAGTTTTGTCATTTAAATATTATAGGTGTGAACATATGTTTTCAGTTGTTATCTTTTTCCATTGAATTGCTCCATTTACCATGGCATATAATATTTCAACCTTCTACTTTCACTCCACAACTAAAAAAATAAAGTGCCTTTATGGATAAAGTATCTCTCTTAAAGGCAATATATAGTTGATCTTTATATCCAGTCTGTCAATTTTTGCCTCTTGATTTAGGGAAATTAAAAATTTAAATTCAGTGCTATTATTAAAAGTTATTTACTGATTATTGTCATTGTACTTTATGATGATTATTCCTTCCTAGTTCCCTTTTATTTAATTACTTTACCAGTTTCATATATTCTTTCATTTGGGCTCTTTCCTGATACTTAGACTTCCTTATATTTTCTGGGAGGCTGGTTTGGAAAACATGAATTTCTTTAGATTCTAAAATTTTACTTGGTAGAATTTGATTTCTTGATTATTATTATTATTATTTTACAGAACCTGGGGTTGAACTCAGGACCTTATGCTTACCAGGGAAGCGCTTATTCCACTGAGTCATCTTCCCGGCCCCTCTTGATTAAATCTTTTTTGATTAATTTTGATGTATAATTTTGCAGGACATGTTATCCAGGATAACAGTTATACAGTTATATTTATTGTAAATTTATTTTTTTCTGTGTTTGGAAAATTTTACTAAAGGGCTCTTTTGGCATATAAAGTTGTATTAGTGGGTGGAAGAGATACCTTAGTGGTATAAGTACCTGCATAGCTATCACCAGGACCTGGGTTCAATCCTCAGTACTGCATGCTATCCTGATGCCACACTGAGCCAGCCACAAAAACCAGTCATGGTGGTGAATGCCTCTAATTTCAGTTCTGGAGAGGCTGAGACAGGTGGTTCACTATGAGTCTGAACTGTGTAGCAAGACTGAGCACAAAATAAATAGATAAATAAACAAACAGATTTTTTTTTAAAATTTAGAGTTGTGTTGAAAATGTGCAGTAATACTGATAGACTTAGCTATTTAAGTTCCTCATACATTTTTCTCTAATGACTTTTAATATTTTTTCATTTTCTATTTCTGACATTTTTGCACATAGAGAGATTCCTTTCTGGCCATATTTATTTGGAGTTATAAATTCTCACATTTTCCTACATATTCCATTAAATCTCTAGAATCGAAAGTTGTCTGCAATAATTTCAGTAAATAAATTTTGTATATCCTCAGTTTCTATCTATCTACCTACCTATCTATCAGCTATCTATCTATCTATCTTAGGTTTATTCTTTTAGAGTCCCTTAGAAGATCTAAATTAAATGATCATGGCTTACTGTTGCTCTCAGAGTTTTATCAAGTGTTCTTCACTATCATGCTTATCACCAAGATTTGACTTTTCTGATTGACCACTTGTATTCTTCTTTTTGTAGTTTTTTGCTTGGTTTCTTTTAGTAATCCCTACGTAGTTACTAAAGTTGTTAATATCAGATATTGCCTTCTTTCATTCAATCAGATTCTTGTTTGTGTATTCTTTAAACCGTTGAACACCTTTTAAATTGAATCTTTTACCTGCATGATTATATACTTCCTGTGCTCATTGAGCGTCTTAGTAATTACTTCACACATTTACTTGATGGCTGCAAACACTTTACTTGGTTTTTGAGTTCTTCACTTGAAACTTTCTCTTCTTCAGTGCCCATAAGATCAGCTTTTGGGAATTATGGAATTTTTAGGCATCTTATTGCCATATTTTCCTGTGATTCTTGTGTTGGTTTGGAATAATTATTTGGAATAAAAAGTCAGCCACTCTAATAGAGATCTCATCAGTAAACCGATTTTTCACTATGATATATTCTTGGTCTTGGATGTGATTCAGTGCATGACATCTGCAAAATTTATTCAGAGAATGAGAGCTGGCTCCTAGAACTAAATTGCAAGAACAAAACAATTTCTTGGAATATCAACATCTAACTAGCCAATTACTTACTAGTATGTACTTTAGACTTTGTTTATGGAGAATTACTTACTAGTATGTACTTTAGACTTTGTTTATGGACGTTTTTATTCCTTTAATAACCCCAAAGCACAGCATATTAGTAATGGTAGCAAAGGATCTGAGAG
>NW_004524587.1:18768956-18794116 GCF_000260255.1 Octodon degus
TTTTTCTTGCGGAACCAGGGATTGAACTCAGACCCTTGTGCTTGCCAGGGAAGCACTTATTCCACTGAGCCATCTCCCTGGCCCCAAGAAAGTAATTTTTGATGGTATTAATTTTTTTTTTTAAATCTTATTTGTGTGTGTGTGTGTGTGTGTGGCCAGCTCAGCCCACCAGGGGGCGGCCCTGGCTGGCATGTGGTGCTGGGGGATTGAACCCTGGTCCCGGTGCTTTGCTAAGCTTGTTCTAAGTAGGTGCTTTAGACCACTGAGCCATCTCACCATCCCCAAAATGATTTTTTTTTTTTTTTTTTGGAACCAGGGATTGAACAGGACCCCTACACTTGCCAGGCAAGCGCTTATTCTACTGAGCTATCTCCCCGGCCCCTGATGGTATTAATTTTAAACCAAGAAAGAATGTATGAGGAAGTGGTGGTTTCAAAGGTATTTGTGGGGGTAGTGAGAAAGGAAGAAGACAATGTAGTAGAAAATAGGGCAGTCTTTATGGAAATTTTATTCAATTTATAAACTAGCAGAAAACACATTAGGAAACCTCAGAAATGACGCTTGGTGAGGAACACTGGACAGGTCATTGTAACATACTTTATAAATATAAATGATAGGTGACATGCACATTCACTCATAAATTATATGCCTCAGATGCAACTCAAAAAAGGAAAAGTTAAAATTTTACAATAGTTTTCATGTACCAGAAGAGAAAGGGAAAGGTATGGAGCCATATGAGTATGTGTGAAGAAGCAGGGAAGAAGGTAGACGAGAACTTAAGTACATAGAGAAGAGGGAGACTGATTCTTTTTTTTTTTTTTTTTTTTTTTTTTGCGGAAGCGGGGATTGAACTCAGGCCCTTGCGCTTGCCAGGGAAGCGCTTATTCCACTGAGCCATCTCCCCGGCCCCTAGACTGATTCTTATTAACCTCACAGCAACATAATTGTTCAGATTCCGTGAAATAATGCTTGGTGAGGGGGAGACTAACATGAAATGTATCAATCTTAATAGTGTATCTAATAGAGAAGAATAATGTAAACTTTAAAAAGGAGAATATGAGAGGGCCTGCCCCTTAGTTCAGTTCTTTAAGTGGCTGCTTCAACAAAGCAGTCAGGCTCAGGTTGCTGTGGTTCGATCTCCACAACTCAAGCCAGCCAAACCTGCCCTGAAGGCATTCCGAGAAAAAAAAAAAAGGAGAATATGAAAACTAACAATATATAAGGGGAAGGGGCTGAGAGATAAGAGCAATATAAGGGAGAATATAATAATGGCAAGGAAAGGATGGCATTGTAGGTGGGAGATGGGAGAAGATTGGGAATTTGGACCCAAATGCTGAACTAACATCACAGCCAGCTTATATAATATCAGCAAACAAACTTAAAGTAGGCATCTATGGCTTAACTATATGTAATATTCTGCAAGCTGTAGGAAAAATTTGAATACATAACTGTGACTATATACACACGTATCCAAGGCCTGACACAAAAGAAAAAAAAAATTTAAAACTCAAGCAAAGAAAATAAAGATGAAATAAAATTTAAAAAGTGAGGAGACACACGAAGGGCATTGGGATCCTAAGCCTTGGAGTTCTCAGCAAGTTAACCCTGCAGCTGCACTCCCCTGTCCTATGGACAGACAGAAACATCATGGATCCCTCAGTACTTGGTTCCAGGTCACCAACCAGGACCACGGTCTTTTTGCTCCTATGGCTCAGGGATCCAAACTCATTCTCTGGCTTGTAATGTTTTAGCGTCTTGATTAGCACAATGTCTTGTGAATATCTTGCTCATTGTTCCTGTTTTCTAGAGGAAGAACATTTGGCACAGGTGCACACTGGGTACTGGCAGTTAATCTGGGCACCTGTTGGCCAACGGGCAACTACTGCACTCAGGTCCTCCTATGGAAGATTGGGACTTTTTGAAGGATGGGCTGTTATGTCGATCTGGACTCTCAGCATTGCAGACTCTGTGAACTAGCCCTGTTTCTTTTCTAAACTCCTCTGTCACTGGAGTCATCATATTGAATTCTCCTTCAAGTTGTCTTCAAGTTTCTTCCCAGTTGGGTCTCCCCACACCTTGATCATTGTAAGTCCTAGTGATTGTCTTTCCAGAACCTCGGGACCCCGATAGCCTTAACCCCAACTTGATGCTCTCTCTCTCTTTCTAAACAAGTAATTTCTGCTCAACAATAGTATTACAAATTATCTGCCAAACTGATTGATGGGGATAAAAAGATAATAAAACTGAAATTCCTTTGTTATCAGTTCATAATAAACATTACAATGCATACCACAGTATCACACATATTTGCACAAAAAGGAAAATGTAGACTGATTCTTCAAAGAAGTTGCATATAATAAATCATGCCATATATTATTTGAATCATTTTTATGTGCTCATTATAAACACAGTTACTAGAAATTATCATATCATAAAAAAGTAAAATTTTAAGGAGAATTAGACAGCTATAAGCATAATGTAAGATTGCAAAAAGAAGATGTTGATCAACAAGTATAAATTTACAGTTACAGAGAAGAAATAAGTTTAGTAAACCACAATATACTGTATATTTCAGTATACTTAGAATATTTTAAATGTATTCACCAGCAGGAAATGATTAATACTTTTGGTGACATACATGTGAATTACCCAGATATGGACAATGAATGAATATTTTTGTATTAAAATATTATGTTGCAATCTATAAAATTATACAATTATTATGTGTGAACCAACAACACATTAAATCTGTTAAAATTTTCTCCTCTAATTCTTACACTTCCATCTTTTTGCATAAGTTTGTATAGTATGGCTAATTTAACTGACAGCTAGAAATAAGAGAAGACTCCATTTAAAGCTGTCCAATTTTGCAGAATCAAACACAGTATGTAATTTTTACTACTGTTGCCAGGAGTGTATTGTTTTCATGTTAACTTTCTTTTAAAATCCAGTCCTCATATCTGGGAATACAGTTGCCAAGTGATGTTAATATTCAATCCACAAGATTACACTGTGGAATCAGAACCTCCCTATTCTTGCAGATTCAAAGAATTATAAAAATTATGCAGAACATACTATTAGTTGATGTTAACATGAATCTCCACGTAAAAGACTGAGGCTATGTAAAGTATTCAGTATATGTTCTGGAAGATTTATGCATAGTGAATGAAACAAATACCAGCAAATACCAACAGTATTCTTTTCACACATCACATTAAGAATTTAAGTATATTATAAATATCTATTCTGCATATTCTAGAAAGATAGGAGTAGGGAAAAACAAGGATTGCTAATCATATATGCATAATTTTTATTAGATTCTTCATCATATTTAGTAACTAGACTGCTATGGTTGAAATATCAGACTTTGGAACCAAACTCCCAACAGAATCCTTGCTCCTTGATCTTGGGGAAATTTAATTAAACTTTCTGAGCCTTAATTTCTTCATACCTAGTAGAGTAGTCAAAGTCTCCTTCTTGCAACTTTGTGATACACCAAAAAGGACAAAAGAAAAATGCACATAGGGTATTAAACACGATGCCTGATACATAATGAATGATACATACATTAAGATTATTGGACTCAGATATGGTCTTCATCTATGATACTAACTGGAGATATTCTTTACTCAGAAGATGAAGGAGCAAGAGTCTGGTGAGATTTCTCTAACTGCATCTTATCTGGAATCTCACCTGCACCATGCATATGTATTTCCATCAAGTTTTACCACATAAAGACATATCTGCTACATCCGCTGTCTAGAGACAATTCATTGGGAGCACTATAGGACATTATTTTCTGCATATACACAGACACTAGGTGAATATGTTGGCATGTGTATAGTTTTGCATGGATTAATATATACTGTTATGATAATTACCTCCATAAGGTTATATTTCCAGTAGAATCATATGATGCAAATGTCTACCAGCTCTCACTTACAAATGTCTTTCTTTATATTAGTTCATGTTTGTAGGACACAATGTTTATGTCTGAAGTCTGAAGTCAGCCCATGCACAAAACCTAGCTTAAACCCTTTTTTCATGCCCTTGGCTACCTCCACCTCCATTTACCTCTCAATCTTCTTCTCTTTCTTTTGTGCACGATGTGCAATCCATAGTGCTTACTTTCTTGGTGTGGACTTGGTATCTGTGCAAAATGCATCTAATTCCTTGCTGAATCCCCTTTCCTTCTCTGTCTCCTCCCTCCATATCTTGATGTACCTTCCTTCCCCTTTCAGAAAGACCTACCTCCCTACTTTCATTATCTATTATTTTGTATTTATAACTTGGATAGTGATAAGGAAGTAAGAATGCATTCTTTCTATTAAAATTATAAAAGGTCACAATTTTTTTTCCACTTGGGAGAAACCCTGTACTCTTAGAGCCTCTATGTCTGATTTATTTCACTTAGCATTATTGTCTCAAGATATACCCATTTTCCTACAAATTACTCAAGTCCATCTTTATGGCAAAGGAGCTCTTGATTTGACCTACAAAATTGCCCACCTTTTCTCCACAATATAGTTGAATCATATGGGTAGTTTTCATTTTGTTTTATTTTTGAGAATTCAGAATAAGGAAGACTAAGTTGTGCTGGAAATGATGATCTTGATCTCAAAGGGCACAGATGGCAGGATGAGTGCAGTAACATAGACAACGTAGGCTTAAGTACTGCTAAAACTGGGGAGCTGGCAGGCTTCAAGGAAGATGTGGGTTGAGGGGGAGGGGTGTGCCTGAGGGTGACTATTAGGGGAAAATCTTCTCTGTTATTCCACTGGATTCTGCTCATGAAAACTTGGGCCAGACAGAGAGAATAGATAGGCAGAAAAGCGACATGAGGGAAAATAGAGAATGGTTGGAGAAAAGAAAGACAAAAGCCAGAGTCAGATTGGGTCTGGTGACATAGATGCTAGAGTATCCCTATTTGTGAGACTGGTGGGAGGTGGAAAGAGGAAAACTCAGGTTAATATTTCAGATCTGTGCCCTTCTCAGTTGCCTGAAAACTGAAGGTAAGATGCTTGAGCCATTTTGAAATTGTGTGATCTTACTTTTCTTTGGCAATGGCAACGTTGGTTAGATCAACTTAAGAGACTGAGATTCAAGAATTGGACAATTGGCTTTGGTAATGGCTGGGGTCTTTTGCACATCCGTAGCCTTGTTTTCTCAGCTCCAAAGTGGGATAATTAAAACATCTGTCTACGCTGTCCTGAGGTTTTAATTACTTACTTTGTCTGAACTGCTTTAAAAAGTGTTGAATGCATAATCATTACTTAAAAATGTTTGCTGCCATTTTATTGGTAAAGTTTGTTAAAACATTTTTGCATTGATCAATGTATTCTCTCTATAAAATGAAATACATTTACAACACTCTGTCTTTGGGAAGAAGGAGAAAGCATTTTTTTTTTGACTGAAATTCTCCCCAAAACAGTTTCCAGGTTTCACAAAGCTATTGGCAATGCCCTGCAATATGTTCTGCCACTAGTGGTACAGCAATTCAGTCGCATAACTACCATCATTTGATTATACACACAAATACTCAGTAACTACTTTTAAAGCTAGAGGGAGAAGATATTAATTAACAACTTCATAAGTGCAAAGAGACATAAGTAGACCAAGTAAAACATAGGACTTGATGACCCATATTTTAAAAGAATTTTGTTTTCCTTTTCTAAATAATGGAGATTGTTTCTTTCTTTCACAATGCAATTTAAATTAGAATTTTTAGGGGCAATAATAAATTCACCTTCGTCAGTCATGTAATAACAAGTATTTTTCCATCTCTGCAGATAAGGAAAAGATAAATTCACGGTCCTTACTCTCTAGAGCTCATAACTTTGTCAGGAAGAAAGAGAAACATTGATGATGTTGCACTGTGATGCATTCATTGTAAAGACTTGAATTACATATTTTTGTTCCCTGTGAGAACACAGAGGCAAGAAAATTCATAAAATTTCACACGGAAAGTTGTGTACATTTTCCTTGAAAGATGAGTCAATCCCCTTTGAAAGCACTCACTGGGCCTCTTGCTAGTGACCCATTGAGCCACCCCAAAGGGGAGAGTACGAACACCACTTTTGGGTGAAGTGGCAGCATGATGTGTTGTTTTGCTTCAATCAGTAGTGTGACAAGATAAAAAACACGAGTCATTGAAATTATCAAAGAGACTTGGGACCATTCCAGACAGCAGACACAGGAGAAGACAAGTCTTGCAGAGGGCTTGGGAGAAAGCCTAGGGCAGGGAACTGAGAGGACGAGCAAGTTGGGTAAATACTTTGTTTGTTCTGCTGGAGACACTGAACTGTACCCTCTTAGGAGAAGCATTAAACCACACTTAGCATCATCTGTGTACAAAATCAAACTGGACATTCCTTCCTAGAAAGTATATTTCATGTACTGGATCTTTTTCTAGACAGTAATATATTTTTCTCCCTGGAAGCTATCCTTCTTGGGTACCAAAGATGTTTCACAAGTTTTCATTTCATCTGAATTTTAGCATAAAACTATTGAGTAGGCATCATCCTTATTACTCAGATAATATATTCTCTATGGTACCCACATTCCAACTTGAATTGGAAATAACCAGAAAAAATACATAAGACAGTCAAACTGCCTCATTTGATAGCCACTCAAAGCTGGGTCAGTTTTGATAGTGTGATGTCATCTCTACTAGTCACAGGGAACTGCTACTGCTTTAACAAAGTCCAAAGCAGCCCCTCGTCAGGGCAGTAGGCCTGCTCTTTGATCTTCCTGTGAAGATGATCAATGAAGCACTGTAGATATGTAGTCCCGAACATCATGAGGTAGAAGTATGATACAGAGCTAAACATATCTCTCACAAGTTCACCTATGTGATTGTCACTTCAATTTCCCTGGGACAAATAATGTAAATCCATAAAGCAGATCCAGAAAAATGACAGTGGAGCTCCCAGCAAGCAGCTAAAAGGAAAACAACTGTAGGAGAAGAATCATTTCCTGGACTCTGACACTATCTTTAAGCCCTGTTCTGGATCCTATGTTATAAGTATTACACCACATTCATTTCAACTCTGGGTCACCAGTGTTCATTTTTTTCCTCCATTAGTCCCAAAAGAGACCATTACAAAATAAGCCATAGAGTCCTATTTAAGAACAAAGTAATTCATTTTTAAGTTGAGGCACTTAACCAATTCAGGCTACTGCAATACTGTTCCATTGCAGGTATTAAGCTGAGTATGCTGGGTGGGAGAGAATGCTTGGTGGTCTTTCTGCAAAAGCTCTTTCTCAGTGAAGCTGTCCAGACATATTAGTGAGATCCAAGAGGGAGATCTACTGTGCAGCTTGCTATGCCTTTCACAGAGGGAGATTTTGATGATTCTACTTAAAGAACACACAGTCCTTCATGATTTTCCAACAGGAGTGGTTTTGTATCGTTAAAGGTCAAACTCTTCTGTTATGTGTCTCTGCAGACTTCACCACTGTGATGGGCTGGGAGGGTCAAATTATATCACCAGTAATATCTCTGTTACATCACTGGGGTTGAACTAAGAGCCACACTATTTCTCGTCCTAAATAATTACATGCCTCTATGTATATCTTGTGCTGCCTTTGCTAAGAAAATGGTGATCTTTTTAACTTAGCCGCACAATGAACTTGGCAAAATATGCCGAATAAAAGAGGTTCCTATTTTGAGCTGCTTTTTAACTAAGAATATTTTATACTACTGCACCTACATAGTCTTTAACACACTGACATTATGTAAATTAAATGTTAATCCTCAACTCTGTGCAATCTTCTCTCATTTAAACTTTTTCCCCTTTGTTATCAGAGAGGAGGGAAAAAAAAAAGAAAAAGAAAAGATGTAAGAAAAGACTCCTGCCAAAAATAATAGCTGTGTTCAATGTTTCTCCTGGTTTCTTATTGTTTAAAATGTGCTTTTTCTGCCAAGGTCCCATTTAAGTGCATTACCCTCACATGCTAATTGACTAATTAAAATATGAATAAATAAAAAAAACATTTCCTATAAACTTTTGTTCACCTTTTCTTGTGAATTTAGGAGTTTTTCTTTCTTTCTTTCGTTTTTTTTTTGAACTTAGAATAATCAAGAATATCTTTTATTTCATTGATTTCTTGCTAGGACAACTCCTGGCCCTCACTTCAGCATAAACCTAGGACCCAACAGTGGTCCACAGGATTCGGTGGCAATGTTAGAGGCACAAAGGCTATGCTGAGTTTTTGTCATGCAGCCTTTATGTTAGTATTTTAGCAATGATCTCAGCCTTAGTTTCCTTATGTATAAGTTTAACTATTCCCAAAGGGAATTATAAAGGAGAGATTTTTTTACAAAATTTTTTCTCATCTTTCTGTCGCAAGGTACAAATACTACATTGAAAAATCTTTTATTCTAATCAGTACAGGCCAAAAGCATAGTAAGATTTGAAAAATTTGTCCGTCCCATGAACATGGTCTTGGAAATATAGGGTATAGAAGGTTATGGATGTGGATGCTCATCTGTCATCTAGCTAGAAGAATACTGGCCACACTAGCACATCTCTGGTGTCTTAGTTAAAAAAAAAAAAAAAAAAGGCCTGGGTGACCTCAAAGCAATCAATAGGCAAAATGTGGCACAATGAATAGGGTTCACAAAAGGCACCCTTCTTATCTAAATGTGGGTACTTGAATTGGTTAACTATGGTGTATGGGGGAATATCTGTGAGTCTACTGGTGTTTTACAGAGAAGTAATTTTGAAGATGCCTGTGTGTGGTGACTCATGCCTATAATTGCAACACTGGGTACGCTGAGGCAGCAGGATTTCCATATGTTCCAGGCCAACCTGGGCTACATAGTGAAGTTCAAGGCCAACCTGAACTACACAGGAAGACCCTATCTACAAAACAAAGCAATTTGGAAAAAAGAATGTCATTATAAACTGAACAGATTATATATTATCTCAAATTACACAAAACATCTTGCAGTAAGAAGTTGTATTTGTCACTCATCTACAATGCTAGTCTCTGTCATGGAGCCTCTTAGAGCATTTTATTTAATCTGTATGACTAGTTATGAGGTACAAGTGACATTACTTTCATTTTGACAAAGAAAATGCAATTGTAGACCTCATCCTATAAACATAATTTCATTTATGAATATGCTTGGCTTTTACATATTTATGTAAATCAGAGTACAAATGGGCAACGAGACTGACAAGGCAAATGACTCAGGCAGTGGAACGGAGAGTTGATACAGAAAAAGCAGGCCACACTGAGCTGACTGTTGTATATTAGAATTTCTCATGGGGAAAAAAGTGCTGAGTCCAAAGGATTTATGCCCTCACTCCATAGAACTCAGGAATCCTCTTTGAAACAGATATTTCCGGCTATGGGCCTGAGGTAATTCCTTTCTTCTGAATTTCTAATGCTTTAGAAATGTAGGGAGGACTTTTTTCCTATGACATCAAAACTTTTCTTCATACTGTGTCATTTAGGTAACATGTACTTCAGGTTCCTTGATATGTTTAAGGTGCATTTCTTATCTAATAAAGGGGTGTGGGACATGATGATAAGTTTCTAATGTCTGCTGAAGTTCTTGTGGATTACAAGAATACCAAAGCAGTGGTTTATCTTACTAGTTCCTGAAGAGTACATAAAATCTTTTGCAAAGAGGAGTCAAAGTATGTCAATTTTTTGAGTGGAAAAATCAAACTTGGCAGTCTTAGGATTAATATTAAGATCAGTGTAAATATCAATACTTCTTACGTGTGGCTGCTAGAGAAGGGTGTCACCTTGAGTGGCTCAATTGAATATGCCTTGGAGGGTCATAGAGATCTGGTCCTAGGAACTATGTCTGACCCTTGATCCTCCCTCTCTGGCAATGATGCCCTTCTCCCTTTCCTGACTACCATGAACTAAGTAGGTTTGACCCAATACGCCTTTCTCCAATGATGCATTGGCTTTGGAATCAGATAACTATGGACTGAAGTGCCTTAAAATATGAGCTGAATTAAACCTCTCTCCTGCAAGATGTGGACGTGAGGTACATATTCAGCAACAGGCAGTGGACTAAAAGAAGCATGAAGCTCAAACTGGGCTGAGTGTTTCTAAGTGAGCCATATGTTCAATATTCTCTTATCCATTCATAGACTATTTGAGTGAGTATGCTACTCAGAAACAATGCCAGGAAGTGAGAATGTATTCCTACAAATGTTATCCATGCTCCAAAGGAGCTTATGGTCTGCTAGAAGAGAAAATGACCAAGGAAAAACAATGGTGCATTATACCAATATTCATTGAGATACATTCATGTGAGAGCTAAAATATGTGCACTGACAGAAGAGCAGAAGGAATTATTTTATAGATGGGATGACATTTATAACTGTACACTGGAAAGAGATTCAAACTTTTTCCAGGGAAAAGGAAGAGTTTCTGCATAGAATGATAACATACATGGCACTCTGAGGTTGGACCTACTCAGTTCCAACGGGAAAGCGAAGCTTCCTTATGTGGAAGTGATTCAGTTGATGGACACTACTTCCTGACTCTGTACTTTTGCCTCATGCCTTCGGGGCCATCTCTTGTATTTCTATCTGCCAAATACAAGCATAGCCTTAGTCCCCCGCCCTTAGCTTTTCCCTTGAGTTTCAGCTTTCAGGTCTGATCTTAACACTGGTGTTTTCAACAGCACGGCTCACAGATACTGCAAAGTTAGCATGTCCCAGATGAACTGGTTATTTACTCAGCCCCTAACTTCCTCCTCTATTCTCTGACCTCTGTTTCTACTTCACAGTCATATCCAAATACTAACCAAATCCAGCAGCATATGTTTAGATGATTTTTCAGTAAGTTTCCTCATTTCTTTCCTTATTTTCCTTTCCCTCTTCCTGTTTTCTTTGCTAATCTGCTGTTTTCTCATTATTTCAAGTTTCCATCATCTCCTTCTCGGGATATCATCCTAAGTTTTTGTTTACCTTTCCTTCGTTAGCCTAGGAATGATTTTTATAAATCCCCAACCTGGTGGTATCACATGATGGTTGTATTGCTATAGATTCTTTACTACTTCATAGAAAAGTTCAAGACTCATTGACATAGAAAATACCCTGTCTATTTGGAGTGAGAACATTGTTCTTATTTTTATTTTCCTAGTAATACTGTTATAATTTTATTTTTAGCAGAACCAGGGATTGAACTCAGGCCCCAGCACTTCCCAGGCAAGTGCTTATTCCACTGAGCCATCCCCCTGGCCCCCTATAATTTGTGATTATATATTTTCATAAGAAGCTTTTTAGTAAATCTTTATTTAAGTAAAGATAAATGTTCTAAGTTGCTTCTGCCTTTGTGCACAATGTCCCTTTCACATGAAATATCTGTATTAACTGCAGTGGCAATCAAAGGTTTTTGAAACATGTGGTTCCGTTCTACATACTGAATTGAGCAATCGGAGGCCACGCCTATCTTCATGGTTAGCACAATGGACTCGCTTTCTGGCCTTGATTTTTTTTCAGTCTAGAGATTTCTGCCTCAGAAATTCAAAATGTTTGAAATTTTGTGTCTTTTATGCATTCAAACGCAAACCAGAACAACTGACACAGGGAGATTTCTTGGAAGAATAAATGAAGGAATTGTGAACAGAGAGAAGTCTCTTTAATGAAACACTTCCCTTTGTGTTTCTGAAAACTTGAAAATAGATGGCATACTTAGAGCCACAATAGAGAAATCATAACCTTGTTTAAATGTCAAGTCATCTTTAATAAGAACAAGTTATGTTCAGAAGAATGTGTCTAAAATCAACAAGCAAAATGCCTTCCTGTTTAAAGGGCTGTTTTTCCCAGTCAGTGTGATGAGAACAGGAACAGGCCTTCTCTGCCAATCTGAAAAGCTCACCTTGAAGGCTCCACCTTTAGTCAATTAATAGCCTCCTTGAGTAGTCAGGAAGCTCTTATCACAATGGGCCCCACGTAAAAACCTCTGAAGAGATGGTAGAAGAGAAAAAAAAAATGGTCTTCTACTGGCTTAGCTTTAACATTTGATCGGTATTATCCCAGGACATTTATTGAGGCTTCATCATTCTGGCTTCTTTGCAAAGGAAAGAATGTTCTAATTGTTCTCTGTTGGGGACCTGTTAATTTCTGAGATAGCAAAAAAATAGTAAGATTTAGACAAAGGACAGAATTCACATATTTGACTTTGACCTTATTATGCTGTGCTTTTTTTTTTTTTTTTTTTTTTTTGGTACCGGGGATCAAACTCAGGACCTGGTGTTTCCAGGCAGGCACTCATGTCACTGAGCTAACTCTCTGGCCCCAGGCTGTGCTTTTTAAACCAAGCATTATTTTATTCCCCTGGGTGTATTGAGAAAAGCAAGAGGCATTTCTGGTTGTCATAGGGGGAGATGCTACTGGCTTCTGACTATAGATTGCAAGACTACTACTGCTAAACATCATACACTACACATGACAGCCTCCCCTCAGCAGAAAATAATCCAGTCTGCAGTGTCAATATTGGTGAAGAACATGAACAGTGGCAGTCATTGATCCAATGACATTAAAACAGGCACTTATAACTCTGAGGCAATCATTTATTCATCTGAACCTAAGAGGATGGATGAGATTGTTGCTGAAATTTTTCCACATTTGATGTTAAGTAATTCCCTTTTTTAAAATTCATGGCTCCATTTTAAAATTTATTTTTAATATTTTTCTTGGATTTTTATCCTTAATTGTCACGTAATGGTACGTAATTTATGGGAGAAAGTGTGATATTCTGATTCATATATACACTGTAAAATGAGCACCTGAAGGTAAGTAGCTTACCCATTGGTTCAAACATTTATCAGGGTGTGTGTGTGTGTGTGTGTGTGTGTGTGTGTGTGTGTGTGATGCAAATATTTAAATTTATTTCTCCCAGATTTTTTCAAATATATATGGCTTTATTGTGTCACCCTGCTGTACCTTACAGCACCTGAACTTCCACTCCTCACATCTCACTCTCTACTCTCCCCAGCCTCTGGTAGCCTCCATTCTACTGTCTACCTCTATGAGCTCAAATTTTTAAAAATTCCACATATGAATGTGGTCACACTGTGTTTGTCTTTTTGTGCCTGATTTAATTCACTGAACCTAACATTCTCCAGTTTCGCCCACGTCATTGCAAACTATAGGACTTCATTCTCTTTTTTGTTGGACACAAAGTATCTATCGTATGTATTATAATAAATTTTCTTTACCTATTTATGTGTGCATGAAGTTGTGAGGCTGAAGAGCTATCTGCATTCCCATGTTTATTGTAGCACCATGAATAACAGCCAACATATAGACTCAACAAACGTGTTATATACATAATACCTAGTAACTCTAATATAAAAAATAAAAATTAAGACAATGTAAAATAGGAAACAACAATTTGAGTCAATATGAACACATTAAAGAATGAGAATCTACTTTACCTAAAGTATTTATTAAAAATATAAATTGATATTGAATGAATCATACAAGTGCATTCTGCAAATAAAGGTTGATCTTCACAGAATACCATTAATCTTTGAAACTCATTTGACAAAACTGAGTGGAGCAAAATTCAAGAGATATAACAAATAAAACTAATGCTATCTACAGCTTCTCTTTCTGAAGAATCTAAATCATCAAAATTTGAGGGAAATAATTCTTTAATGAGAGCTTACAGTAGTGTGCACCACTACTAAAGACAGACTCAGGGCGAAGGATCATAGCACGACTGAATGGAGGTACTCCTATAGACTATTTACTGTCCTTCAAGCTTCAAATTTTAGTATTTTACTCCCCTTTGTGCTGTCACTGGCAGAATATCCGTGACCCCCATTAACAATAACACTGTCCTCACATTGACAGACTTGCATCTTAGAATAAATAGTCTTGCATTCTCAGACCCAGACATGTAGTATGGAAAGAAGATAAGACAGAGAAGGAGAAGAAAGACCTGTGGACTGATTCTCAATTCTTCCATCATTGGAAGTGAGGAGAAATTGATTCTTTGTCTTCTGATTATCTACTGTGCTGGAATGAACTACTAAACCAAAACTCATGTCTCCAAATATCACCTTGTTGTAGTTAGATGACAACATTTTTTGATCCAGGACACATCAGGTCTGGTTTCTACCATGTCTGGTGGCATGACACTTTTGCTGTGTCCCTGCTCCTGTTTCATCATTTTCCTTCACCTTCTCCCATGGTCCTGTCTAGACTGGGCTGGGCTTTTTCACTACACAATAGTCTTGGAGCAGTTAAAATTTTTCCATGTACTCAGCTGATATTTCCTGTGGGTGGACAGAAGCTGACAATGTTCACAGCTCCACATAGAAGTGTCTGTCTGTGCACACACAGGCCAGCTCAAATATAAAGGGAGGTGAGGCCTACCTCATATGTCAGTTCAGAAGGTGTCACACTCTGCCTGACCATTTCTAGACTACCACAATCTACCTCTAACAAATCTGCCTGCAAAATAAAATGGCAAAGATGTGGTCTAAATAGTCTGTAAAAATGTTGCTGTTTCACAAGGTGTAGGAAAGGAAAGAAAGGAGTAAAGTGAGAAGCGAAAAGAGTCAGAAAACAAAATAAACACTGCTTATATATGAGGTTGGTTCCGCTCCAATTATTTGATTTTTGATTGCTTTTAAGATCAATGTTTATATTTTGGGTTCTTATAGATATATTAGCCATCCTTTCTACTCATACCTCAACATTTATCTAAGTATGACAGTTGGAGTTTTTGTCTTGGTCCATTGAAATAATTTAGAGTCTAGGTTCCACTCAGAATCAGGCACTTATTGATGAAACTACAATTTCTGTATCTATAAAATTGTAAGAATACATATACCCATCTTGAAGAGCTTTCAGGAGAATTGGCTGAATAACTTCACAGCTTTTCATACTAAGGGATCAACTGGCAACCTCCAAATAGTTTGTGTGATGTCATACATAGGTAGGAAGTAAACCTTCCAGTGGTTGTGCTAGGGACCTGGTGGTGTCACCTTGAGTAAGACACACCCAATGAAATTGGCTCAGCATAGCTCTGGGGTGAAAGGCCCACCTGAGAAAGCCATGTCACCAGAGAGGTAGAAAAGACAAATGAAGAAGGAAGGCTTATTTCTGTTTCTTTAGAGGGGCTCCAATCTTGGACTTCACTACAGACATCACCTCCCGGCTTCCCGCGCAGATTCTGCAGTCTGGTGCAGACCCGTCAGCCTCCTGATACAGATTTGTGAGGAGCACTAGGTTAGTAGAGCTCCAGGTCTTGGGCTGAAGCCTTCGGAGCTTCGGTGCACCAGACAGCCCATTGCCTTCTTCCACTCCTGACTTTGTGAGTGGCTGCTACACGTCAATGCAAACCCTTATGTATATTTGTATATCTTGCATTAAATCTGTTTCTATAGTAACTGCTGATTGATGCAGCGGTTTAAGGGAATACACAAGGAAATACACTTATCTGTCTCACTTAGTCTATTTGTTACCATGTATTCTCATGGCATAAACCACCAGCTTTATGCTGTAGCTAGTGAATGTCTCTCTCCATCACAGATATTCTGCCTTTTGTTTGACTCCAGATTGATGCATGCAAAATATTTTATTATTTACATGTGCAACACTCTATTTATGTCCTGAGCATGTTTTTAACCTTTAGAGTTTGATCATGTAATTCAGGACAGAGAGAGAGAGAGAGAGAGAGAGAGAGAGAGAGAGAGAGAGAGAGAGAGATTTCCAAGATTTCTATAAATTTACCTGCCAGAATACCCTATTACATATTTTGGCATGTATAATTTCAGATGTGATTCTGTTCGTGTATAGCTAAAGAGATAGTTCAGCATATGGAGAGATTAAATAGGTTTATATAGGTTTATTTAACAAACAAATTGTGCTATGAGTGATTTTAGCATCTAAGAAAATTTAATTAACATGAGTGATTTTAACAACAAATATACACCATGTAAAAGTGACAAGTCTACAGTGAGCATTTGTTGCCTTCTATAAAATGTCTTTCACATAGAATTCCTGCCTTTTATTTTGCATTTTTATTACTACAATGGACAGCCTTTCTATATTCCTGGGAAAATATTGTTTATGTGGCCTATCATTTGTGTCCCGTCCAGATGCTATATATAACCAATAAAAGATAATGTCTTCTTTTAGGAGACTATGAGGGTCAGAGGACAATTATCAGAGAATAGAGTAAGCAAACTGGGTGACGTGCACAAGTCTTAAGGCATTGAATTGCTAGAACAGTGATGCTTTATGTTCGTGGGCCTGAGTCACCCATCATTAGGAATTTCAAGGAAACCAGGCAGTAAAATCCTCAAGAGGACAGGCAGAATCTCTGGGTTTTAGTCCTACTTCTACCAGTTATCATAACATTAGGGAAATTATAGCACCTCTCTATGGCTTGGCTTGTGCATCTGCGAACACATATGCTATGAAAATTAAATGACATAATACACGTAAAGGACATGGGTGAATGCGACACATGGTGAGTACTCTGATGTCAGTCTAAGTTAAACAGGGAAAGTGAGAAAAGAGAGGTGAGAGAATATTCAAAGGGGACTTTTTAGAATCTGCTGAGAAATATGAACCTTAATGTGCTAATACATGGATGCCCTTAGAATATTTTTAGCACAAGACTGCTATGGCTGGGAGTAGATATAGGAAAACATAAAACACCTTCTAGGAACAAATGCAGCTTCTACTCAGTCAGAACTCACAATCCAGCCCCCTCAGCCACACATAGAAGCATGTTTTCTTGGCATAATTAAACGCCTGGCAGGGTTTTCTTCTTTCCATTATATAAAACTTTCCACAGCCATGAGTTTTTAAACTTCTATTTTGGGATTCTGAGCCTGAAAGGAACTCCCACATTTGTGCATTCTCCAGGTGTGGATATAACAACTCGAAGTATATTTTGGATTTCGAGTACAGAACCAGATTTGGAAACACTTTCTAATTATAATGAGTGTATGGTCCAGATTACATCTTCATTTCCTTATTGAAAAAGATAGTTCCACTCTATATTCACAGAAGCTTCTGACCACTCTCTTGCAAGATAAACAAAAAAATTCCCTCCATTTTTATGTGTAGCCTTTAAGTATTTATATGAGTTTTCTTAGAAAACAAATTAAAAGCAATTGTCTAGATCAAATTGGTGTAGTTTATTTTATGTTCTAGATCCTTGCATGATTTTGACTACTACGTTCATAATCTAGGCTGTGTCATGAACCCAAGTAAGGTGTCCTGTCCCTTGTCGTGTCATAAAATGACAGACTGTCAGAGAATCATGATTCCCATCTCCAGCTAATTCCTTGTTAGCAAGTCCATACAGGTCTGAGAGTCTGACCAGGTGAAACTTGTATTACCCCTGCATGGGCAATAAAGGGTGAGGGCTAGGCTGGTCAATATCCAGCTGCTGTAGATTTAAGTGACATGAATAAAAACAGGTAATCATGATGGTGAACCCAGGAAACAAGACGTGGAAGGCCTGCATGACTGAACAAGAAAAAGTGCTTCTTTTCCCTGGCAAGGACAGGATTGCCAGACAAGTGTGATGAAGGCAATTTGCACATGAAATTCGATTATAAATAAAAGGATCCCCTTTCTTTCCACACATGTACCGCGAAGGAAATTGGTGAATAGTCTTAATTAAAAACTGTAGCTGATTGGCAGTGACGCATTAAGTTCAAAACTGGCAGCCGCTAACAGGAGAGGAGATGGAGAATTAATGTCAAATGGAAGCATCAGAAAAAAAAAAAAGGTCTGGGTGTCACCTGTCAGCCATCCATCATGTGCTGCCACCACCGGCAATTCTCCTGGGGACACAGGCTGCTGGGCTGACTCCAGCGAGGTGGCAATCAATATCACACTTCTCCAGCACAGTCTAACGTGATAGTGGGCTCTGGAGATGGTATGCAGGTGTTGATAAGGCACGACTTAGACTACCCTCGTTACCAAGCGCTTCAGTCTGCGCTGTATGCATACTTTCCATGCGAAGCCACTCAAACAAAATTATTATCACGTTCCCACTACAATAATGGGGATGAGGAGAAAGATGAAAGCAATAAGGATGACTAGCAGAAGTTTCCGGAAACATTCCAAAGGTTACATAACTCGTTTATCAGTCTTTTTATGAATTTAGTGTGTTGAAAGATGAATTTAGAATAAAAATTAAAGAGACTAAGTACAATCTGTGAGAAAATATCATTAGGAGTAAAATACTAAATATTAACAAGGAGTGAGAAGAAATGCGACATTAGCATTTCTCTCTCCATATTCTATTTCACATACAAGATCATGTAAGATAATCTCAATAGATTGAAGCTTTTAGTTTTGTTTTGTGGATTGAAACTAGAGAAAGAGTATTATTAAAAATTTTAAAATTTCCTTCATCAATTCAGAATAGTGTAAGAACAGAGATTAAATTTTTCAGTTCAGGGGTTTTTGTTTGTTTGTTTTTGTTTTTAATGTATTTAGGACAGGGTGTACAGGGCCGCCAGGGTCTCACTACGTAGATCGGATCCGTAGCGATTCTCCTGTTCTCTCACAAGCGCTGGGATTACAGGCACGTGCAACCACGTTCAGTCTCATTAGCTGTCTCAGCGCTGCCCGGGTCGAGACCAGCACAGCACACCTGGGTTGGAACCCGGCCGCTGTGCTCTGCCTAAGCAGGAGCTTTAGTACGCTGAACTGGCTGGCTGGCCTTAAACTTGTCAATACAGAATAATTCAAATATTTATGAGACTAAAGCCTGAAGATTGAATTATTTCTCTCTACTATGAGAAGCGGAAAACTGAAATGGGGGTAGCTGGGAAGAGGCGACAGAAGGCAAAGGCTACAAGGAAAGCCGATGTGAGAGCGAGGCCGCAGAGCTGTCACACACACCAGGACATCAAATCTAGGTTCACATTGCCTTACATTAATGAATAATTTTCACCATAGATCTTTAGCTTCTGTCACTGCCTCCATATCTCTGTCCTATAAGAATAGGGCTGGCCAGATAGCTCAGCAGACGAAAGTACTGGCTTAGGCAGAACGCAGCGGCAGAGGTTCCATCCCAGCGTGACATTCCTTGCCTGCACTCTGGGTGGTGCTGAGATGACAGCTGAAACTGGGTGTGGTTGCACATGCCTGTAATCCCAGAGTCTGGGAGGCTGAAAGCAGGACAATAACTACGGGTCCGATCTACGTAGTGAAACCCTATCCTAAATACAGATAGAAAAAGAATAGATTCTGTAATTTCCGAGGACTTCTGTTATTTAGATATATGAGAGGAAATATCTTAAACAGGAGAAGAAATTATCCATCAAATAGAATGTCTTGAATAAGTTTTCTGAATACCTGAAAGGCAGCATCAGTGGAATTTTCCTAGGGCATACCCATGGATAAAGCATAAATTGTAAAATTGGAGATAAAACTTACAAGACCCAAGTTGTTCATGGAAGTTTACTGGTGCTCAATTAGACCTGAATGTGAAAGATCCAATTCTGTATCACTAAAAGTATAGATTAAAATAAAGAATTCATATGAACAAATAAAATACGTAATTCAGAAAGAAAAACAATAGTTAAAAATTATGAAAAAAAGAATGAATGATAGCTATAAGCCCTACTTAGACACTCTTGTGTGGAATAAATGCTTTTGGGTCTCCCTGGCAGCCTGCATGTGCCCTAGAGCACTGGTCTCCAAAATTAATGGCACCAGGGCCAGTTTGGGTGGAAGATAACTTGCCCAAGTTTTGAAGAGATATCTCATTTTTGTTTCTTAGATTCTTTTTAAAATTAGTATGTGTTTGCAAGGCATAATACTTACATTCCTTAGCAGTATTAGGGTCATTCCAACCTCAGCTCCATGGTAGATCAATAGGCATTAGATTCTCATACAAAGTGCAACCAAATCCTTGCCACACACCTGGCACACGGGGTTGGGCTCCTCCCATAACCATGGCACTGCTCTTCTGACAGGAAGCGCAGCTCAGTGGATGAACTGAGCACTGTGGGTCAGGTACAGCCTCAGAGCAAGCCTCCTGATTGCCTGACACTCACTTCCTGCTCTGTGGGCGTGAACATTGGTGACTGACCACGCTGCTTTAGAATAAGGTGACACAGCAACATGGAGAGCAGAACTTCTCCTCTTTCCTTTTTGGCCTCTACCTTTTCCCCCCAATCCTATCTGTCCACTTCTCCTTCTTTCTGTCTTTTAAGTTTTCTTCTGATCTCTCACACTCCTCACCTGAAAAACAAGCACTGTTTGGCCAGTTTAACGGAAATGAAAACTTCTCTCAAATCCTGATTTAGTGGATGACACAACTGAGAATTTTGTCTCCCTTACCCTGAATCCAAGACACACATTCCAAAGTCTTTCTTCACTAATCAGAATGTGCCTGCTTTCCAGTTTTGTCATTTTATGATGAAGCTACCAAATTCTGGTTACTGAATTACTGAACAGAACAATAATTTTACTTTGTGAATTGCTGACTCATGAGCCGAAATACTTTTCAAAGCTTACTGCCAATGCATTAAAGTAACGTTTGATAAAACAATGTTTTATTTTTCTTCCAGGATTCTTTGGGATTAGTAATTCTGGTGAACCCAATCCACAGGTTTCTCATCTCTGTATCTGTGTCAGGCAGCTTTTCCATCAGAGATACTGTACTTGACACCCACAATTCAAAAGAGGAAAAATTTATTTAGCTCACAGCTTCCAATGTGTCGGTGCATGATCTACAGGGTCCAAAGAAGATCCATGGCTGAGCAAGGGAGTTTAGTTGATGACAGTCAGGTAGCAACGTAGTGGAACAGGGCCAGAAAGGACAGACAGGGGACTGTGTACATCACACCAGGGCATGGCTCCAGGAGCTTCTTGGACTCACCAGGAAGCTGCTTTAATCATGTGATAGGTATTTCTTAATATGATGCAATCAACAAATTGGGATTTATGAGCACATTGTCTATTGTGTTTCCTTTCATAATTGTCTGGACAGCATATATCACTATTCCAGAAATACAATACAAGCATTTTTAGTACAACTGTATTCTTTTCTTTAATTTTTTTTGGGGGGTGGTCTGTTCATTTATTTTTTTGTTTGTTGCATTTTTTGAGACAGTGTCTCCTTATGTAGTCCAGGTTGGGCTTGAACTCACTGTGCAGCCCAGGTTAGTCTTAACCTCTCAGTGATTCACTTGCCTCAGCCTCATAAGTACTGGCAATCTAGGTGTGGACCACCATGCCTAGATCAGTGCAGCTGTAATCTGAGGACAATATATGCTCTCATATCTAACTTCCCTTCTCTCCCATCTGTCCTTTTCTCTCCCCTCCCTTTTCCCCCCTCCCCCCTCCTCTCTTCTTACTTCCCCTCCCATCCCTTCCTCTTCACTGCCCCTCCTCTCTCCCCTTTTCTCCTCTCCTTTCCTTTTACCTCCCCTGCATTCCGTCCTCCCATCCCTTTCCTTCTCTTCTCTTCTTTTCCTTCTTTCTTTTGTCCTTTCCTTACTTCTTCCTACAATTGCTTTCCCCCCATGTTTTCTGCTTCTACAACACAGGGCTAGATATTGTCACCATAGGTCTGATTTAATAACACCTCTACTTTCAAGAAACAAAGCCTAGCTGAACACTGTGAATCTGGATTCTAAGTTCTTAAGAGAAACCATGATGAAGCCTCTCCGGAGAAAGCTTTGCCTCTGCTCCAAGCTCATGTGACGAGGACAGCCTTGTGACCTTCCCTACACTGGGCTGAAGCCTCCAGAGCCCTCTAAGCTGGGGCTGGGCGGCTGCAGCTGAAAACAGTTTCCTTTCCTAAGTCCAGTGTTGTCAGCCACAGAGCATTGGCTAAAGAGCGATCTTAGGAGCTCACCAAGAAAGAAGTAGGACTGGAAGGAATTGAAACATAGAACTGCACAAATGTATTGACAAATTTCCTTTACAGTTTTCTTCATCTCTTCCCTGTCTCCATCAAATTAATTTCTGAGGAAATTGGTGAGAAAGAGTAGGAGAATGATAGAAATAAATCAGGTATAATGAGGCTGAGGATGTGCATGAAAGGAAAATAGAAGCTAAAGTGAGGTAGAAAACACAACCTAGAGGTGAGAAGGAGTGAGGGAAGGGAACACACAGGCAGAGAATAAAGCAACCCAAAAATCTCAGAATAATAGGAGACAGAGAAGATATGGGCGTGGAGCTGCCCTGACCTACCTGCGGAAGGACTGGATTATTCTCATGAACTGTGCTCTCACTGATCCTGAAGGGACCTGGAGCCAGCATCCATGGAGGACAAAGAGAAGTTGCTCTGGGAATTTCCAAAGGGGCTGAAGTAACATTGTCTGGTAGAAAGTTAAGTACATCAAAACTTTGGGGATTTTCACCTAATCCTTGCAGTTTCCTGATGAACATTTTAGAGGAGCTAGTTATGTTAGGGATGGTAAAGAAGAGAAGTTGGGAGACAGGAAGCCCTAGGCCTCCTCCCCATACCAAGGGCTAATTAAGCCTCCTATGCAGTTGATTCTTCCCAAATCCCTTTGAGGTACTTAACCCCATTTTTAGATAAGGAACTGAGGCTCAGTAATGCTACATCCCACAGCTCTTAAGTGACTAGAGGGTAATTGCAATCTACCTAATTCCAAAAGTTATGGCTACCCCAGTTTACATTCCTTTCTCTAAGACATAGGAGAAAAAATTGGTTTTCTGGACTGTTTTCATAACTTTAAAATGTAAAATGAGTCAAACCTTGGGCACTTGCTTACACAGCTGCTTCTGAAGCAATGCCTTGAGTCACGACCCTGATTTATATTCACACAAATTTGGTCTTCAATCATAAATTGAGCTATAACATAAAACTTTGTAAGACTCAGACATTCTTAGGTCCTGACTTCTATATTTGAAAGAGAAAAACCCTATTCTAAGTTGTATAAGTGGAAAGTGTATAAGGATCATTTTGTTTTGTAGAGCTGGAAACCTTGGTATGGATTTCAAATGGAAATTTTTGACATATGTTGGGACACATGAATTTTCTTTCCATTTCAGAACTAAAAGCAACAAGTCTCACAAGAAGACATGGGGGTGTTTGGTGAGTTTTTGAGAAAAATTGAAAGAACTGAAAAAAAGCTGTACAGAGGAATGCACCAAACAGAACTTTTTCAAATCATTAAATTTAGAGGTGAAAGTTTAAATGTCTGAGTCCAGAGGTTTTATGACTTCAGTGGAACTGACCTTAAATAGGAGACAACCATCTTGGCTTTCATGTCCTCATCTGAAAAATAAAACAATATTATTTATCATTATCATCATCACCATTATTATTATTATTATTATTATTATTATTATCATTATCAGAACTTGTATGTGATTTAGAGATTTCAAATCTACTAAGTGCTTACACATATTGGAGCACAGGGTAAAGACCCGCTAAGGTCGCCTGTTGTCACTCAGCTGCACTGCTTTTTTCTTCACAACTCCTTTCTTTTATTCTGAGAGATTCTCCAGACACTGGAGGCCAAACGTAAGATTCCATCAGGTGAGCTGGCGACCTAACTTGCCAGTAAGCGTTGGACAAAGCACTATGAAGAGCAGGTGACAGAGGAGATACAATAATATCAAGATAGACTGATTTCGGATCCTAGAGACCTTCAGCATTGAACAGCTGGAAAGACAGGAAAGCAAAAAGAAACAGAGAGGAGGAAGAGTGGAGGAGCCTGAAGAATAGGATTGAGGAGCTGCACAGCCTCCGAGGGCTCTGTGCTGAGTCATGCGGTACTATTACAATTATTCAGAAATGAAACAACCGACGTAGATTTTGCTCTTCACTGTGTTTTTTTGCGAAAAAATTCAGGCAACTCCAAACCTGTACTTTAATGAATAATATTGTTTAGGATAAGACAAAAGTATTTCATGCTAAAGTGATGAGAAAATGCAGAATCTAACTATAGAACAGGTGAAACTCAAATGACTGCTTCATGAAACGCCACAGACATAGTTAAGAAAAGTTATCAGTAGTCACACAAGCTTGACTTTTTATTTTTAATTTGCTACAGGGTTTCACTATGCAGCTTGGACTCATAGTGATCCTCCTGTTTACGCCTAGACTCCTTGGTGGTTCAGTGCAGGCGCGGGTGGTGTGGGCTTGGCATATGGAGCCAAGGATCAAACCCCAGTCCCCTAGCTTGCCCTAGCACACGCTTAGTCAGCTGAGCTATCTCCCCACCCCACAGACTTGAATTTTGATCCCTGTGCCACCCTTTCTTGGCTGTGTAAGTCTACTTGTTACTTTATTTCTCAAAGCCTCCAAGTTCTGAATAAAATTCTCATGCAAAGTAAAATAATATAGTCTGAATATAACTACACAGTTGGTAGCTGTGAGGATTAAGGGGATCAGACATTTAAGGCACATGACAAATCTCAGTCACTTTCTATCATTACCTATAAGAATCTTCCTTCTGTTCCCCAGAAAATAAAAGGGGGGGGGGACTAGATTTCCGCTGCCTCCTGCCAGATCCTATTTAAGCATTTTTGTGGAGTCAGTTTACAAAAGCAGCACTTTTTTCAGGTCAAAGCTGCTTGCATTAAACCTTCCATGGCTGTTGGGAGAGTTCAGGTCACAGCTGGGTGCTAAGGGCACCTCCTTCTCGGCACAGACTAACCAGGTCATGCCGCCTGCTAGCCCAGCACCCCTGCCCAGCAGGTGCGGTCTCTTGCCTTCCTGACACTGGCCATGGGCCTGGGTGAACCCGGAGGGCTTGCTTCTCTCCCCAAGCCCACAGTTTGTGGGGGCTTTGCATTCAGTCACTGCACAAAGAAGCAGGAGCCCCACCATAGTGCCAACTGCAAACCCATTTCCTCCCTCTTGACAGGACAATGGAAGCAGCTGAGTCATTTGCTCACATTTCCTGTGGCTCTGGGGCTGACATTAAAATATTTTTCTTTGTTTTTAACTCCTTTATTGAGATCAGCACCATGTAAGGGAGATCACTGAAGACTCCAAACTTCCATCTTTTCAATTTAGTTAACATTGTACTGGTAACTTTTAAAATATCTTTATATTTCACCTTTCATAAGCCATATTTCCCCAAACTCTAGCATATAATATGAATAATTACATTATTTTGATTTTTAAGTAACAAAATAATCAAAATTATTAACATATAATGGAACATAAGGAATGACTGTTTTAAAGAATAATATTAGACA
>NW_004524587.1:18794216-18808216 GCF_000260255.1 Octodon degus
ATATATTCTGTGCCAGGGATTGAACTCAGGACCCTGCGCTTGCCAGGCAAGCGCTCATTCTACTGGGCCATTTACCTGGCCCCCAAATATATTTTGTTCAACCACATGTATCAAGACTAGAAATCATATCTAAGCTTGCTTGATTCAGTGACCTGTTTTTTTGTACCTTGACATAAAGACTGCATTAAAACTAAAAGTTTCACCAAGAGTATTTATCATTTGTTCATATAACTGATTGGTATAAATCTCTTGAAAAATAAGATAACAAAAAATATACTGACTTGGCTAAACACAAGCATGCCTGTATCCCCACCATTGTTATGTTTCTGAAAAATGCCGAGCATTGTTGAGCTTCTGAGAGAAGAACGTAGGGAAGTGTTAATAACCATTCAGGCCAAACACTTTGATTCAGCTGGCCTAGGGATTGCTCAGGAACTGACATGTTTTAGCACTGTCACAAAGTTGAAACCCATAGTCAACCCCAGAGCAGCGGATCTCAGAGCTGTCCCCTGAGCAGCAGGGGCAGCTATGACAGTTGATGTCTATAGGTCACCCCAGACCTCAGTGTCATAGTTATGGTCTTTTAGGAAGTGACTGGAGCATGGATATTCAGTAGTAGATCTGGGGTGTGTGATAGTGCTCGATGCTGCTGTACCCCACTGATCATTTATATTATAGCTGGTGCTATTTTGGCATGTGAGGCCCGGTAGAAGAGGTGAGCCATGATAGACATAGATATATACATATATATCCCTCCTCCTCATGGTGGATCCAGCAGACTGTGGACTGAAATCTGTGAGCCCAAATATGCTTTACTTCCTTTAACTTGTGGGTGATGTATATTGATTTCCTAGAGTGAGAAATGAACTAAAACATAGCATCGCATTCAACTTTCTCAGGTTATACCTCAACTAATTTGAATCAGAAACTGTAAGTCTATGGCCTCCAAAACTTGAGGTTTTGTTTTGTTTTGTTTTAAATTTTGTCTATGTGATTCTTAAGTCTCTGAAAATTTGAAAGCCATTAACTGAGAATAAAGAACTACAAAAGTGGAAGTGGAGGGATGTACCCATTCTTGCCTGGGATGAAATGCCCTGCTCAAAATAAGGCAAAGTCAAGCAAATGACTTGCTTCCTCTTTGTACTCCTAAACTAAGTGGAAAACACTGCCATGTTGATTTGGCCCATTCAAGGATCTATTTTATCCTTCTCCTCAGTATTACTGGTATTGCGTCATGTAGGTACCATAAGGAAGACACGTCAGAGAGAAAGGAGACCAGTCCACTCTCCTTATCACTACTTGCTTTATATCTGGCCTGCAAAAACACTGATGAAAGAAGGAAAGAAGGTCAGAGTGTAGTCATGCAAATATGTGAATCTTTGAATTGATTTGGTTTTCAGTCTTGACTCAGTTATTCAGTAACTGACCTCTCTGAGTTATTACGAAGTACAGGTTCCAACCTCATAATTTCTTCAGCAGTGTGTGTGTGTGTGTGTGTGTGTGTGTGTGTGTGTGTGTGTTTTGCTGAGAATGGCACTTACTGTCCCATGCAGCGAATACTAGGAAAGTCTATGTCAGAGCCTGTGGTTCACTTAGACAACCATAGGCAGCAATGAAGAGCACCTCCCTGGTCATCAAGCTGTTCATCATGACTTCCTAGGAGGACTTCTAAGAACTTTTCCCTCATAGTAAACATGCACTATTCTTTGATGAAAATTACATGAAGCATGCCCAAATCTGTATAGGAAAGAAAAATAAAAGGAAAAAAAAAGTTGTTATACCTATTGCAACTCATTTTTTTATGCTAGCGACAGTGGATAGATGATCCTAGCTCATGTTTTAGAGCTTGTGGAGCTTTCCTGAAAGGATAATGTCACTTCCGTATAATCCTTCCAGCTTCCTAAATTTTACCATTTCTCCTTAATCTCATATTTAATATCTTTATTTTTCTACTTTTTTCTCTCCCCAGAGAAACTCGATCCCTCTTCGGCTGAGAAAGAAAAACACTCAGCCATCCATAAACACTTCAATCAGATAACCGATGCCACCTCCAGCTTTAACAAAATGATTTGGAGCATTTGCTCTGCCCAGGCTTCAGGGGCTCTGCATAGAGCAGTGCCACAAAAGGGGAAAGTATTCAGAAGCTGTATCTCCCATCAAGCATCTGCTCATCCACAACTGTGGTCAGATTCTTCCTGAAAATGTTGCTAAGAAATCAATCTGGCAAAAGCATGGATATTTTGACCCAAATACAATATGGTCTATTTTCTTTTGTAAAAATTAATTTTTTATTAAGTTTATTGGTACAATATCTGTACTTCTGGTCTACTTCCAAATGTGTAAATTGTATTTGTACTATCAGTGTAATTTTCACTACTTTTATTTCTTCATATATGATTAACTCTAGAATTATGGAATTATTATAGTTGTACCCCAGAAGCAGTAGGGGGGTTCTGAATAATATCAATATACCCTCTCCCCTTTTAGTGAAACAAATCAGAATCTCTAGAGATTATGATGCTGAAAATTTTAGAAATATCAATGGTGCAAACTGCTCCCGTGGCATGTGTGCCATAGGTTCACCACAATTGGTCCAAACATTAGGCTTATTTAAAAAGCTCCCCAGGTGATCATTCTGAAGCAGATGTTGGGCATCTGTTAAAGAAGTAGAGCCTGTGTCTACTTCTTAGTATGTCTTTATTGGTAAGCTTCATTAGAAATACTGACTAACTCATTGTTCACTGGGCAGATTGTTTCTGATACCCGAAATTCATCAGAGAAAAGGGTGGGCTAGAAAATAACTAAAGTTTTCCACTGATTGTTCAAAATAAGAAAATTATTCACATTAGGGAAACCACCTCCAATATCTTGCCTATAGCTGACATTTATGAAGTGTGAATTTCTTTTTTCATCTTACCGTCTAGATTTTCTTAAGGCAAAAAAAGAAAGCAAATTGCAAATGGTGCAAAGACTGTGAAGACATTTCAGGATTGTATTAAAATTCTTCCTTTGTTTATATCCCTAAGAGTCAGTTTCCTGGTGTAAAGAAAGCTTCAACAAATCTATTTAACGGGATTCAATGAGACAACACACTCAGAATGTGCAGCATGCAGGAGGAGCTCAGTGAATATTAGACTCTGTCCTCTGCACCCCAGTCTTCAGCACAGAGCTTCCTGCTAAACTGCCTGAAAGAGTCAATGTTAAGACTTCCATTTTGCTATAGATTTAACATCACCTGCAATGCTAACAAATGTCAGTTCCCCCTGGTTATTTGTGGTGGCTCTAATTCTTGTTTATCTAAGCTGCCAGCTAGTGCTTTTAGAGCTTACTAATAATCACAACCTGGACATCCCCATTAAGGGTTCTCAAATGACTACTTCCTTCCTTCCTCAAAGATGTTCTTGCCTCCCAGGTCACTAAATCAGTCTTCACGGAGCTAAGGTCAGACTTCCAGGAGGGGCTTCAGATTCAAATTTCTAAGTCACTTTGGCATATTTACAGTCTGTATTCCTAATTCAGGTCTTTATTAATGAGCTTTTATTTTGTTTCAGCTCAGGAGCCCTCTGCCTGAGGACACTCATCTAATCAAATAGAGCCTTAGAATCCACACCATCATTCATTCCAGTTTTTATTTTTATTTCTTCTATGACAATTGATTCTATAGCCTGATTATTTGTAGTAGTGCTTGCAATAGCCAGGAAATAAGTCAAATTAAAAACAATGTTATTGTTTTTTTTTAATTTTTTTAAATGAAGTTTTAGGACAGGATCTACAAGGTCTACAAGGTCTCATTTTGTAGATTGGATTCGTGGTGATTCCCTTTGTGTTCAGCCTCCCAAGAGCTGGGATTACAGGCATGTACCACCATGCCCAGTCTCAGTCGCCATCTCCACACACCCTGGGGACAGGGCCAGCACAGCACACTGGGGATCAAACCCCAGCCACTGCTCTGTGCTAAAGCAGGCTCTTTAGTCCACTGAGCTATCTGGTAGACCTTTAAAAAAAACAACATTGTTTCAATGTGGTTTAGGTTTCATCTTCTTCACCTCTCAGGTTATTCCTAATTCTCCTATCAAGCGATGACTAAATTTCTTCAAAAAATATTCAGGACCTTGCCACCAAATCCACCTGTATCTAGAAATCTCAGAGACTGGCAGAGTCCTATACTCCCATTGAAACCATTGAAATCATGAGCAGTTTCCAAGATCCTCATTATGTGTATCGGTATCCAAAAGCACTTCCTCTTCGTTTCTGGTCAGCTCCCTGCCCGTTGCCTTTGTGTAATCACACTCTTATCCTCGGGACTGTTCCATTCTTATTCACCCTACAGTTGTTACAATGATGATATAATCTTCCAGGCTAACATGGGAAAACTCATACTGAGGTCTTACCTAATAATCTCTGTTCGTCTCAGACTTTGGTACAACCTACATGTGAATCCTATAAAATACTATTTAAATTAAATTTCTCTCAATAATAACAACTTTTCACAGTGAAATTATCACCTTGAATTTCAAGGTCTTTTGAGACCATAAAATACTAAAACAATTGACAGTTTTAACTAAAAGTTTCAAGATCTTTTCAAGATCTGTTTGCTTGACTTCCAATATAGTATCACCCATCCTCTGAGGAGCCTATCATTCCTTCTCAAAGATTTTCAAAATACTGTTCCTCTTTTCTTTTCCTAAACTTCCTAGATTTTGAATTATAATTTGCTTTTTCCATTTGCTTTACTTTCTAATGTCACTGTAGCCCACTGGCATGACTTAAGTTCAATCAATCAATCAATCAATCAATCAATCTTTCTTTCTTTCTTTCTTTCTTTCTTTCTATCAATCTATCTATCTATCTATCTATCTATCCATCATTTAAACAAATTTTTATCTGTAGCCTACAATTCTCTGGAAAAGAAAACTATTCCAGTGCTAGAATCGAGTAGCTACTCATTGAAGTGTTTTATGAATAGATGTGTGAATGACAGCTAAAATATGCATCTAGTTTTAAGATTTGAAGAAATCAGATCAAAATTCAAATATCATTCAGCACAGCATCACACAGTAGAAACATAACACAAACCACATATCTAATTTTAAATTTTCCAGGAAATACATGCATAAAGCAAAAGAAAGTGGTACAATTAATTTTAGTAATATATTTTATCTAACTCAACATATCAAAGATATTGCCAATTTAATTTGAAATCTATACTGACATGGTGATATTTATATTTCTTGAGCGTAAACCTTTGGCATCCACTGCAGCTATTCCCCACCCCCAGTCTTCCTTTTACACTGACTGTTCACCTGGGTGAACTTCAGGTGAGTTTCTTTTGCTAGTTAACCATATGTGGCTGGAGACAACTGAAGTTACATGGAATTATTCCAGTGTTTGTGAGCCACTCTAGGTCCTTCGGCAAGAAACAAATACAAAATGAGGGGTTTGAAGTAAGATAAGAATATTTTCTGGCCTCACTTTACTGGTACCATTAATCTTTTCTGTTTGCTTAAGCAGACATTGAGCTATCTTTTGCAACACAGCAAAAAGTTTGCACCAGCAGGAGAAAATGGCAATTACTAAATAACCTGAAAACTTTAAAGGAAAATTATTAACTGGCCTGTCAATTTGAGGTGTATTTTCATCATGAACTTAAATATCAGAATTCTGCTGTTCTAGTCCATGGTATCCAGCAGACTTTTGTATTTTATTGCTATCTTACATGTATGACTCAATATAGTAAGAGCTGGCCTTCATTTTTTATTTAAAGTTACTTCTTAATCTTTCCTCTTGTTGACAGTCTTTGTCTATAACATCCTACAAGGCTTTAGGGAGTGGAAATGGAGAACCAATATGAATTGATCTGATCCGATTATGAAGTGCCATACTGCAGTGTAAATAATAAAAAGAAACCCTTGTATAGAAAGTGCATTTCATGCTAGATATGCTGCCATACAACCTTGATAAAAATAGCATTTTTCACTTGCTAAATAGCACTGGGATTGAGTCAAAGGCTCAGAATCATCCTGAGACTCTTGCCTTAGGTCTGCCCATGTTCGTCAAAATGCCTCCAGCCTTCCACTTACCTCCCTTCTTTTGACCTTGGCTTTGTCCTCCCTTGCACATGTCAGATCAAGAAAGACAGGCAACAGCTTGAGTGAGGCACAATGTTTAATAAACACAATGAAATCTCTGCCCAGATAACTCCTATCGATCCTCTGGGACTTTGAAACATGCCACACTGAATCTTTTTTTTTTTTTTTTCTCCCATAGGAAAACTCACTGCACGTAGATTTGAATGGATTTATATGACTTTTTCAATCCACTAGGATACCAATTAAGGAAGCACTAATACAGTGCAAGATTGAGTGCCCTGAAATAATGAATGCAGCTCTGCAAAGGCCTAAATCCTCAGCTACACTAACCTCCAGGAACAGCCAGCTGGTGAGAGCGTCTGTGGCCACTGAAACTCTAAGGGTGAAAGAGGAGGCTCTTTCAGCCCTACAGCCTTTTCTCCTCCCCCCTCCTCCACTGTTCCCTTGGTATCCTTTTGAGTGTCAGCTGCCTTTTGCCTATTTTTAATAAACTTTGGAAAAGGAAAATGGTATGGATTTTGGAGAGGGAACTTGGTACAGAGAAGAAGGAGAACAATCTAGTTTTCTGCATTTCTATCAGGTAAGGGAAACATTCCATCTTTTGTTCAAATTAATTGTTATTATGTTAACCTATACTGCAGCCTTGATAATGGTTCCCTCATCCCTGCAAAGAAACTTCACACAAACATAGTGTTTTCCATGCACATGTGAGGCAATGAATAGTCTACTTTCCGTATTTGGTGATAGGATAAATGGAAAAGAAGACTAGGAAAAGAAGTATAAAAAATTTGAGGTTGGAGTAACTATTATTATTACCTGAAGAGAAATAATATAGTTCATCAGAGATTCCAGGAGTAGTCATTAAAGAGAGGGAGAAGCTAGATTTTGCATCCCATCCTTGTCCAAAATTAATCAAATATCTTAAAAGATGGATATCAATGGTATCTCTCCAAAAGAGATTAGACATCCATACATGGGGACTTATAGAGGGAATTTAACATCATAAGGGCTAGGCAATAAAAAACAAATATTGATAATACCTCTTAAGCCTGGAATTATGAGATTATGTGTTTACAGAGACTGTTGCTACCAGAAATTCTAACCCAACCTGTTCTGAACTGGTTAAGGAAGAAAATACTCTGGTAAGTGAATGGTAGCATATGCAATAATGCCCACTGGGAAGCAGCCATAAAGGACAGCATAGTAAGAGAGGGCTAAGAATATCAGAGTTTACAGAATCTCTGAACCTGTGACAAATTAAAGGAAAATCATCAGGTGACTCTCAGAAATTGCCCTGCACTTTTCAGATTTCCTAATGCAAAAATAATTATGTGGTCTGAAATGGCACGTTAAACGACAGAAATAACACTATGAGTGAGTCCTGCTTGCAACTTAAACAGAACAAATTAAGGTTGGCAGGGGGAGACACTCCTTTTCTAAAGCCATCAGCAGCTGCTCAATCAGATGACCTAATAAAAACAACACACAGATGTATTTTATGGCCTAGGGGTGTTTTCTGGGGAATGGATTAGACACAGCTAATGAAGGCCAGACAGCCAGCTTAATGCCTAGGCCTGCCCTGGGTGGCATGGCTGGCCAAGAAAAGCTCAATAACTAAATGGCAAAGAGAACAGATGAGTCTTGCAATTGGCAAAGGGGAAAAGTACTAAGGGCAGCCGTATGGTTGGCTGTGCTGCACAACACAAATTTCAGTGTGATCTTTCTTAGGCACTCCATGGCGCTAGGATTCAGTAGGGTGAGCCTAGGTTGCACTTCAGCCAAATGTTAACCCTGGGTAACACACAGTCCAAGTCCCTTCTCCACCGCCGAATTACTTTACAATATATCACTGACAAATAACGCAGTACATGCTAGAATATGTATGTCAGTGTTCCATTTGAAGTCTCAGCTCCTTATGAAGTGCTGCCGAAGGTCGGACCTTACCTAGGAAGGAGGGCTGCCTATATTTAAGAATATTTCCTATTCTTTAAGTGTTTCTGAATGAGGAAAACAAAAATTAAATAAATATAAACAATCAATACCTAGACAGTCAACCAATAAGCTAATAGAATAATTTTAAGATAAAAGAATTGTGAAAAACATGTTTTTTTTAAATGGGGAATGGGATTTGCTGAGATTCCCATTGAGTTGTGTATGAGGCATCTGTACTAACAATGTTTAGTTCTATGTATGGAACAGTTTCATTTCTGTTTTTTCCTTATCAGATTTACTGTAGTTCAACAACTGTACATTCTGTGCATACATCCAGTGATCAGAAGAAACCCTTGCTTTCAAGGACTTGCAGTCTACTTTCCAAAAGAACAGAAACAACACTTAATGCCATATATTGTAGTATAGGTAATATTAGAGTTTTACATCAAGTACAGAGATTAGCACAGTTCATCGTACATTCATTTATACCTTGGGACTCAATAGAAAAACTACTGGCCAGTGTGCAGTATAATGGAGAAAAATGAGGAGAGTGTGCAGTTACGTCTGCAAAAATATGCAAATGTGGGAGAGCCCGGGATTGCAAGAACTCTGAGAGATGCGAGGGAATTTAAGTACCAACTGGGAGAAGAGAAGGAAAGGGAGAGTTAAGCGAGAGACAGTGTTAGATGTCACATATCAAGATGATCTGTAAAAGGCCTGAAATTTGTCCAATAAGTGATGCAAGGGTTTTAAAAAGTTTTAAATAAGACAGTAATAATAACCTGAGGAAAAAAGGAAAAAAAAAACAAGAGGAGAGGAAAATATGTAATGGAGAAAAAGGAGGAGGCATGGAAAGGTAAAAAAGAAACTATTGTTCTTTTGAATATTTGTTATTCTGACAGATCACTTCATGAGTGCCACTTAATATTCATTCAGATACTTAAAAGAATCATCTCAAAAAAACTAAGGCAGACAGAGATTTTTAAAAATGATTCTTGATCACACAGCTTATTTGGCAAATAGTCTTGCTTTAGAGTTTTACCTAATGCAATTCTGCTACTATACTAAAAAAATACCACAAAAAAAACTTGTCATTCTGTGTTTAAGAGTCATTTCACAATGCTCAGAGTATATTGAAGGATGACAGTAATGACTGTGTTAAAGATGGGGGCACAAGGACATTGCAGTAGTCATGACATGAACAATGGGTCCAGAATGTAGCTCATTTCTTTTCTCTATCAGTTCTAGTGAGTGCAGTTGCATTGTGCACCTTTATTTCTCCGGACAACAAATGTTGAAAATGTACCTCCTTCCAGAGTTTTTCTACAAATCCTGCTATGTTTTGGATGTGGGGGATCCTCTGAATCTTCATGTGTTAGGAAGGTGATTGAGCCTAGGGGGTGATACATTGCTTAGTGGGTCACTACATCAAAGAGCTTTCATCTAACTAGCCATTGGGATGCAGAGTCTGGATGGAGGGGGGCACTGGAGATGTGATCTAGACGAGCACATCCCCCTCCCCACTTCTTCCTTTTTAGTTTGGTTCCTGACCACAATCACATGACCAGCATTCCTCTACCAAGTCTCTACTATGTCCTTCCTGCCTTCAGTCAACTTACTAGAGACTAAAGCTAAAATATCCACTAATGCCAAACTAAATCTCTTTTTCTTTAATATAGTGTCTCAGCAATAGGAAAGTGACTAAAACAACACTATTCTCAACTCCTGCAACTATTTCTTGTGTAGGGTCTGAATGTCTGTCCTGGTTGTAGCACTGTTCCTGCTGATGCCTGGGGTACTCCTGGTATTATAAACTATCAGTACTGAGCTGGGTAGATAGCTCAGCAGCATAAGTGCCTACCTTGAAAGTGCAAGGACCCAGGTTCAATCGCCACTACTGCATGCTGTGCCAGTCCTGGAAACCAGGCACTCCTTGCAGGCTCTGAAACGGGGCATGTTGGTGCACACCTGTATTCCCAGGGCTGGGGAGGCTGAGACAGGTGATTCACTATGAGTCCAAGCTGCATAGTGAGACCCATTAACAAATGAATAAAAATTAAAAAGAAAAACTATCAGTACCTTATATAAATGCATTCTGTCATAGTTGTAACAAGGAGTCTGGGCTCTCCATTTAGTCTTCCCTGTTGGTAATTTGTGAAGCAAGAAAAAGTGTGAAATAGCTCCCTTGATTATGATGCAAGAGATTTCCAAGGAAAATAAATGTTTTCAAATATTCTGAATGTCCTACTCTGCCTTTACCTCACAAAGAATGCCTTTGCTGTCACAGCAACATTTTCCATATATTAGAAAACCACAAATAATCTCAATCTGATTACTTGTGTAGAATACTATCAACTTTACATTTTAGACAGGATAATTTTGTCTATTTAAAACATCAGAAATATTATGTCTTCTTAGTACAAGCATTTTTATCAGAACATTCTAGAATGCCTCATATTTTCCTGTTGAATGTATGTACTCCCTATCTAGGAATTTACTGCAAAGATTCTTGCATTACATAAATTAGTTCTACATTTTATATCACAATGTCATGCAATGTCTTAGCTACATTTCTCATTACTGAGGCAAAATACCTAACATCAAAATTAACAGAAGAAAGATTTATTTTGCTCACAATTTGCAGAAGTTTCACCCTACAGGCTGATTTCAAGTCGACATAGCAAGGAATAGGGGCATCACAGTGGAGAAACAGTTCAGTGCGTGGAGAAAGCAAGAAACAGCAAACTAGTAAGGAAACAAACAGCAAGTGACAAATGCACACAGCAGCCCTCATTCTTCCATCATGTTCAGTCCAGTTATACACCCTTAGGGTAGTTAATACTCACACCCAGGGAAGGCCTCCAATTGTCCACTCACATAACTGTGCCAAGCCAACTAGTGGACTACTTTAGGAATCACACAGCCTTTTAGTGATCCCAGCACCATGCACACTTCATCCCACATCACATACTCTAGATCTGGCCCAAACCGGAAAACTTCACCTATGAATGCCTGAGGCTTTGGGGGGGATATCTAGATACAAACCTTAATATCCAGCCTTTCGAGTGTTCCTACAGGATGAATGTATAGTTTACATTTTTGTGAGCTCTCCAGATGCAATGTAAAAATTGTACAATACAAGATGATATGAGCTAGAATTAGTAACTCAGAATGACTTTATCCACCTTCATTTCTCGTCTCTGCTTCTGCTATGATCATCTTCTCATGCAAAAGGGATCTTTTAATTTGGTGGAAAAGATGTCAGCCATTAAATATAAATCTAACTTTTTCGTCTATAATCCAACAGGTAAAATTTCTCCATCCCATTTCCAAATTGAAAAGGAAAAGTAAGAAAAGATGTCAAAGTTATATATTGGAATCCAAAAGATGTTTAATCTGTGACTTTCCATTTCTACCAATGTGTTTTAAACAAAGAAAACTTTAATTAAATACAAAATCATATATATATATATATATGAATGTTCATATTTTCTGTAACAGCCAAAATCAAGGATGAAAAGGATCATCAGCAATAGAATATATTAATAAATTTTGGAATAATTCTATAGCATTTAAATGAGTAAGTGTAACTACATATGACAAGTAGATAATATTATTTACATTTGAATGACCAATAGAAGAGAATTATAACTTCTCAAAAATATTACTTAGATCAATATATATCTTTTTTAGTTAATATAAATGGAATATAATATTTGTTTTCTTGCAGTATAACTATAAATAAAAAAAATTGTCATTAACCTCATGTTAAGATTGTCTTTTCTAGAAAGAAATCTTTGGTTCACTGAAAATATGTGGGCATGTCTATGGTGCTGCCAATAATGAATTCCTAACTTGAATAAAGTTCCAGGGAATTCATTATACCTCTTTTTATTTTTATTTTTTTGAGGAACCGGGGATTGAACTCAGGCCCTTGCGCTTGCCAGGGAAGCAATTGTTCCACTGAGCCATCTCCCTGGCCCCCTTATACCTCTTTTTAATTACAGAAATGTTTATTTATATGTGGTATACACCTTAAATGAAGAAAAAGGAAATGGTAATGTTGACTTCATTTTCTTTTAATTACTGGCTTACATGTATGTGGTATTTGAAACTCTTGTTCTGCGTCATGTTCATTGGGTGACATCTAGCAGATTCTTTTACTTCTTTGTGTGTAATTTTCCTTATCACATAATTGAAATAATACAATAAATGATGATGTTAAAAAATAAACATAATAGGCAGAACCCAGCAGCCAGCAGGAACCAGAGGGTGCAGTGAAATTCAGTGGGCTGCATGAAGACGGAGCTGTGGAGTCCAAAAGAAAGCAGAGCCCAGCAGGTCCACTTTGATGGAGTGGAGCAGGAAGGAGCTGAGCACAGCAGTCAGACACAAGCTAGGTCCTGCCAGTTGAGTTCGAGTTTGGTAGATGTAGACTGGTGAGCTGAGGCATGCAGCTAGGCCCAGTGGGGCCCAAACCAAGGCCCAGATCTATGGGAGCAACACAGAGGTAGCAGCAGGTGACTGGGGTGAAGTAATCTGCCTGGAAGTCTCCAGGTACATGAAGGGAGGTTTCCCGACTGAACTCAGAGTAACTAACATTAACAAAATACAGCTATACTATTTGCTCTATGGTCTAAAGTATAAATCCAATAGTTACAAATGTTTAACAATTTCTAAATTTTGCTATTAAAATTTTTATTAGTATTGCTAATAGTACTATTGTAAGTATGAAAGCAATACTGCATTAACCACAAGTTCTCCCTTGGGTAATAATATCGGAATGTGCTTGAGTAGTAACCTAACTAAAGCCCTATACTGTAGGATGGATGACAGTGCCAAATGAAAGCCAGTATCTAAAACTCAATCAGTCAAATCTTTGGAACAGAACAAAACAAGAATCTCTGACACTGGAGAGATACCTAAAGAACACACTCTTCACAGAGAAGATGCTCTGATTACAATGATACATTTACCTACTATCAAACTTTCACAAAAAAGCTATAGAAGAAATCAAAACAAAAAGTTTTCTTTGTAATAGAAAATGACAAGAAGAAGAAGCAAAAGGAATGCATCGGGATCTGAGCTCACCCAAAACAAAACAAGGAGACAAAAGCATAGAAGAAAGCCATACACCTGAAACCTCTGCAATAATAGCAATGAAAGAAAAAAAAAAAGCTGCAGAAGGGTATAGAGAAATCAGATCAGAAATAGTCTCACAGATTTAAAAAAATGAAAGAATTACTAAGCATTTCTAAAGAAAACACTGAATAAAAAAATAGAGGAGACCAGAAAATGATTGAAAGCTTGGATGAGCAATATCGGAAAGAAATGAATGTATGAAGCAGATTCAAAGAGATATATAGGAAATTAAGAATTCCATCACAAGTTAGCAAAACCGTTTGAATGAAAGTTAAAATAGACTTTCAGACTTGAAGTCAACTGTTACAGCTAGTGAAAAAATAAGGAAAAAAATCTCTTAAAATAACTATGATCCATTATATAATATTTCAACAGCTGCAAGACAATGCAAAGATGAACAAAGACTAATAGGCATCAGTGAGAAAGAAGAGACCAATACAAATGATATAAAAAGTATGTGAGCAGAAGTAATAGCAGAAATCTTCCCAAATATGGGGAAAAAGTTTGACAGGTTACTGAGGAATATCAAACTCAAAATAATATAAACTCAATTAAATATACACTTGGAGGCAAAGGGGCCTGGGGTTCAATCCTGCCATGAATCCTGTCATGAATCCTGGGGTTCAAGGCCTGCCATGCCAGCCCTTCCTCTAGGAATGCACTGAGATGATAATTGAAACCGGGCATGGTGGTGCATGCCTGTAATCCCAGCTCCCGGGAGGCTGTAAACTGGCAGATCACTGTGGGTTCAATCTACATAGTAAGACCTTGTAGACACTTAATAAAATACAAAGAAGCAGAAGCAGAAGCAGAAGCAGAAGCAGAAGCAGAAGCAGA